>NC_058130.1:747957616-747988353 GCF_016433145.1 Gracilinanus agilis
CCCCTTTTTCTTCTGTTGGTACTGCTGCCTTGGTATTCTTTTTGATGTACTTTTGTTCTTCTGTGGTTGTTAGGCTTTGATTATTTTTTATTTCACCATCTTGGCTTGATATTTTGAGTATTCCCCAACTCAGTTGCTAGGGTTGGTGGGCTCCATAGCTGTTGCCACCACTGACACTGGAAGGAACCATTTCGTCCAATTGATACCTGAGAGGTTGTCAACCAGTATCAAAGGTAATATTTGAATCCAGGAACTCCTGTTCTATCCCCAACAGCCTTTCTTGAGTGTTTGCAGGCATAGAGATGGTCTTGAAGCATTACTTTGGCAGAAGAGCACTGTCTCCTTTGGTAGCCAAATTAACCCTCGCCTTGGACTGTGACTAGCTTTCCCTTGCAGGATATTCAAGAACATTCAGAAGTACATCAGAAATCCCAAAAGTTGGGTTAGGGGACAATGACATTAGCTAACATTTATATGAGAAGTAGTAGGACATAGGGGATAGAGAGCCAGTGGATCTTGGATTCAAGTTCTACCTCTGACATATCGGCTCTGTGAGTCATTTAATCTTTCAGTGATCTGGGTCACTCTCTATGACACAAAATTACAGAGGAAGTAATAACCAGCTTTGGCAGAGAACTTTATCTCATCTAGAAGTCCCATCTACTAATGAAATCATATATTTAATCTATAACCTTAATATTTCATAGCATTTAAAACATTGTGATATATTTTACATATTTGATACATGATATTAAATATTGCAGAATATTTTATTAAATGATATTAAATATTACAGAATAAGTGTCTTATTATTATTTCATTTGGGTGGGTAGCTAGGTGGCTCAGTAGATAGAGCACTGGGCCTAGAGTCAGGAAAATCTGAGTTCAAATCTTCCCTCAGATTCTTACTGAGATGGATAACACTGGGTAAGTCACTTAACCCTGTTTGCCTCAGTTTCCTTACCTGTAAAATGAGCTACCAAGAAAGTTTGTTTATTATATTTTATCATTGTGGACTATTAGTCAGTTGTGACATTTTTGTTAGATTTTGTGTGAGTCAAGGAAAAAATTGATTTTATTCATTAGAATTTATCAGATGCAAAAAACCCTAACAGTTTCTATTGAAGTCAGATTATACATTTGAGAAAATTTAAGTGCATTCTTTCACGGTGCATTTCAGATATACAAGTGGTTATGCTATTTTTAAAAATTGACAAATCTGACTGATTGTAAGTTATTTTAAACAGTTTTTAAAATTTTTGTGACTTATCTCTAATTAAAAGTATTTTATTATGAAAAAAGATAGAAATGGCAAACCACTCTAGTATCTTGACCAAGAAAGCCCTAAATGGGTCCACAAAGCATCAAGATGACTGAAAAGCAACAATCTTATTTGATCTTTATGACAAACTTGTGAGTTAGGTGCTATTATAATTATTCCAATTTTACGTATGAGGAAAATGAGGCAGAGAAAGATGAAGTATCTTGTAAAAAACAAACAGGTAATAAGTATCTGAGCTAGGGTTTGAACTCAGACCTTTCTTTACTCCAAGTCTAGTTTTCTACCCACACTGCTCCTAATTCCAAGCTAGGGTTTGAACTCAGACCTTTCTTTACTCCAAGTCTAGTGTTCTAGCCACACTGCTTCTAATTCCAATTCTAACTAGTTCTCTTATCAGTTCCTATTAACTCCAACATCAACCATATTGAGTGCCAAGACTGATAAGAAAGTTGAAGTAGCTTTTCTGGGACCCGAATGAGTTAAGGCCTGTAGGGGCTTTGTGACCTGAGACATTGAAAGCTGCCTTCTAATTGAGCAGGGCTCCCAAATGTCATGCCAGCCCTGAGAATTGTTTTTTATAGATGCTAATTGTCCAGCTGACCTATATAAAAAGCTGAGGGGGTTTATTTGTGGCAACTCCCTGAGGGGGCCTTGGATGGGAGCCAACCAAGGCAACTATAGGAGCAGGAAGGCACCACTTCAGCCCTGTTGACAAGGTATGTCTTTGGGAAATAATGAGGGAACAGGAGAACTGTAGGGATAAAAAAAGAAACACTACTCCTGGAGCTGAGTTTTGCTTTCTGGGAATAATGCACAAGAGTTACGCTTGCTCTGAACTGAGTTCACTTATTTAATCTTCAGAGAGTTAGGGTTGTGATAGTGCTATATAAATGGATCTGGGTAAGGGAGTACAAGAGCAGCTAGTGGTACAGTGGATAGAATTGGTCCTGGAGTCAGAAGGACCCGAGTTCAAATCCAGACTGAGACATTTACTAACTGTGTGACCCTGGGCAATTTACTTAATGCTGTTTGCCTTAGTTTCTCATTATACAATGAGATAGAAGAGGAAATGGCCAGCTACTCCAGTATCTCTGCCAGGAGAATAGGTTCATGAGGAGTCAGACACAACTGAAAAAAAAGACTGAAAAAATGGAGTACTATTCTCCCAGATTGGCTCCACTCCATCTGAGGACACTTCCCAGGCAGAGGGAAAGAAACTCATCTGTGTCTTCACCTCTCCAGTTGGGTTTCCCATCTGTCTTGTAGATCAGGTAGCTTCTTCAACTCACTCTCTTTTTACCTTCTTTTTGTATGTTGTCATGCCCTCCTTAGAATGAAAGATCCTTAAGGGCATAAATTGGTATCCACCATCACCACCACCCACCTCCAACTTAGTACAATGCCCATTTCATAGTAACTACCTAGTAAATGCTTGTTGACTTGATTTGTCTTGGAGGGATTCCAAGATATGGGAAAGATGGAAGAGGTAGTTGATTCTTAATTTTTCCTTGTGGGTCACAGACACCAAGGGGTCCAACAGGATGCCATCAGATCAGACAGATAAGTTGGCCCTAGAGGATACAGCTTGCCATAATTCTAAATGCAACAGTGTCACACTAAGCCCAGGATAACAATGAATTTACTCCTGGTTCTCTTTAGGGAGGCTTCTCTTTAAAAGAAGTTGTCTTTAGAGTACATGGTTACAGAGAAAACTGTGTGTTCCACAAAGAGGAATCAGTGGGTCCTTGGGAAGGGTGACCTGGTATTAAATGCAGAGCAAAGAGTTTGAAAATCTTAAAGCAGAGGTTCTTGCACACACACACACACACACACACACACACACACACACACACACACATCCAAATGTGTGTATATATATACATACATATATATATATATATACACACACTTATATGTGGGAGGAATGCTTTGTCATTTGCAAAGAGAGATCCATATCTATGTCTGTATATATGTGTATGTATATATGTTTATGTTTGTATATACACGTGTGTGTCTGTGTATGTTAAGTTTATATGATGGGAGTCTGGTGAAGCCTCTGAGACTCTTCTCAAAAGAATGTTTCTGAATGAATAAAATATATTGGATTACCAAGGAAATAAAATAGATTGAAATATAATAATCGATATGATAAAAAAAAAAGTTCACAGAACCCCAGGTTAAGGAACTCTACCTTTTTTAAACCCTTAACTTCTGTCTTGGAGTCAATACTGTGTACTGGCTCTAAGGCAGAAGAGTAGTAAGGGCTAGGCAATGGGGGTCAAGTGACTTGCCCAGGGTCACACAGCTGGGAAGTGTCTGTGGCCAGATTTGAACCTAGGACCTTGTGTCTCTAGGCCTGGCTCTCAATCCACTGAGCTACCCAGCTGCCCCCAGAATCTCTACCTTTAAAGTATAACATAAATAAAAATTTTCATCCTTATCTTTATTATCATCATTGGAACAAGTTATCACATGCCTGGAATTCTCCCCCATTGCTGGGCCTTTGTACAGATCTTCCACCATGACGGTAGCATATTCCCAACTCCGCCACCCACAAAAATGACAACCAAGAAAGTGAACGTATCATTGGCTACATTAAGAGAGTCAGGGAACAGCTGGGTGGCTCAGTGGATTGAGAGCCATGCCTAGAGATGGGAGGTTCTGGGTTCAAATCTGGCCTCAGACACTTCCTAGCTCTGTGACCCTGGGCAAGTCACTTAACCCCCATTGCCTACCTTTACCACTCTTCTGCCTTGGAGCCAATACACAGTATTGACTCCAAGACAGAAGTTAAGGGTTTAAAAAAATTTTTTTTAATTAAAAAAAAAAAGGGAATCAGTGTCACCAGGATATATGACATGATATAGTCCCAATCTCTATGGTTCTGGATGAACTACATTCTCTCAGGTGTAGGCACCACATTTTATATATAATATTTTTTCCAATTATACATAACAACAACAACAAAACCCCTCTTACCTTCTTTTTCAGAATTGATACTATTAGTTCCAAGGCAAAAAAAAAAAAAAAAACAGTAAGGTCTAGGAAACTGGAGTTAAGTGACTTGCCCAGAGCCACACAGCTAGGAAGTATCTGACGTCCAATTTGAGCCTAAGACATTCCATTGCTAGCCTGGAACCTTATCCAAGGAGCCATTTAACCACCTCCAAATAACAATTTTTAACATTTGTTCTCCAAAAGTATGAGTTCCAAATTCTTTCCCTCCCTTCCTCTCCACCTTCTTGAGACAGTAAGTAATTTATTCTGAGATTATACATGACACTATCTTTTGAGAAATATACTGTGTACTCTACCTAATCTTCAGAGGATCGGGACTAGTATGGTGAAGATATTTGAGATGAGTTCATTTGAGGACTATTGGAAGGAATTAATTACATCTATCTTTTTTTTTTAAATCCTTAACTTCCATGTATTGGCTCCTAGGTGGAAGAGTGGTAAAGGTGGGCAATGGGGGTCAAGTGACTTGCCCCCAGGGTCACATAGCTGGGAAGTATCTGAGGCCAGCTTTGAACCTAGGACCTCCCGTCTGTAGGCCTGACTCTCAATCCACTGAGCTACCCAGCTGCCCCAATTACGTCTATCTTAAAGGATAAAAAATTCTAGGAATAATTATATTGACTGATTCCAAATATCTTAATGGCCATTAGGTGAGAAGTGAGACTTTTTTCATTTGTTCCCAGAAGGCAGAACTAGAAATGATGGGTAAAAGTTGGAAAGTAGAAAATTTAGGATAAATGGCTTATTAGATCCCCTTTAGTTCCTGAAATCTACAACTCTAGAGACCTGGAAAACATATGTCTTGACCTCAGGGTGTCAATAAGCTCATTGGAGGCAAAATAAAATTTCATAAAAATTCCAATAAAAATACAACAGATTAATAATGAAGTAAAAACTAGAGATAAGAATTAAATGTTTATATTCCTTTATTGTTTACAAAGTATGTTATTTATAACAACCCTGGCAGGTAGATAATAAAGGTGCTACTATAGTTATCCATCACTATATCACAGTTCACTTATCATAGCTTCACTGTATTGTGGATTTTATATATATGTATATACATATATACATATATATATATATATATATATTTCTGTATCACAGAATTTTTGCTACATTGTGGGATTTTTCAGATGAATACCATACTGTACACAATGGAAATGCAGTATACCACTACTGCTTGAGCAAAGGCGACCAACCACAGTGCTGGTGTTTTGTATCTTGGGCACTGATTGGCTCAGTGACTGTATAATCAGTCTGTTTGCTCTTCTGCTACTGCATGGATTTTCAACTATTGTGAGGGTCTCTGGAAGGTAATTCCTGCTATAAAGTGAGGGATCATTGTATGTCAATTTAGCAGAAGATTAGAGATTGAGATATGAAATGAAGTGAATATGTTAATGTGGAAAAACAGAACTACTAGAGCAGTTAGTTACAAAGAACACATTTTCCATCAGGAAAAGGGAGACAATGCTCTTATGGACACCCCAGGGTCATATATATAGACAGCACCACCAGAGCCAAGCTCTGAGACTCTGGGAACCTTGTCTCCAAGAAAATCACCACAAATGGGAATTTCCCCATTTAACTGAAGAATTTGGGATCTTACATATTCTTTAGGGGAAAGGTAGAAAGACTGATTGGCTTGTGTGGAGGCTAGGGAAGAAGAATACTAATCAGTGGCTGGAATAATTAGAAGAGGACTAGATACAGTGGGAGAAATTTCTAAGACAAAAGAAAACTTAAGATTTGATTATATCTGCTAATTCTATGTAGGGAAAGATCAATGAGTACTTGAAGGTTTATTGTTTAATCTAGGACAAACCCACTGGTCCTACCTAGGTTGGTCCAGGAGTACTAGAGGGCTTCATAAAACAAGGTTGTCAAAAATGACCACACAGTTCATTCAGCACAGCAACAACCCTTCCACAATACAGTACTTGATTAATTGCCAAATGAGTGACACAGACAATAAATACAATAAGACTTGGGTTAAGACAAGGTAATGCAAATTTATTAAGCACAGCATAGGTCAGGCCCTTTGAGAAACACTGAGGATATAAATACAAGCAAAAAAGACAGATTGTCCCTCCCCTCAAAGATCTTACATTCTAATGGGGAATAACAAAATTTCAGCTGAAAAGCTGGGTGAGCAGAGGAAGAGGAAGGAATACACATGTGAGGAGCATGATGACACTGCCATTATTATATTTCAGGAAGCCCCCAACTCTGGGGAAAGGGCCTTCCACTTGATGGCTTAATGATCCAGGACAGGCTTGGAAAGAATCCTTATCTTCCTTCTTCATACAGTGAAGCAGGAACACAGAGGGACAAGAGTCTGGATTTCTCCCTATCCCTGTCTTCAAGCATGGAAGTAAGTTGCTAATATCCACTGAGGTAGTTGTGTCTCATCCACCTTCCAAAAGGGATTCCCTGAACTGAAGGCCAGCTCAGCAAAGATGCAATTGCAAGTAGTCTTAAGGATTGTTGGGCTCTACCTGTCGGCCTTCTCTAGCTCTCATCCTCTTCAGAAACAATCACCTAGGAAATGGATGATATAAGATCCACTCTGATGTCTACCCTGTATTTTCTAAGAGTCTCTATTATCCCAGGGATGAGATATTCTTTCAGCTCTGGGTTGAAAAACTTGGGGCTTTGGGACAACACTGGCTCACTTCTTACCTGCAGCAGTTCAAAATTGGGTTTGTGGTTTGATTCCTGTAGCTCTAGCATGATTCACTGAAGGGTTTGAAGATGCTAGGATATTCTGACTTTGCTGGCTCTTTTGCTCTTCCTCTAATATTTCTACACATTGAAATTGAACCAGAGCTGTTGCAGTTTGCAATATTCTCCTGAATTCAGTTCATTCAATTCATATGAACAAGGGGGATTCATTCTCCTGAAAAAAAAGATTCTTGTTCCCAATGTTCTTCTTCATGTAATTCAGAATCTTCTGGAGTTTCTCTCCATAATAGAGAACAGCCTCTTCTATAACCCTATTTTCTGTTATTTGGCAAGAAGGCCCACAGAGTGGTGTCTGGTCTTCCTTATCAAAGAACTTGGTGATTTCCTGGAGTTCAGGGCCCTGTCCTTCAATCTTCCGGAAACGGATGGTGCGGAGCTGCCTGCCAATATTACTTAGATTTTCCAAGCTTACATTGAGTTCTGGGAACTCTCTGATCTGGGAAATTTGCTGGCATTCAGGACAAGAGTAAAGTGTGTCTCCTTCTTTCCAGCTCCAAAGGAGACATTCTTTACAAAAACTGTGTCCACAGTCTATGGTGACTGACTGAGAAAAGTATTTCGCACAGATGATACAGGTAATTTGATCCTCTAGTTTTGGGAACATTTTCATACAAGAAGCCATTTTTCTCTTTCTGGAGTTTCCTTCCTGCAGCAACTGGAATGGAGAAGAAGTTCAGTCCCCTCAAGGAAATATTTGTGATCAGAAAAGTCCTCCCCTTTTATAACATGTAGCCCCACCCCTTTAGAGCCTCCCTAATAAGGTGTGAATTCACCTTTCCTTGAATGCTCAAATTAAACAAGTTAGCACTTACTAATTACAGCAATACTGAGGTCCCTAGGATTCATATTTCTCTTGACTGCTATGGATTAACAAAGAGTTTCACTATACTGAGCCCTTCTGATAGTTTGGACTTTTCACAGCATAATGAAAAGAGAACTGGACTTGAAGTCAGCACCTAGTGATTTCTGTCTCTGAAGCTTCCTGGGTTTGTGATTCTCCTTCATTCTTCTGACCTGGTTGCTCTATATCAGTGGTTCCCAAACTTTTTTGGCCTTCTGCCCCCTTTCCAGAAAAATTACTTAGCTCCCCCTGGAAATTATGAAACTATTTATTGAACTCAGAATCGAATGTAATACAAAAAAAGTGTGGCCATCACTGCTTTCCGGATCACTGCTGCACCCACCAGGGGGTGGTAGTGCCCACTTTGGGAATCATTGCTCTACATAGTGACTTCTCTAGTGTTAAGGGTTAAATTTAATGGTTGGACTTAAAGTTGTATGAAATAACACGGTAACTAAAAGTCAAAATCTCATTTACCAAAATAGAGGGGAAACAATAAAGTAGATAAATGTGAAAGAGGTTAAAGAAAACAGCTATACTAGTCCTCAGTCAGGAGGGCTGGTGGTGAGTAACCACCCTGGCCTCCCCCAAGATGGAAACTCATGTCACCAGGAACTAGGAATAGAGTCAGCCCTTTTCACTCACCCACGAAGCAGTCCAGAAGTCTGAACAAAGTTGAAGCTGAGATCCAAGCCAAAGTCTCCAGCAAAGCTTCCTCAAAGACTAAGACTATCTTGAGAAGACAATTTCCAGAAGACTGTCTTCACCAGATTGCCTCCACAAGACCAACCTCGGGCCAAAGGATTCTATGGTATTTATGGTGACTCCTTGTCCCGCCCCCTTTTCACAGGGGCCAATCATAGTTTCCAAATTGTCTAGCACTGCCCATGACACAGTATCTGTGAGATCCACTTCTTGTCTTCTGGAGGTGTGAATTCTTATGAAAAAGATTCAAAGATTCCTGGCTGATTGAATTTCTGAGGGTGTGAATTCTCATTTCCTGACTGATTGAGTTGAAAGGGTGGAGCTCTCTAAGTCATTTGAGAGCTCCTCCACCTAGTGCTAAGTAGGCTGTTCAAACTTTTGTTGATTCAATTCAAAAGTAGACAAAGGAGAGTGAATCCTGTCTTCACAATCTGGTAAGGTACTAAGTAGGGGTACTTCAGTTATTGTTAACCAAGTGTTCCCTCAAAATAGACAAAGGGAATAAAGGATTTCCTTTTGCAAGTGTAAATTCAGAATAGACAAAGAGAACAAAGAATTCCCTTTTCACAACATTTAGGGAAACTTAACCATGTTCAATGACCCTTTCCTAAAATGCTTTTTCTTTCCTATCATCACTAGATTAAAATATATATCCTTTTGGCTTTAAAGATCTTGACAACCATACTGAACACCATCTCAATTAAGAGCAAGGGACTGTGGGAAATCCAAAAGCTAATATAATATGAGATAATAAAATACACCCCTGCCCCCCCAAAAAACCCTCAACCAATAACAAAAATCCCTTAAATCTATTCCCCTTCAAAAAGACACTGGACTAAAAAAACACCACCACCGCCCTATTCTGGTATTGTCTATTTTGGAGCACAATAGTATCTGGATGAGTTATAAACTTTAGATAAGACATAATATCTGTCCTTCAAAAGTGAATTATGGTGGGCAGCTGGATAGCTCAGTGGATTGAGAGTCAGGCCTAGAGACAGGAGGTCCTAGGTTCAAATCTGGCCTCAGACACTTCCTAGCTGTGTGACCCTGGGCAAGTCCCTTGACCCCCATTGCCCACCCTTACCACTCTTCCACCTAGGAGCCAATACACAGAAGTTAAGGGTTAAAAAAAAACAACAAAAACAAAACAAAAGTGAATTATGGAAGAGTTATAAGGCTGCAGCACAAGGAATCATAATGCTCATGAATATATAAAGGATATATTCAAAACTTACTAAATAAAGTCCTCTGTGAGATCTGAGGAAAATACTTAAGTAAGCATTCAAAAGCCCTTAGATAAAGTCTATTGCCCAACCTAGAGAAACTGAACTATTTTTTTTCCCTCAAGCTGAACTCATTCAACACTCCTTACAAAGGATTGTGTCCATTTATTCCTATTAGGTCACCCTAGTGTTTCTTGATGTGGGATAATGGAAAGTCAGTTGCCTTAGTTCACTACAGCTCACAATGCCTGGATTTTATTGAATTCTAGCCTCAGGCTCCCAGTAGCAGGGGCTACAAACATGTACCACATTGCCTGAATATATTTCATTTTTTTAGCAAAGAAAATAGATTTTGTAAACCATAGGTTAATGAGCTTAATTCTGGTTCTTGGAAGTGTTCTAGAGTTGGTTATTAAAGAGATGGTTAGAAAACATTTAGAAAGGAAGTAGTGACCATAATAAATCTTCATGGCTTCTGTAAGAATAAGTCATTGCAAAGTAACATTTTTCTTCTTGGGGGTTCGTTGATTGGTATGTATCAGGGGAATGCTAAAGACAGTTTATCTTGATTTCATAGCCTTGTTTTTATTTTTTTTTTGGACAAATTTTCCATGGTTACATGATTCATGTTCTTACTTTCTCCTTCACCCCCCTCCCCCATAGCCGACACGCATTTTCACTGGTTTTAACAGGTGTCATCTATCAAGACCTATTTCCATATTATTGATAGCTGCATTGGTGTGGTCGTTTTGAGTCTACATTCCCAATCATGTCTGCATCAACCCATATGTTCAAGCAGTTGTTTTTCTTCTGTGTTTCCACTTCTATAGTTCTTCCTCTGAATGTGGATAACATTCTTTTCCATAAATCCCTCAGAATTGTCCTGGGTCATTGCATTGCTGCTAGTACAGAAATCTTTTACATTTGATTTTACCACAGTGTATCAGTCTTGGTGTACAATGTTCTTTTGGTTCTGCTCCTTTCACTCTACATCAATTCCTGGAGGTCTTTCCAGTTCACATGGAATTCCTCCAGTTTCTGATTTTTTTGAGCACAATAGTATTCCATCACCAGCATATACCACAATTTGTTCAACCATTCCCCAATTGAAGGGCATACCCTTGTTTTCCAATTTTTTGATATTTGTCAGATCTCTGGGAAAGGAAATATTTTAAAACTAAGCAAGAGTTAGAAAAAAGTACAAAATGTAAAATAAATAATTTTGATTATATTAAATTAAAAAATTTTGTACAAAGAAAAACAATGCAACCAAAAAAACAACAAACTGGGAAAAAATCTTTATAACAAAAAACTCTGACAGTGGTCTGATTACTCAAATATACAAGGAGTTAAATCAATTATATAAAAATCAAGCCATTCCCCAATTGATAAATGGGAAAGGGACATGAAGAGGCAATTTTCAGATAAAGAAATCAAAACTATAAATAAGCATATGAGAAAGTGTTCTAAATCTCTAATAATTAGAGAAATGCAAATCAAAACAACTCTGAGATATCACCTCATACCTAGCAGATTGGCTAAAATGATAGAAGGGGAGAGTAATGAATTTTGGAGGGGATGTGGCAAAATTGGGACATTAATGCATTGCTGGTGGAGTTGTGAACTGATCCAACCATTCTGGTTGGCAATTTGGAACTATGCCCAAAGAATGCTAAAAGAGTACCTGCCCTTCAAGCCAGCCATATCATTGCTGGGTTTGTACCCCAAAGAAATCATTGATAAAAAGACTTGTACAAAAATATTAAAGCCATACTTTTTGTGGTAGCATATCCTTGTTTTTTGATATCTCTCCTTTCAGGGATCAAGATGAGGCACACTCAGCTAGAAAGGCAAATTCAGAAATGGTTGAAAAGCTGGACCCAAAGAATAGTCACTAACAGTCCAATAGTCACCTTGGAAGTATGAGAGTTAAATTAATATGACTCTAATTACACAGAAGGAAGCCTCTAATCTAGTGGAACATTCCAGTGACCTGTCATTAGCCTTGTGATGCTATTTAACATTTGTATTGACACATTTGTTAAAGGTATACATGGCATGTCAAATCAATTTGCAAGGGATACAATAAAAAGAGTAGAAAGGGGCAGCTAGGTGGCTCAGTGGGTAGAGAGCTAAGCCTAGAGAAGGGAGATCCTGTATTTAAATTTGGTCTTAGAGACTTCCTAAATGTGTGACCCTGGGCAAGTTACCTAACTCCAACTGCTGGGTCCTTACCACTCTTCTGCCTTATAACCAATACTTAGTATTGCTTCTAAGATGGAAAGTAAAGTTTTATTTTTCATTTTTTACTTTTTACACATTGGAAGACAAATTCAGAATCTAGAATACTTTCATAGGCTATAATATTGGGTACATCTACTAAAATAAATGTAATAGGGAAAATGCAAAGTTTGATAGTTGGGTTCAAAAAATCAAGTTCACAAATACAAGTTGGGACAAAAATGACAACCAAGAAAAGGAACATATCATTGGCTACATTAAGAGAGTCTGTGCCACCAGGTACATGACATGATATAGTCCCACTCTCTATGGTTCTGGATGGACCATAATCTCTCAGTTGTAGGCATCACATTTTATATATAATATTTTTTCCAATTATATATAACAACATCAACAACAAAAACTCTTCTGGCTCAGAATCAATACTATTAGTTCCAAGGCAGAAGAACATTAAGGTCTAGGAAACTAGAGTTAAGTGACTTGCTTAGAGTCACACAGCTAGGAAGTGTCTGTGGCTCATTTTGAGCCTAGGATTTCCCATCTTTAGTCTAGGACCTTTTATAACACGTAGCCCCACCCTTTTAGAGTCTCCCTAATGAGGTATTAATTCACCTTTCCTTGAATGTTCCAGTTAAACAAATTAGCGTTTACTAATTGCAGCAATCCTGAGGCCCCTAGGATTCATACTTCTCTTGACTGCTATGGGTTAATGAGTTTCCCTATGCTTCTGATGGTTTGGACTTTTCAGGAAGAGTTCTAACTTTGTTTGAAAGAGGATGCTTTTCTGTTTATGTTTTTTTACAGAGTTGACAGCATATTGAAAAGAGAACTGGACTTGAAGTCAGCACCTAGTGATTTCTGTCTCTGAAACTTCCTGGTTTTGTGATTCTCTGTCATTTTTCTCACCTGGTTGCTATACATGGTGATTTCTCTAGTATGTCTTCTGTCTAGGGTTTGGGGACACCAGTCTCTCCTGGCTCTCCTTCTATTTTCTGAGTCCTTCAAAGTCTCCTTTGCTGGATGTTCATCTAAATCAGTGATTCCCAAAGTGGGCTCCACCACCCCCTTGAGGGTGCTGCAGCGATACAGGGGGCAGTGATGGGCACAGGTGCATTTATCTTTCCTATTAATTGCTATTAAAATTTAAAAAATTAGTTTCCAGGGGGCTAAGTAATATTTTTTTTCTGGAAAGGGGGTGGTAGGCCAAAAAAGTTTGGGAACCACTGATTTAAATCATGCCCTGTGATGGTAGTTATTTGTCAAACTAGAGAAAGACAGTCAGAAAAAAATTAATAAGCCTTTTATTTGGCTGGATCAAAGGACTCCCAAGGCAGGATTAAGATTTCTCAAGATTATTTTGGAAAATCACTTTCTCTTCTCTAATTTTCATCCTTGAAGGGCAGTGTTGTTGTTGCTTGGTCATTTCAATAGTAATCAGCTCTTTGGGACCCCATTTAGAGTTTTCTTGACAAAGATACTTGTTTGCCATTTTCTTTTCAACTTGTGTTACAGATAAGGAAACTGAGACAATCAGGGTTAAATTACTTGTCTGGAGTCACACAACTAGGAAGTGTTTGACCTAGGAAGTGTTTGACGTAAGATTTGAACTCAGGAAAATAATTCTTCCAGGCACTCTATCTACTTGTTAACTTGGAAATAACACAGAACTACCAAAGTAGTCAGAAAAACCAAGTCTTTAATCAGGAAAGGAATAGGTCCAATATTTTGACCCTTTACTCAGTCTGGTGCCAAAACTTTTACAGGGTCTATACCCTGGGACTCTGGGGATATTATCCCTGGGAGTGACAGTGCACTAGATGATGACTCCAAGGAAGAAAAGAATTTGAGGAACCTATATTCCATTTGGGAAACTGAGGGACAGGGAAATATGATTGATTGACATTACCATGGTTACAAGGAAATGGGACTGTTCAAATGACCAAATACAATCAAGCTTGGGAAAAGAATCATAGCTAGAGACTAGAGTATAAGGGAAGGAGCTGCTTACAATGGATACTAAAAGGGTGGTCTTTGCCCAGGTGTGGATCTTCTTAGGAAAGGGTCTCTGATACAATGGGGAAGGTACCTAAGACAAAAAGGGTACTTAGCATTTGCTTAGCCTTACCTGATTGTGATTGTCTTTTACCTTAGGTCTACTATTCCTCTGAAACTGCTAATCTGAGATTCCTTTCAGGGTGGGTTCTCATGGGAACAGGGAACAAGTACAAGCTTTGGGGTATTCACCTACAAATCAATCCTAAAACTTGGGGGACATCAGATCCTACAAGGCTACAAGTTTGGGGTTTCTAGATTCCATGTTGACATACTATATCACCTAGCTGTCCTTGTGGTGAATAGCAGAACAGAGAATATGAAATCAGCAACTCTAGGCTTGAACCTATATCTGTGAGACTTTAGGCAGACATCCTATTATCTCTAAGATTTAGTTTCCCCACATATAAAATAAAAGGGTTAAACAAGACAATCTCAAGGTTTACCTTCAAGTCTAACATTGGCCATATAAGTGAGGTTATACTAAAAGAAAATGAGAGAGAGAATAAAGTAGATGGGAGATCTCTTAATTTTGGGGATCATTAGACTGGACTGTTCAGGGATCAGTTATGAATTCTCGGATGTGGTTATGGGGAGTGGCAAATACTTCAACTGATCTTGTGTTGTAATAAAGACAAAAGAAAACAAGAGGATAATAAGCAAGCCACTAATCACTCTACATGTTCTAAAGCAAGGCTTTGTTTTTAGTGCCAGTCAAAAATAGACTGGGATTTGGAAGTACTATACTCTCTTTAATAATCCCTTTTCAGCATGAATTTGCTTTCCCCCAGGCTCTACAAATGGATTTGGAAGAGAAAATAATATTATACTTATAAATAGAAGTCTTGTCTATTGTTTTTTTTTTCCTTTTCCCCCCCTCCTCCCTCAACTTTTTGAGTGATGCCCATACATATACACACACATACACACACAAACACACATATATATGTGAGCACTCCTGGCTCATTACTGAGCAATAGCTCTCCTTCAACACAGGGGATTGATTAGATTTTTGTATATAGTAGCAGTGAGACTCCATCAAGCCTTGGTGACAGAAGGTGAGAGAACTTGGGTATGAAGCCAGATTTGAACTCAAGTAGATGAGTTCGTTGCACCTTCCTGTTGCCCCCAACTCAAAGAAATTCAAGTTTTTACCATTGTCTTGGAGGTTAAAAGTAACTTAACAGATATATTAATGGAAAACCTGGGGAAAAGGAGTTGTCCAAGGCAGAAGGATCACTCAAGAAGGAAAAATAGTTAATATTTCAATATCTGTCTCATTTGGGACTCTTTATTGTTCCGTTTTAAAATTTCACCTAAATAGAATTTTAATGAGTGCTCACCTACTTAGTGCCTCAAGTATGGGGTAATTCTAGGGTGAAGGGTTGGTCTACAAGTGGGTATAAAGTTATTATATTAACATTTATTACATAGATGTAGCTTACCTGCCCACCCCTAACAACTGGCATTGTATAATTTTATAGTATTCCAAAGATGGAGAACTTCAGAAGTCAAGTAGTTCAAACTAAATGATCATCATCTTTATAACAAAATTATTAACCTTCAATCATCGTCATCATCATCATCGTCGTCATTATCATATTAGCTTACCAGATAAATGATAGTCAATCTTTTAAGGACTTAATGAGTGGGATCCATTTCACTTAGCTAATTCTAACCATTAGCAAGTATAAGAGGAGGGTCAATTAAGTTAATAAAATTAAGGAGTGAGAAAACATTTCAATGAAATATGGTAAATGCCACTCCTGGTTTTCTTAACTAGGTGCGAAAATGTTTCCATTCAATTAAATCAGTCAAAGGTCTTTCAATTTAGTTGGGTGGGGAAAGAAGAGGAAACAAAGCAGAAGTCTAATCCTTCACCTGGAAGCTAGGTGGTAGAATGGATAGAGCCCTCAGCTCTGAGTAAGGAAGATTTGAGTTCAAAGTTAGCCTCATACACTTGCTAGCTGTGTGATTTAACCCCTATTTGCTTCAGTCCCTCATCTGTGCCAAGAAAACCCCATAGACAAAAGTCCATGTGTTCACATAGAATTGAATATGACTGAACAACAACAATCCCTCTTCCAGGTAAGAACTCTTTTTTTTTTTTAATTTTATTTTGAATATTTTCTGCTAGTTACATGTTTTATGTTCTTTCCCTCTCCCCCAACCCTCCCCCCCAACCCCTGTTAGCCAAGGCACAATTCCACTGGGTTTTACATGTATCATTGATCAAGACTTAATTCCATATTATTGATAGTCGGACTAGAATTATCATTTAGTGTCTTCATACCCAATAATATCCCCATCAGCCCATGTGTTCAAGTAGTTGTTTTTCTTCTGTGTTTCTCCTCCCACAGTTCTTCCTCTGAATGTGACTAGTTTTCTTTCTCATAAGTTCCTCAGCCTTGCTCTGGATCCTTGCATTGCTGCTAGTAGAGAAGTCCATTACATTCAATTGTGCCATAGTCTATCAGTCTCAGTGTACAATGATCTCCTGGATCTGCTCCTTTCACTCTGCTTCAATTCCTGGAGGTCATTCCAGTTCACATGGAATTCCTCCAGTTCTTTATTCCTTTGAGCACAATAGCATTCAATCACCACAGGTAAGAACTCTTCAAATACTTGAAGACAATTATCTTTTCTTCCCCTAAATCTTTTCTTCCTTGGGCTACAAATTTCCAAATTCATCAAGAAGACCCATATTATTCAGCTTCAAAAACTTACAAGCTGGGCAAGTCTCCCCTGGTCAAGTCACAGTTTATCTGTAAAATGAGGATAATTATAGCATCTCTCTCCCTAGAATGTATGGAAATTAAAATAAAATAATATTTGTGAAACTTTTTGCAAACTTAAAGTGATATATAAATGCTAGCTGTTGCGATTGTTGTTTTTGTTTTAATCAGTATCCTTCCCAGTGTGTAAGGAGAAAATGATGAGTCAGTGATTCTTTGGCCTATTTCCCTGCTTGGATGATTCTGAGTAGACCAAAGCTTTGCTTATGTGAAAAGTTGTCATTATACAGAAAGAAGTCCTTTAATTATTTATTATAAAGCTTTCTCTAAAAGACAAAAGGAGCATTTTCAGGATCTCTTTCCATTTTCTAACATTGTAGACTCAGTTTCTACTATATGTGCAACCCTCCCATTTAACATTATAGTCCATCTTCACTCATTGACAATTCTCTTTCCCATTTAATAATTAATCTTATCTAAAAGGGGGTAGTGTTCTTGATAAAGGCATTTGTGGACTCCTTTTAATCTACTACAGTGAGAAAATTACAAAGTTTGAGAAGTAAAAAAAAAAACTCAGTGGCCATCTATTCTATACTACTCTTGGAAGAAAAAGTTCCCTTCTACAATATTATGACCATGTGGCCACCTGGTCTCCTCTGTATAACTTCTAATGAGGGGAAACCCTGTCCACATTCCAAATCAGTTTAATCCACTTTTTTGATAATGACCAATGTTGAAGTTTTTCATTTTTAAATATAAGGAAGGGAGAGAGGGAGAGAGATCCGGGAATTTTAATGTAATAAAGAAACATTAATAAAATTCTTTTAAAAAAAGTCTAAATATGCCTCTTAACAATTTCTTTCTCATACTATTTTTTCTGTCCTTTGGGTTCAAACAGAATAAGTTTAAGCCATCTTCTATGTGACAGTCTTTTGAACAGTTGAAAGCTATCCTGGTTCCTCCAGACTTTTCTTCTATATTCTTATTTCCTTTAAATCAGTGATTCCTAAAGTGGGCACCACTGCCCCCTGGTGGGTGCTGCAGCGATCTAGGAAGGCAGTGATGGCCAAAAGTACATTTGGGGGCAGTGAATATCTGTAAGGGGGTGGTGATAGTATGTGACAGGGGGTGCTAAGTAATATTTTTTCTGGAAAGGGGGCGGTAGGCCAAAAAAGTTTGGGAACCACTGCTTTAAATGATCCTCATATTCTTCAGATGATCTCTAGTTTATTTCTCAGTGAATCAGAAAGTGGTTATTAAGCAGCACAGTACATAAAATACTATATTTGGAGTCAGGAAAATGTAAGTTCAAATCTATCCTCAGATAGTTACCACATATGTGATCTTAGGAAGTCAAAATCACTCCACAAAGGGTGCCTCATCTGCCAAACTGGGATAAAAATAGCACCTATGTCCCACGGTCTTTTTACTTCCCATCTCAGTCTGATCTTGGCTGCTACTATTGCCATTACCAGATGCCTCTTGAAATTATCTTTTGCATCTTTCTTTTGTACTCCCAAGTTCTTTTTGAGGAATACAGTGAGATAATAAAAGTTAAGCTCTTTGCAAACCTTAAAGCATCATACAAATATTACTAATTGTTATTTGTTATTCAGTCATTCCAGTTGTATCCCAATCTTCCTGATCTCATTTGGGGTTTTCTTTGATAAGATACTGGAGGTGTTCTATTTGCTTTTCTAGCTCATTTTACAAATGCATAAACTGATGTAAACAGGGTTATGTACTTGCTCAGGATCATACAGCTAGGAAGTATCTGAGGACAAATTTGAGCACAGGAAGATGTCTCTTTCTTATTCAAGGCTCAGAACATTTTAACTCTGTTGGCCTAAGTTTCCTCATCTATAAAATAATCTGGAAAAGGAAATGGACAAACAACTCAAGAAAAACCACAAATGGGGTCATAAATTATTGGACAAGACTGAAAACAACTCCACGAAAGTAACTTCTCCAAGAAGAATGTAAGCACTTTGAATGCAGAGACTAGCTGTCTTTTTATTTATGTTTGTTTCTCTAGCACTTGAGAAAATGTTTGGTTTGTAGAAATTCTTGTGCTTCTCCAATGTGGCAACCATATTGACTCACATACATTTGCACCAAATATGTAGAAATGACCACTCAAATTAGTAAAAATGCTTAATAAATGCCGGTTGTCTTATTCTAAGTATAAGTGAATGAATGTGTGTATGTAGGTATACATATGTGCATGGATATACTTATATAGGTGTATAAATGGTTTGTTGTGTGTATATATACATACATTTATGTGTGTGTGTGTGTGTGTTTAGTTGTGTGTGTGTGTTTAGTTGTGTGTGTATGTTTATGTGTGCAAAAGTTTCAGTTCTATTCTCATGGAAGAGAGAAGCCTCTTGCTCCCATAGCAGTAGCTACTGTTTGTATGCTTCCAAAATATAAATAAAATACCACCCTGTAAGTCTCCCTGTTGATATTGTAGTTGGCCTCCAATTTTTCTTAGCTGTCTCTGCAAATGATCCTGAGAAACTCTTCTCAGAAAAAACTCATTTCCCTTCCAGAACAAAACACTCTAAACAACAAGGTGTTCTAAACATAGACTTAAAATGGTTTCATGACAATCTCTCATCCATAAACTTGTCTAAATTCCTCTTGAGCCTATTTATAATTGTGAACAGTATAGCCTTTTGAAGGCAATGAGTTCCATATGTTTACTACCCACTGTGTAATGTGGAGCTTCCTTTTCTTTGTCTTAAAACTACATCCTTTCAGCTTCTGGAAGCACCAACTTACAGAGCTGGGAGGGCGGATTTATTGGCATACTTATCCTTCTCTTTTGTTTTGTGGGTAGCCAATAGTTTCCCAAAGCCATTTACCTAAAAGAAAAAAAGAAAAAATTGAACCATTTTCATTTCATATGGTAAAATACTGACATTTTCTTAATCTATTCTTGACATACTGGCAATTCTCTTTATAGAGAAGAGACTATAAAGAAGAGAAAAATCAGATCGTTTTTTTTTTTTTATATGCTCTAACCACAGATCATGGAAGTATCACATTCCACCCTGCCGATGTTCATATTTATCCAGTATTGAATTCTAATAATTTTCTAGAAACCTTTTGGAAGTAAATTATCCTTAATAAAGCAACCATAGAGCAGAAAGAAGTTAAGGTAAGTTTATCATGGTCCTCTTGTGCTTAATAGTACATAATTTGCCTTTGTAAGGTTGAAAAAGAGGTTTTATGGGTTCAATATATTAAAGATGGTCACCAGAGGATTGAGCTATTATCAATCCTCAATTAAAAATAATCTCAAATCAAAATTGACTTTTATGGAAATTTATTTACATGAGAAGAGAGAGAGGAAGTACGGAAATAAAAATCTATCCCACTGATTAGTCCAGGTAGATCTTAACCCTCAGCTGAGGGTTAAAGGGCCTGAGGCCCAGAGGTGAATGGAGCAAACTTCATTCACAAAGTGTATAAAAAAAAGTTTCTTAATAGAAGTTCAGGAAGATTCAGTCTTTAAACTCACCACGTGGAACAGTCTCAGTCACGAACCAGCAAAACTCCCTCAGGTCACCAAACCAGAAGCAGCCTCACTCATTCAACTCCCTCTTTTAAAGGGGTCATGTATATATCATTTCCAGTACCTTCCCCTAGCCTGTGTGTGCCAATCACAATAGATGCTTTCTCATAGAAAGCGTAGGGGACTGTGGTTGATCCTGATTCGTTACTTACTCTAGCACACGTGGGTTAGGACCTCCCAGAATTGGAAGGTGCTCTCACCTCTTCTGATTAAATCTAAAGAAGGGCTGTATAGACTTAATCTAATTATCACAGCTTACAGAATCATAAAATTTCAGAGTTGGAAGAGTGTGTGTGTGTGTGTGTGTGTGTGTGTGTGTGTGTGTGTGTGAAGATAGGATTAATTCTCCCCTCACCTATTTTTAGCTGATCAAATCAAGAACTTAAAGTACCCCTGCTTCACACTAATAAGAGAGTTCACAAGTCACTTGCTTAAGTGGTTGACAACTCCAGAGGTCACTGCCTTACCCTTGGGCAGTGTTAGGCAAATTGAAAGACTGTGATTAGTTCCCGTAAAGTGAGGAAGGGACAGAAAGTGATGTGGAAAAATGACTATAAAATATCCTGAACTTCTGGTACAAAGGTCTTCTCCTTTGTACTTCTCCTTTGAACTTCTTCTCCTTTGGAGTTACTGCATTGGTGAGCTGGACTAAAGAAAGAGACTTTTTCCCTGGATCCTATGTAGGCTTGCTGGGTGAGTAGCTGGTCTTCCTTTCCTGGCTTCTGGAGAGATTGGTTCCAGAGAAACCTTCCTTTCCTGGAGGAGGTTGCATTGATGGAACCCTTGCTGAAGACACCATTGAGACTCCTGGCTTAAGAGACTACCATGACTCTGTTAACTTAGAAAAAACGCAGGACTATTAAATAGTCATAAAACCACTCTTTAACCAAGGGAAAGGGGGATGAGGGCTACTTGGCCTCTTATGCAGAGCTGCGCCTTGTGCAGAGTCTAAATGAACACTGCTTCGCTCTGCTCCCTGACCCCTCTGGGAGTGACATCACGCTAGATGACCGCTCCTAGGAACAAAAGAAATTGGGGAACTTATATACCATTTGGGAAGATCCAGGGGCTGGGAGAGATGATTGACATTATACTGACAGGATACAATCAAGCTAGGGAAAGGGATCATAGCTAGAGGCTAGGGTGTAGGGGAAAGGGGCTGCTTACACAATGGATACTAAAGGATGGTCCCTGCCCAGGTGTGTCCTCCTGGGTAAGGGTCTCAGATACAATGGGGAAGACTACCTAGGACAAAAGGGTATTTAGCATTTACCCTGGGGTCCATTATTCAGTCTGCAACTGCTAGCCTGAGATTCCCTTCAGGGTGGATTCCCACGGGAACAGGGAACAAGCACAAGCTTTGGGGGTCTTCAACATACAAACTATTTCTAAACTTGGGGTTCATCATACCTCACTAAGCTACAAGTTTGGGGACTCTAGATTCCATGTCGACAACTCCATGTGGAGATCAGGACTTGAGAGCCCTTGCTGGGTGGTAAGCTGGACAGAAATTATAGGGCATTTAGCTAGGCAATACTTTCTATTTCCTTCCTACGTTTCTCTTTTCTTCTATATCTCTATTAAACTAAATTGTTAAGAGTGGGTAATAGACTCATGACTTAAGAGTTAATTTTTTTTTTAAATCAGTGACCACAATATTACTTTAGAACTTTCATATTTAGCATAAAACCTACATTTTAAATTCTTACATATGCCTGGACATTCAGTACAATCCATGTTTCATTTGTTTCACTTGAGTCTGACTCTCTATGTGACTTCATTTGGTTTTTCTTGGCAAAGATACTAGAGTACTTTTCCATTTTCTTCTCCAGCTCATTTTGTAGATAAGGAACCTGAAACAGGGTTAAGAGATTTGCCCATGATCACACAACTAGTAAGTATCTGAGGTCATATTTGAACTCATGAAGATGAGTCTTTCTATATACAGGCCCAAAATACTTTCTACTGTACCATCTAGTTACCCCATCCATATTTGATCAAAAATCCCTTCTAGCACATTTTCAAATCATGTTCATCTAATCTTCATTTGAAGATTTTCAGTGGGAGGGATACCACTACCTTGCTAATAGCCCATTCCTATTTTATACAATGCTAATTGTTAGATTTTTTTTTTTCGGTTTTCTTCCCAACCACCCTGAGAGATAGATTCCTCTCTGCATCTTCCTTCTATTAGTCTTAGTTCTGACCTTTGAAGTCAACCTGAATACATGTAACTTTTCTCCAATATGCCACATTTGCAAATATTTGAAGATGTCCTAAGGTCTTGTCCTTGCCCCTTCCTCTGCCAAATCTTCACCAGGCTAAACATCTCCACTTTGTTCAGCCAGTCCTTATATAATATAGTTTCTGATCCTCCTGCCCATTCTGGTCACTCTGATTATGGAGAAGTCTGCTCTAGTCTAAATTATTCTCAGATTACTCTTGCAATATGGTATCCTCTCAGATCATTCTCTCCAACCTGAGAACCATGCTATGGATGTTATTAAGCTTCTCTTATGGTTCCCAGAACTGAACACAAAACTCCAACAGCAGTTTAACTAAGGCAGAGTCCAAAGATTCAATTACCCACATTGTTCTGAGAACTGACTGTCATCCATGTCCCGTCATTGGTTCATATAATAGCTAACTTTTATATAGCACTTTAAGGCATGTAAAGCATTTTCTATATGGTGTGCTATCTGCTCTTCACAGAAATTCCGAAGAAAATGAGGTTGGAAAGGCTAAGAGATTTGCTGAGAGTCACAGCTACTAAGCATTTAAGAAAAGATCTATACTCAGTTCTAGATTCCAGGTCTAGTGCTTGATGTACAGTATAACCTAGCTGCCTCATATTAAGATTGTAAAACTTTAACCTACCTTTCCCAGACTCAATAAAATATGCAAACTTATAAATATCAACATATTTTTTATTCATAGATATGAGTATTATGACAGTGCCCAACTGGACTATTTCATTTATTCAAAAACAAATTATTATACTGAATATGGTAGAAAGTCTTGCATTTTTTGTCACTAAGAAGGCTGAGGCTAAAAGATCTTTTGAGTTTAGGAGTTCTGAATTACAGTGGGTAATGTCAACCCAGTGTGTAAACTATGTTTTGTATCCATATAGTGAAATCCCAGAAGTAGGAGGTAACCAGGTTGTCTGAAGACTATTGAACCAACCCAAGTCAGAAATGGAGCAAGCCAATATCTCCAAGTTTATCAGTAGTGGGATTGAACTCATGAGTCAGTAGATTCTGAACTTCTAGTCTGTGTGAGATAAGGAAACATGGTGTGTGTCTATCTATCTTTCTGTGTCTTTATCTATCTATAAATCTATGTATCTATCTATGTATTTATCTACCTACTTACCTACCTATCTATCTGTTTATCCATCCATCCATCCATCCACCCATCCATCCATCCATCCATCCATCTATCCATCTATCTATCTATCTGTCTATATATGTATATACACACATAAGTATATTTTATATATAGATGCACACACATATATTATAAACAATTATTAATCATAGGAGTTTATATAGGTGTTCAAGGAAGATTAACTTTTCTGGTGTGAGGGCTTGCTAAGACCTTTTCAGAGCTGCTCATCCACCTTTGGTGTCTGCCTTTTCACCTGTGGTTCCAAGAAACTGAAGCCACACCCTGGGCCAAACCAGATTGAAGGTAACCAACAGCCATCAAACCTGTTGGTGAGTTAATATGGATATCTACTTCAAGCATTTGGAGACTTCCTTAGGTGGAATTGTCATATGAAAACTATTCATTTCGATGGCCATGAAGGCAGATGATGCAGATGCTGTGGAGCACTAAGAGCTTGGTCAGACATCAAAGAAGCCAAGGCCGTCCATTGCATCCTGGGTCATTACCTGTCATCCTGACTTCTGGACTTTGCTACTGGACTTTAATGACTCTGGCAAAGACAGTGCCATTGTGCAACTCTCCTCATTTAAATCTAATTCATGGCCAAGTCAAGACATCAGCTTGGGATGTCACTAGTTCTCTTCAAAATTGAAGGACAAACAACAATTAAGCCTTACTTTTTGCCAGGCATTGTGCTCAGCACTGGTGATACAAGGACAAAATTGAAATAATCCCTCTGCTCAATGAGCTCTATCATTATGGAATACAAATTATATTGTCATTTAAGGTTTTATTTATTTAATATTAATAATATCTACCATTTATATAGCACTTTAACATTTACAAAGCTCTTTACATATATTATATCATTGATCTCTATTATATTATAATTATATTATATTATTTTCTCCATTTTAGATATTGTTTTAAGCATCTAGGAATAAGATTCATTCAGGTATAAAGAAAATTTCCAGAGGCTTTCTGAATTTGTTTTCAGAGACTCATTCTTTTGGTCCATCTTTTTGTATTGACCAAAAACACAATTTTCCAGTAAATGGACACTTAACCCAGTTTGAAGTAAAGCCTAGAGCACATTTCCTAGGGGATAAAAAAAAATCTCATTTTAAAATTATATTCTGGTTGGAAAATACCACTCAGCATGAATAGCTAATCTCTTCTTTTAAAAAGAACAACAAATAGTTTTTTCAGTCTTGAATTTTAAAAGACTTGTCTCATTGTGTACGGAGCTTCCTGCTATAGAGAAGAGGCTGAGTAGGAACAGGGACAGGTTTGGATAAAATGAGTCTCATGACTCCTTCTCTGCTCTAGTTGTGTTAAACGTAGAGCTATTGTCAGTGTTATGATAGCTACCCAATATGGGAGATTTTGCATGTGGTTCTCCCTTTTATCTTCTGAAGATATATTGCATCAGCACAGTGATTGATTTTCATGTTTTTCCACCATGGCCACCATAATGACTCACAAACATTTGCGACTGAAGTCTCAGAAATAACTGCCCATGTTAGTAAGCATTTTTAGGTAAAGAGCCTTCTGAGCCATCTTTTATATATCATCAATCTCATTTTGTCCTCACAGAATCATTCTGATCAGATGCATGTTTATGCCATTGTTCATGGAATAATGTGCTACTTTTTTTTTTTTATTGTGGAGCACAATTCCTCTGTTGGGGAGAAAGAAAGGATATTTATTTCTTTCCTTTTACTCCCAAGCAATTGAAGAGGTGATTGTAGAAATATATGGTTAACTGAGTTTTATGTGCCTTTTCACTTGGCCTGAGGTTCCTGGCCCTTCAGTGCTCAGGGTGTGGGGAATGAATTTATTTGACTGTATTGATGATCAGCTAACTTGGGAAAGTTCCTAATTGATCCAATAAGGCTAAGATAATGAGTTGGAATCTCAGTTAACTTTCCTCTGTTAACTGGCCAAGGGGGCGTTGACTTAGCCATTCCTGTCTTGGCTGGCCAGGAGATCTGGACCATGAAGGATGTTATCAGGTCCAAAGTCAATGTGAAAAGGGCCTTAAATATCTGTTAACATTCCATGAAGTGCCTCTCTTTTTTAGAAGGTTGTATAATAACTATAACTGCCTAATTGAAGAATTTTATATTATTCTGTACTTTTTAATGTGTCTGACTCTTTTGTAAAACAAGTGCCTTTTTATGGTGCCAAGAATAAACAGCCATCCTATACTGTTACTCCTATTGCAAAAAGTGTTTTTTTTTTCCTAAAAAGGGGTCCCATTACCTTCATTTTAGGGAGATGTCACATGAAAGCAATGGCTAAGTTTTGTTTTAGAAATTTCCCTGGAGTTTTACCATGGGTGATGGCTTAAAAAATATCAGGTAGTTTGAAATCCCAAATCCTGACAGTCTATTTTCAGTTAGATTATCCTAGAACAAATCTGGTTCCATTTTAACTCAGAGCCATACCTCATTGTAAGACTGTTTCCCTGAGACATAAGTGACAAATGAATATAGGATGGAGGTGCTATCCTCTGAGACTAGTTGAACAAATTTTGTTATATAAATATGATCGAATCCTATAGAGATGTAAGAAATAAGGAAAAGGATGATTTTAGAGAAACTGGAGAAGACATATTAATTGATGCATAGTGAGGGAATAAAAAAATTGGAGAACAATTTATACACTAACAATAATAGGAAGGCAACTTTGAATTGATCAACCTAATGATCAATGATGATTCCAGAGGATCAATGATGAATCATACTGCATACTTGTAGTATGTAGTATGACACAGAGGTGATTGACCCAGAGCACAGGTAAGGCATATTTTTTCGACATAGTTAAGATGGGAATTAGTTTTCCTTGAATATGCATACTTTTAACAAGAATTTTGTTTTTCATTTAATTTTTTTCTAGTGAAAAAGAGATTTAAGAGGGATTAAAGAATAGTTTTATTGTTAATTAGTAAGTTGAATATTTTTCTTCCTAAAAAGGACCAAGGAAAGCAAAGTAATTTTATATCATGAATGATTTGAAATCCTCAATCCAATTAGATATGTGACTTCAACAATTTTGAAGTTCCTTCTTTTATAAATATTAATCTGGAGGCTTATTACTAGATTTATAAGCAGAGAGAGAGAGAGAGAGAGAGAGAGAGAGAGAGAGAGAGAGAGAGAGAGAGAGCGAGAGAGGTGGGGGGGTATTAGCCATTCCAACTTTACGCAATGATCCAATTCCACATTACAGCAGGCTTACCACTTGCCAGAGATCAAGAGATAAGGTAAAGCACAGAGAAAAACCACCAGCCCTGAAATAGGTACGGGAACCAAGAGAGCACTCTACTTCCTTCAAAACCTCTTGCTCCTCCTCCCTTTCATTGGCCAATGGCTTTGAAATGTCATGCCATCTGCTCTACCATGGTGACTTAAAAAATTTTTTTTTTTAAATTTACAATATTTTTCCATGGTTACATGATACATGATTTCTTTCTCCCCTCTTTACTCCCCGCTCCTGGAGCTGACAAGCAATTCCACTGGGTTATACATGTGTCATTGATCAAGACCTATTTCCATATTATTGATATTTGCATTAAAGTGATTGTTTAGAGTCTATATCCCCATTGACCCATGTGATCAAGCAGTTTTCTTTCTTCTGGGTTTCTGCTCCCACAGTTCTTCCTCTGAATATGGACAGTATTCTTTCTCATAAGTCCCTCAGAAATGACTTGGATCACTGCATTGCTGCTAGTAGAGAAGTCCATTACATTCAGTTGTGCCACAGTGTATTCGTCTCCATGTATGAAGTTCTGGTTCTGTTCCTTTCACTCTGCAACAATTCCTGGAGGTCATTCCAGTTCACATGAAATTCCTCCAGTTCATTATTTCTTTCAGCACAATAGTATTCCATCACCATCAGATACCACAATTTGTTCAGTCATTCCCCAATTGATGGACACCCCCTCATTTTCCAATTTTTTGCCACCACAAAGAGCATGGCTATAAATATTTTTGTACAAGTCCTTTTTCCTTATTATTTCTTTGGATTACACATCCAGCAATGGTATGGCTGGGTCAAAGGGCAGGCAGTCTTTTAAAGCCCTTTGTGCATTTGCCCTCGAGAATGGTTGGACCAATTCACAACTCTGCCAACAGTGTATTAGTGTCCCAAAAAATTTTGCCACATTCCCTCCAACATTTATCACTTTTCTTTGCTACCATATTGGCCAGTCTGCTAAGTATAAGGTGGTATCTCAAGAGTTGTTTTAATTTGCATTTCTCTAATCTGGAGGGATTTAGAACACTTTTTCATGTGCTTATTGAGAGTTGTGGATTGGAGAATGGCTTTTTTTTTTTTTTTAATTTGACTTAGTTCCTTATATATTTGGGAAATTAACCTTTGTCAGAGATCTTTTTTGTTTGTTGCTTTCTTTCTAATTTTGGTTGCATTGGTTTTGTTTGTTTGTCTTTTTAATTTGATATAATCAAAGTTATTCATTTTATATTTTGTAATGTTCTCTATCTCTTGCTTGGTCTTAAATTCCTTTCTTTCCCACAGATCTGACATTCTATCTTTACCTAATTTGTTTACAATTTCACTCTTTATATTTGTCATTTACCCATTTTGAATTTATCTTGGTACAGGATAAAAAAAAATCCTACTTGCTACAGAAACTGCAACCTCATAAACCAACAAAACCAACGATCGCCTAGTCTGGAAGATTGCTCCCCAACAGAGTCCATGACACGTTCTGGGGAAAGCCTTTGGGAAGCCAGTTCTTTGCCAGACAAGCACTGAGCTGGAACCCACCAGGGAGGAGGAAAGTCGGAAGGCCAAAACAGACCTGGCGAAGATCTGCCGAAAACGAAACAAAGGCCGTCGGAATGACATGGGCCCAGTTGGGGGAAGTTGCCCAGAACAGAGTCCGTTGGTGTGAGATGGTTGCGGCCCTATGCTCCTCTGGGAGTCAACAGGAATAATAATAATAATAATAATAATAATAATAATAATAATAATAATAATAATAATAATAATAATAATAATAATAATAGGATATGAGATATTGATCTAAACCTAATTTTTCCCATACTGTTTTCCAATTTTCCCAGTGGTTTTTGTCAAATAGTGAATTCTTGTCCCCAAAGCTGGGATCTTTGGGTTTCTGTGTTGACTTTCTTGCCAGGCTGCCAGGCTTCCAGTCAGGCCATCAGATCATCAGACATAACAGGTGACTGTGTCTCCTGTGTCCCACCACTAGGGTGACATGAGGTGGAAGTATTTTACTTCACGCCCTTCTAGTGATACAGATTTCAACCCATTTTATGGCTGCCTAATCTATGCAACCCTTATTCATTTTCTCCCTAAGTGTTTGCCACTAGGAGTTCATCCAGTATTATGATAGGACCAATGGAAAACATTCTAGTTATCTATCTGTCATCCCTAATTCCTGTCACATGACCAGTCAATTTCTCTTCCTATCATAGAATTCCTTGATGATTTTTCTTTATTCTTTTTTTTTCACAATCCCTTATTCATTACATGCTGCTGCCTGCTTCTACCCACCGAGTCCCTTTCCAATACCTTCTATGTGATACTTGTGTTTAGTTTTTCAGAGATACTAAAGTTCCATGTCTTATTCCAACACAGTAAGACTGGTAAAATCTGAGCATTGAGAAGGCAGTCCTGTGTTTTGATGAGAGGCTTGGGACTATCAAAAGAACTTTATAAATGTCTGAATGCAATTCCAGTTTATTCTCTCCTGTCTGTTTTACTCTGGGTCCAGTTCATTGCCTACCTATATTGTCTTTCTCAGATTTACATACTGTTGGACAAGATAGAAGTTATCCAATTAGATACTTATTGACATTATGGTAATCGATATCCTTCATCCACTTGATGTTCTCCCCATGGACATACAAATCTCACTTCTGTGACTGATTATGTATCTCTTTCTTTTCAGAAACTTTGCAATATTGTAAGGCTTGATGCAATTGGTATGATATCGTCTGTAAACAAAAGCATTTTGGAAGATGTCAGCATCCACAGGGAATCATTCTTTCCTTCACTTGGACTTTACATTGGGTCTTCTTCATCTCGGTGGAGACTACTTTGTTGGGCATAAATCTCTCTGTTGCATGTCTTTTCAGATGTTTATTATTAGGTGTTCATTGGACAGAGTTATTTCTATCCCATCTTCCAAAGAATCCTGAATTATCTTGATGTCTGAGTGGTAGGAAGCTTGTTTTAAAAGAACTTGTAAGGTGGCATTTTGTTCTAAACTAAAGAGAACAAAAAGCCTCTAAGTCAGTGTTACAGAGAACAAAGATGAGAAAAACAGCTGGATTGGACCAAGTGCATATAGAGGAGAACAGTGCTGGAGGCAATGTAATTGTGAAGGCCTTAAGGGAAGATATCAAATGTGTAGGGGGAAAATCACAAACCTTACTAATATATAAAAAAAGTAACTTCAAAACCGCCAGGAACTTCCTACCCATCTACCTACTTTCCTAGATATAAAAAATCTTTACAAGACTCAAATATACATAAATTGAGGGCATCCTCAATGAAAGCTAGAATTGGGAACAATCAGGCTTTTTAAAGCAATGTTCAACAATGGACCAAATTTTTTCCATTTCACAATTACTTGAAAGATGTAGAGAATTTAGTATCCTATTGTACTTTTGTTGATGATGATAAAACATTTGATTCAGTAGAATAATTTGAAATCCTATCACCTAAAATTAGAAAATTAATACTATAAAGCCCATTCACCTACAGGTACATGCATTAACTAATTCATTGCTCGAAGAGGAGGAAGGGGTAAGAGAAGTGCAAGGAATAAGCATTTATAGAGCATCTTCTATGGACCAGGAGCTGTACTACAACACACACACACACACACACACACACACACACACACACACACACACACACACAC
>NC_058130.1:747988661-748008909 GCF_016433145.1 Gracilinanus agilis
CTTTCTTTCTTTCTTTCTTTCTTTCTTTCTTTCTTTCTTTCTTTCTTTCTTTCTTTCTTTCTTTCTTTCTTTCTTTCTTTCCTCCCTCCCTCCTTCCTTCCTTCCTCCCTTTTTTTATTTTTAAATCAATTAAAGGAAAGCATTTCAACTCGATGACTTTTAAGATTCCTTTGGACACTAACTTCTCTGTAATTACATAATTTATAAAACAAAGCAAAGAAAATGGAACAATAACATACTGAATAGGTTATTCATTGGTTAGTAAATGAATGGAACCCTGGTTTCTTTTATACATGAAAAGGGGGAATTTTGTGGTCAAGATCCATACTGAATCCACAGAACCCTTCTTGCTGTTTTTTTTTGAGAATTTATTTGGTCTCAAATTATAAATCATGAATTTAAAGCTAAAAAGCAACTTTAGAGGATCATGGTTCAAGTACTATCATTTGAAAGATGAGGAAATTAAGGTTGAGAAAGTTTGTGACTTGCCGAGGGTCATCTAGGTAGTAACTTAAGACCTATACTAAAATCATTCATTTTGGTACAGCATTAAATAGTATAGTTGAAATTTCTAGTTGTCTTACTTTTTCTTTAGGCTAATCATTCATGGTGTGGCCTGGTGGGCTTGAAGTCTGGAGAGCCCTAGAATGTAAGGGCAATGAAGTTTATAAGTTGTGTGATATCATGGAGCCACTTAGATTTTGGAGGTTTTCTTCTTCTTCTTCATAAAATGAGATGTCTGAGATCAGTACACCACAATGCTGCTTTCAGGATTGAGTGAGATGTAATATATGTATAAATCGTAAGGCAATCTGTCAGTTGTCAGTACACAATAAACATTAAATAAATAGTGATCATTATCATGACAAGACTAAAAAGTTCCATATACGTCTGTCTGATGACCAGTGTATTAAGAGCAAAAAACTAGCATATTCTCCTGCTAGACTCTTGTAGAGAATCCACTTAGGGTGAAAGAAAGATACAAGGGCAAAGATGAAAAAGAATGGTTTATTTGAAAAAGAATTTCAGTAAAACATTAATTGAGACAATTAATAACCTCAGTAAAGAAGCAAGATACAAAATAAACTCACAAATTATTAGCTTTTCTTTATGTTAATAACAAAACCCAGCAGGAGAAGAGAGAGAAAAAAAGATTCAAAATAGCTTCAAAACTCATAAAATGTCTGGAAGTTAACCTACCAAGACTTAATCAAAAGTTATGTGAATATAACTAAAACCACTTTGTACAAAAATACAGGAAAACAAACAGTTGAAAAGTCATTGTGTTTGGCCAGCATCAGAACAAATATGACAATGCTTCCTAATTGTTTTATAGATGTAATATCATATAATTCCAATTCCTATAGGGTAGTTTTTGAGAATTGTACAGCATGATACTAATAATTATTTGGAGAAATAAGTCAGCAATATTAAAGGAAGCAATGTCTAAAAAAATGTAGAAATGAAAGGTGACTAACATTAATTTAGTTCTCAAGCTATATCATTAAACAATAATCAGTGAAATTTTGGCAATGGTTAGGCACTGCCAAGATTCATTTTAAAAGCTGATCATTGCAGGCCTAGAGATAGGAAATTCTAGGTTCAAATCTGGCCTCAGGTACTTCTCATTTGTGTGACCCTGAGCAAGTCACTTAACCCCCATTCCCTAACCCTTATCACTCTTCTTCCTTGGAACCAATACACAGTATTGATTCTAAGATGGAAGGTGAGGGTTTAAGAATAAATAAATGAAAGCGGATCGTTGGAAAATATTTGCTAGACAAGACCAAGAAGGAAATAAATATTGTATATTTATGTCCAATAAACACAGGAACAGAAACTTCTGAAATAAACTTCCTATTCAGCAAGAACCACTTGTATTCAAGTACCTAACATGGTGTCAGGTACATATTAGTCATTTAATATATGATTGTTGATTTATTGGCAAAATTGGAAAGCAGTTTGACAGAAATTAGGTTTAGGGGGCATCTGGGTAGCTCAGTGGATTGAGAGCCAGGCCTAGAGATGGGAGGTCCTAGATTCAAACCTGACCTCAGCCACTTCCAAGCTGTGTGACCCTGGGCAAGTCACTTGACCCCCATTGCCTATCCCTTACCACTCTTCTGCCTTGGAGCCAATACTGTGTATTGACTCTAAGACAGAAGGTAAGGGTTTAAAAAAAATTAGGTTCAGACAAATATCATATCGTATAATAGGCTACAAATAGTTACTTGGTCAATATGTATTAAAATTGCATCCTGAAAGTGAGAAGAGAATGAAAGAATCTTATACTTCAGTTTGGAGGAAGAAATCTTCTACAAAAAAATAAAAGTGTTCATAAAAGATAAATTCAAATGTTTTAGAAATTTCAAATTTTTCAACAGGAATAAAATCAATAGTTCCAGGGTATAAAGAGAAGCTCTTGAAAGGGAAAGAAATAATACTGGAAGTTCTGAAATAATTGTAATAGTCAACATATGGTGGAAATTAGTATAAATATGTAAGAACATGAGCTCCTTCCTAATAGATGAGTGGTAAAAGAAATTGTGAATGTCCAGTTTTTAATTTTTTAACATTAAAAAACTGAATGTGATTTATTTTATTTAAGAATGACCTATAAAGCTTAAATATGTCTGTCATTCTTAACAGTAAGAAAATGTGAACCATAAATAGCTATTTAAAATAACATCTACAGACCCCAAATTATTCATAGTAGGAACACAAATGACAACTATGAAGATTAGAAAAAATGGAAAGGCAAAAAACGGTAAATGTTGGAAAAGATATGGGAAAATATCTTTTAGGTACACCAGTACAATGTTGGTGGAACTGTGAATTGGTCCTATTGGTCCAGAAAGCTATTTAGCATTATCCTAGAAAAGTGGCTGAAATTCTAGAACAAAGCATATTTTATTTCACTTTTCTTTTTAATTTTTGTTTGAATTTTCTTCCTCAAAAGAATTAATATGGAAAAGCATTTTACATTATTGCACATGTAAAATCTATGTCAGATTACTGTTTTAGCAAGGTTGGAGGGAAGGGGAATGAGGGAGAGAATTCAAGAGTCAATTCTTTTTAAAAAGGTTAAAAATTCTCTTTACATGTAATCTGGAGAAATACAATATTATAAACATTTTTTTTAAAAAAGAAAAGTAAGTGAATCGAATATACTTTGACTATCTATGTCTTGCAACTGCTGGGCAAAGATCCAAATTATTTTGAAAACAAAGGAAAATATTCTATATCATGTACATATTTGTTTTGTGACTCAGGGGCAGGTCATTTAACTTCCAGCTGCCCCAGACAACTTTCTGAGAAGAGAAATTTTAGAGCAATTACTGATATTCATTGATAAAGGAAGTTTCCTCATCAGAAGCTCTCTATATAAATCAATTTAAAGGAAAGGGCAAGGAAGGAGGGGAGGGAGGGAAAGAAAGAAAGGAAAAGGAATGAGGGAAGGAAGGAAATAAGAAAAAATGGAAGGAGGAAGGGAGAGAGCAAGGAAGGGAGAAAGGAAATAAGAAAGAAGGCAGAAAGGAAGCAAATAAGGAAATATAGAAGAAAGTAGGAAAGGAAAAAGAAAAGGATGGAGTAAGGAAGTAAAGGAAGAGTTGTTTGAAAATCAAAATATCAATAAAACATGTTTAACTCTTAAGAACTCCTCTACAATGCTGTGAAGTATAGCAGATAGCTGTCCTAGGTATAAGGAAGATATGAGGTCAAGTATTTCATTTCACACATAGCAACTGTACCTGGGTAAGTCAGTTAACCTCTTATCTATCCCTGATGACATTCTAAGACTGTAAAAAATAGAAGAGGTACTAATAGGCATTGGCAAAGGCACTTTTCCCATCAAGAGCTCTGTATAACAATGGAATCAATGATAAAGGAAGTAGAGAACAGGAAAGGGAAGGAGTGGAAAAATGAAAAAGAAAGGGTTGGAAAGAAAGGAAGAAAAAAAGAAGGGAGAAGAGAGTAAAAATAAGGATAGAAGGGAGGAAGAACAAATGGGAGAAAAGAGAAAGGAAGAAAGAAAAGTAAGGGATAGATAAAGAAAACCAAAAAGGAAAGAGGAAAAGAAGGAAGGATTGACCTAGAGGCTGCTTTATTTCTCTGCATGTTAACACATGCAATTAATTCACTGACTCATCTCCTGTTAGTTACAACCATGAACTGTAGTGCTGGATGAAACTGCAGCTTTGCCCAGGTCATTCTCTATTCTCTGCTTGACAGGTCCCACATTTCTGCAGCAAGAAGCTGTGCCCAGGCTTCTTTCTGAGCTTCACTCATAGATTGTTTGAGAGTACCTTGCCTCCGGTAAGATTTCCACTTACAAAAGGAAGAAATGAACCGTCCTTGGCTTAGGGAGCTCTGCATTGATGGAGAGGTAAGAATAACCTCTGGGATGACAGGGCAAAGCATTCAAATAGAAAGAATCCTTGAGTCTGGAAGGAAGGAAGCTAGAAAACCCTGCCCATAAGATGCCATGGAGTGCTCTAGACACCTCAAGGTGAGCTGCTTGTGTGGGAGGAAGGCTTGTCAGCACCTATCAGGCAAAGTAAAACATCTCTGATGGCAGGAGAATATGCTGAGAGGAATGAAAAAAGTCCAGACAACAAGCTGAAACTCATTTTCTCTGTTTTTATTAACCACTACCATCCCTTTGCTTATCCTCACTCCATCTGTTGAATAAACCATCAGAACTGACGACACAGGATGGAATTCTTTGAATTATTTTCTAAGAAGCATTCAAGGTCCATAGAATGCATTGCACACAGTGGTTTTGATGAAAGGAAATCTGATCTCCCAACTGGGGGTCAGTGCCCCATAAAAAGTCATGGGATTGACTTGCAGGGGGCTTAGACCTGATTCTTGGGACTTTATGATTAAAGAGGTGAGGGTAGGGAGATAAATTACCTTCTATTCTCTACAATGACCAGTCAAGAGACTTTTTGCCACTGCAACCAAACTTTCTGCAGTCCTAAAAATGCTTCTCCACCCTGCTTCCTCCTACCACTGTACAGGTTCCTAAAACTTCTCAGCCTAATATAGACCCTTCAAGTTACTCAAAAAGCAGCTTCATAGAAATTATTGGGGAAATATTTTCCTTTCCCACTAAGGATACACTCTGCCTTCCAGGTTGGTGACTGATGGGTATGCTTCTACTTCTCACCTTTCTTGTGATTTTGCCATTGAGTGATTTGTAGGTTAAGCAGAAATGGATGGTTTGTGACTGCATCAAAATCTCATTATATTTTCCCTTCAGTTAAGGGGACCACCATCCTGCCAAACAGCAATGGCAATATCTGTCTCTGTCTCTGTTTCTCTCTCTCTTTCTCTCTTCCCCGTCTCCTCCTCTCTGCCTCTTACCCCACAAATTAAATCAGTTAATTAATTCTATTGTTTCTACCTCCACATTTCTCTCTTCTTCCTCTCTCCAATTATTTTTTGTATGAACTATTGTAAAAGACTCCTACTTGGATTTCCTTTCTCAAATATCTTTCCACTCTAATATTCTACATAGGGACTGAAGTGATTTTTAAAAAATTGTAGATCTGACCATGTGACTTCCCAACACAGAATTCTAATGGTTCCCTATTGATTCAAGATTTGCATTTCTTCCATCTTTACTTAACCAATTTTATTTATATTTTTGTCTGAATTTTGTAATATGCATAATGATAATGTTATAAGTATAGAGAGAGAACCCTAAAGCTTCTCCTACAATAATAAAGAATTAATTATATATTTTATAAATAAGTGAATATATCCATATTGGATATATGTGCTTTTTTCTAATAAGGCTATAAAAACATTTGAATATGATGGGTATGATAGAGATTGCTTAACTTGGAATCAAGAAGGCTTGGATTTGAGAGCATTGTATACAGTAATAGCAATATTGCAGGTCGAACAATAGTGAACAACATGGTCAACAATGCAATGATCCAAGATAATCCCAAAGGACTCTTGAAAAGATGCTAGCTGATTCCAGAGAAAGAACTCATATGGTCTAAATCCAGACCTAGAATATTATATTTCACTTTCTTAATTTTTTATTTTAAATTTTCTTCTATGAAAAGATTAAACTGGTAAAATGTTCTACATAATATTACTTGTAAAATCTGTATCAGATTGCTTACCATCTCAGCAAGCGGGGAGAGAAGAAGAGAGGGAGAGAATTCAGAACTCAAAATTTTAAAAAATATTAAAAATTATCATCAAGGCAAGGATCCAGTACAATTACAATGGACTCATGATGATAAAGGAGAGCCACTGCCATAGGAAAAACAAAACAGATGCAGTCCAAATACAGATTATAATATAGCATTCTTCACTTTATTTCCTCCATGAATTTTTTTCTTTAGTGCAAGCAATATGTGTCTTATTTCACAACATCACAAACAGGGCAATGTGTGTTATATGATAATACATGTACAAAATATATCATATTACCTGACTTCTTAGGGGGAGAGGAAGGATAGAAGGTGAAAAGAATGAAACGTAGATTTTTGGACATAAGTAATGTAAAAAAATTGTTTCTCTTGGATAAGCATATTTTATGTTATATATTTAGAGCAACTAATATGTATCATGTTACGTTATACTATGTTACATATAAAAATAAAAATATATGGGGACTCAAAATATTTTAAAATATAATTGGGGAAAAAATAAAATATATACAAAACTACCTGGATTTGAATCTCACTTCTGACACTTTGTAGCTATGTGATTGTGGAGAAGTAAAGTCTGTAAAAAGACTTTTTTTTGCTCTATCATTATAATCCAGAAAAGCCTCTCTCCAAAGCAATTCTGCTTCAGGGATGAAGCAGGGATAGTGGAGAAAACAAAGGAATTGAGATATGTCAGAAAATGGCATGTACAAATAGGAATAAAGATGACACTTTTAGTAAAATGGACTGTATGATGAATGCCGAGAAGGAGCAGAAATTTATCAAACTGTATCGCATTTTGAGAGAAAGGAACAACCATTACTGCTTAATGTTCCAAATTTGTGCACTTAGGAAAACCTCAGTGGTGACTGCTGATCTAGAACTTGAGGTTGGATCTTCAAGTGTGTCTTTGGCACCTATGAAAAAGAGAAATAGACTTAGGAATGCCAATGGATTTAGAATAGGAATGTAGGTTTTGAAATTGGATGGGATTTGTCTCTCCTGTAAGACTGTGAGCTCCTTGAGAGTAAGGAATGCAAACATTTTTTTTTTAAATTTCATTGTATCCTTAGCATTGGGCTAAGTCTATAATTAAAAAAATTATATAATATAATATAAAAAAAGTCTATTGGGCATTGTCTATAATTAATTAATGGTTATTGAAGTAGGATTTGAACTCAAGTCTTCCACACTTCAGTCTAGTGCTCTCTACAGTGTCCCTTAAAAAATTCATTTTGAATTGAACTGAATTCAATAGTGATTGAGGGAAAATTTTTAAGAAACCAACAAATAAACAAGGAAAAACTACTGATGTATTTCTTTGGATTCAGTTTGGCTGGTGCTTAAATGAGAAACAAAAATTCCTTTATTGTATTTGTGCCTATAGTGTTGTTAAGATTAAAATTCTCTTGAGATTGTATATTAATTTATAATTATTTATTAAATAATAAAAAGCAGGTCAGAGAAAGAAAAGGCACCACCTTGATGACTATAAAGTAGAGGTCTGAATTCTTTCTTTTTTTTTTTTTTTTGCCCTTTTCTAAGTTTTTTTTTTTCTTGTCATATAAGAGTGACTTGTATGTAGTGCAGAATTCATATATGTATGTATGTAAGTTTGGAGTTCCTGAGAAGCTGAAATCGTCAAGGAGAAACTTTGGGCAAGATGACTGTTTCTTGTTTGTATTTCCCAATTATTTTTGTCTTTTTTTCTTTTTTTTTTTTTTGGTTGGAGTATGAAGGGAAAATAGGTTAGAAGAGCAGTGAAATAAGCAAGATAACCAGACACTAAAATTTGAAAAGGAAAGGCATTAGTCTAACCTTATGTTTCTTCCTTCCTTTCTTTAATCCTCATTTTTCTTCTTAAAGAAAAAAACAAATTAAGCTGTGTATAGGTGGTTCAGCAGAACCACATGGCCTCTGGGGAGTGATGCAAGGTCGAGACTTAGGCAGTAACCAAGAGTGTCTAATTTGTGTTTGTTCACCAGTTTCTAACCCATTTTTTGTTTGTTCTTTTTTGTGTTTGTGGAAATGGGAAATATAAGCAATAAGAATTCTATCTCATGAGGATTTCCTTTATATAAACTACTCACCTCTTGGGAACAAGGACTACTGCCAATAGAGTCAGGAATGACAAAAAAAAAGCCATTAGTCTTTTAAAGAAATAATTTTTCTTTGACTACATCAACTGGGGACCCTTGTTGGCCCTGTTTTGAGCCTTTTAATTAAGGCATTAAAAGTTAAAATTAGCTATTAGAAATAAAAACCCCAAAGAGCTGAGTTCCTGGTATATCTTGGCCATACTCTTAGATGAATCTACAAAGGTTCAACCAAGTGCCCAAATTTTTCACCAGTTTTCCACTGCTCTTTTATGTCATTCTCATCATATAACTGTTCTTCCTTCTCTGGCCTTTCTCCTATTGCCTCAGCCTGACCCATCCTTCATTCTTTTTGGGCACCTTCCTCTAAGTTTCTTTTACCCTTCCTTCCCAAATACACACACAGTCTTTTACACAGTCTTTTTGCCTATGGTCAAATCCATTCTCTATTTATTTATTTTTTTTTTTGTTTTCCTATTTTTATGACTCCCCTAAGGGAAGGTTTCCTCTGAGGGAAGTTGCCACACATGACCTTTGAGACAACCTGGTGACTTTAAGACATCATGTTTATTCTGTCCCTTAGACCTCACCATGTGGCCCAGGGGCATTTTGACTATGATTCAATTGGGGTTCTCAGACAGCTCGAGGCTGTTTTCTGGGGGGTTTAAGCCAAGCTGCTGTGATGTAATGGTTGTAATACATGCCTTACTCTCTGTATGAGAGACAGGAAGTTTTTGAGGTCACCAATAACACTCTGAATGAGAATAGAAAACAGTGGCTATTATAGAATCCACAATGGGACACCAAATAATCCTGAGGATTGTGTGAAGTTATGTGTTGCTAGGGAGGTATTACTAAAAGAAATGAGGGACTACTCCACTCTCTCAGAAAATTGGCAGGAATTTGAATCCGTAATTCAGGAAGATAATGAGTGTCCCAACCAGTTTTATGATTGAGTATGCATGGCAGCTAAGAGGTACTTAGATTTAGATCCATTAAACCAACTAATGTTTCTGTCATACGTCATCATTTTGTGAATCATTCATCCCTGAAAATAAAAGAATATTTCCACAAGCACTGCCCAGACTTGGATATAATGAACATAGACTAGTTGACACAGATAGCGGTATATGGTTTTTTTTTTTAATCTTTTTTTTTTTTTTTTTAAAAACCCTTAACTTCTGTGTATTGACTTATAGGTGGAAGATTGGTAAGGGTAGGCAATGGGAGTCAAGTGACTTGCCCAGGGTCACACAGCTGGGAAGTGTCTGAGGCCGGATTTGAACCTAGGACCTCCTGTCTCTAGGCCTGGCTCTCAATCCACTGAGCCACCCAGCTGCCCCTGCGGTATATGTTTTTGAAGGATATGAGAGAGAAGAAAAGAAAAAAAAGCTGAAAAAGGAGAAATTGAAAAAAAAATTTAAACACGACAAGGAAAGAGGCATCTATCTTGGCTCCTATTTTACCATCAGCAATACGGAAACTCATGGCTCCTTTATGAGAAGCCACAAAGACTCTGATTCAGACAACTAACTTCCCCACATCTAGAGGATCAATACATTGACAACTGAAAGTATAATACCTGGTGGCAGGCCAGGTCATGTAGCAATAAATTATAGGAGGAAGAATCAGGAGTTAAGAAACAGAAATGAAAAGAATAATAGAGACTCCTGCAGGACTCTTGCTTTTCATGATGTTGTTGACCATGGTACCCCTCCAAGTCCTTATGGGGGATGCCAGAGGAATCATGAGAGGAATCATGATTTATGATGGTGTGAGGGAGAAGGAGCTTTAAAAATCTGAATGTGGTGGTTTTTCCTTTCCTGCTCACATGTTCTGTTCCCCATATTTCGAATCTGCTCCCCTCCCCCTAGTAAAGACTCTCATATAACCCTTAAGGTTATTATGATTGTCTCTTGGATGCTGGGGCTTCCAGATCAGTCTTAGTGAGCAAACCCAGTTTTGAATTTGCTTCCATTGAGTCCTTAAATGTGGTTGAAGTGTCAGAGAAGTCTCAAAATATTTGCAAGCTTACTCCTCACCTTGTGTCCATAGAGACTCAGTAGAACACACATTCTTCCAGATACCTGACTCTTCTACCAGTCTCTTAAGGAGAGATTTCATGTAACTCAGGGCCACAATATTGTGCTCTCCAGATTACCCTATGTCCCTACAATTGCCTGAGAATTCTTCAACTTTATTCCCAGTTCTCCTTCCAGACAATCGAGAGATAGCAGTTCCTTCCTTTGAAATCTCAGCAGACATACCGGCATCTCTCTGGGATTCCTACTCTTCTGATGTAAGCCTCCTTGTCAGCTGTTCCAGCTAATATTATTAGCACAAAAGGTGGTCCCTCACCTTCCATTCTTTAATACCCTTTAACCAAGGAAACTATTGAAGGGATATCTCCAATAATTGCCTCACTGATTGAAGGAATGCTAATTCATGTAAATATGAATTTAATTTGCCAATTCTTCCAGGAAAAAAACCTAAACCAGTCCCTGATAGGAAAATTGTTATCATTTTGTGCAGGATTTGCATGCAGTTAATTCACAAGTTATTCCTGGGAATCCAGTGGTACTATGCCCTGTAACTGTCATCTCTTCAATCCCCAGTGAAGCACTCTGCTTTCCAGTGGTAGACCCCTGTTCTGCTTTTTTTTAAATTCTCTTTTCCTATGCATATAAATTCTAGGAACATATTTGCATTCACCTGGAAAGGTTCTCAGTGGATTTGAACTTGATTGCCCCAGAGGAATGTAGAGAGCCCAACTTTATTCTTTCAAAATTTACAGTAAGACTCAGATACTATTATTTTTAAAGGTGTTATTTCAGTTCAATATGATTTACTCTTAGCAGCACCAGATGAAGAAACATGCCAGGAAGATAGTAGACATCTTCTCTTAGAGCTCCACCAGAGAGGCCACAAAATTTCTAGGTCAAAGATACAGTGGTGCTTTCCCAGAATGAAATATGTAACTTTTATTATAGCTACTGGAACTCACTCTATTTCTCCAAAGTGCATTGAGGCTATTCAGCAACTCTCTGTTGCCTCTTCTAAGAGGCAGCTGAGGACAATATTGGGGGACACAAGGTTCTGGAGACAATGGTTCCCCCATTTGGGGGAAATTACTAAGTCTCTTGTAACTCTAACTAAAAAATCTTTCCCAGGACTTCTTCAGTTAGTCTCCCAATATCTGTTAGCTCTCACAGAATTAAAATAAGGCATTTTCTTTGCCCTGTTCTAGGAATTCCAGATTAAAAAAAGCCATTTACTTTGTATGTATATGAACAGAGTAGGATGGCTTCTGGGTTCTTGACTCAAGCCTTGGGACCCACACAATGCCCAATACCCTATTACTCTGTACAGGTGGATGCAGTGGCTACTGGAGTACCACCCTGCCTTCTGGCTGTGGCAGCCACAGTTCTTCTGATGGAAAAGGCTTCTAACAGAATCCTGTATTCCCCTTTAATTATTCTCTGCTCCCATGAGATGGGTGTGAGCACTACTGGTCCAACATAGGACATAGGCATTTTCACATCAAAGGCTTGCTAGCGTTGAGATAACTTTTTTAGGGAATGAAAAAAGTATACTATACAATTCTTAATCCTGCAATATTGTTTCTTGATTCGCTAGGCTCTGGGAAACCACTATATGCTTGTGTGTCTGGAGGGTACATGACTGAGAAGCCCCATAATGATCTCTGATTCACCTTTAGAAAATCCCGTCTTAGTTCTCTGCACTGAAAGTTCTTTTATGATGGATGCTACATGCCACACCAGGAGTGCAGTTACATCAGACCATGATACCATCTGGGCATCTTCATTACCTTCATATCTTAGCACCCAGATAGCCAAACTGATCGCATTGAGAGAAGGTTATCAAAGAGCTAAAAACAACAATTTACATAGACTCTAGGTATGCTTTTGGCATCTGTCATGCTGTTGGGATGCTCTGGATGCAGAGGAGTTTTTTGACTCCTGCTGGCAATACCATTAACAATGCAAAGATCATTAAAAAAACTCCTTTCTGATCTTCAGCTACCTGCAGCTTTAGCTATAGTTAATTGTTCTGCCCATACAAGAGGAACCGGACGTTGTCTCTAGGGGAAATCAGTGGGAAGACACTGCATCTAAGTTTGTTGCCTTAGAAAGATATGAATTAATTTGACTCTGACATCTAATGGTGAATGTGATTTCTCTCTCTTTAATAATGAACAGGAAGTAGATAAATGGTAGTAGGGGTTTAAAGCAAAACAGATTCATGGAGTTTGGGTGTCTTCAGAATGAAAACCCCTACTTCCCAGAAGCTTCTACCATCAAATATGCTTACCTGTTGAGTAGTTGCTTTGGTACTCAGGAGATTGTGGACTCAACTAAAAGAGTTTGGGTGATCCCAGGTATTATCAATATGACTTTCCATATGTGTGCCTCTTGTTCTATCTGCAAGCCATATAATCAGCATGCATTCCATGCCAAGGCTTTTGGTAGGTATCCTCTGATTTACACAGCTTTTGAATATTTGCAAATTGATTTCATCAATATGCCTAAAGATGGAAATTATAAATTTTGTCTTGTTACCAACTCAGTAGATGGGTAGAAGCCTTCCCTTGCACTGGTGCCACAGTGGCTTTTGCTGCTAAAATACTATTGAGGGAGATTAGTCTCCAATTTGGCCCATCTGCATGCATTGATTCAGATAAGGGCATTTATTTTACTGATTCTGTTTTATTATAGGTTTATTTTATTTGGGAGTGAGTCACTATCTCCAAATCTCAGGCAAAGTTGAATGTGTGAATAGAGAGCTTAAAACCATGACTGGCAAATTGCACTAAGACTCATTTGAAGTGGCATGAGATTCTCTCCTTAACCCTATTTTACCTGTGAAGCAGACCTAGGAGAGCTACATATTTCATCATTTGAAATGCTTTTTGGGACATTCCCTTATAGAAGCTGAACTTTTTTCCTTGCATATACATCATTAGTGGCTCTGTGTGTGTGTGTGTGTGTGTGTGTGTGTGTGTGTGTGTATAATGTTAAGATAATATAAATATCTGTGGGTTAAATAAGAAATCTTGTGGGTAAATAACTCCTAGGTGGTTTGGTTAAGGAGAGGAATGGGGAAATGCAGTAGAGAGGAAAACCACCAGGAAAATCAGCTGGGTATATTACAGTGGGTCTTTAATGCCAGTTAGGTGCCAGGTTTGTCTGGGAAAGGAGGAGAAACAAGGGAGTCTGAGTAAAAATGTTTAATAATAAATTGGGGACAGGTAATGGAAGGGATCAGGTTTTCTGTCTTGAAATCACTAAGGGGATTCTCCCAAAGTTTGAGAGGAAATATCTACACTAGCACTAATCTAACAACTATAATAACACAATATAAGTACAGCAGTAGTCTGGGATCTCACATGTGTCCAAAGGTCTTCAGTGAATGCCTTCAGCAGATCTTCAAAGATGTCCAGGATAACTGCCAGTTAAACCCAAGACTGGAGATGGAGCTAAGATTATTGACATTCATTGTCCACCATTGAAAATGTCTTACAACTGTTTGGCCAATCGCCAGTAAACCAGGTCTTGATTGAAGTAGTCCTCTTGAAAATAGGCTCCACACACAAGAGAAAACAGGTCTCCCTTTCTCCCAGGAGTTCAACTGTCTCCCTTCTCTGTGTCAGACATACGGAATTTTCAAGCTGTCAGCAAGCTGTCCCTGTCACTCAAATCTCCCTAAGCTAATCTAACTTTCTTTCTAATAGTGCGTGTGTGTATGATCTCTGCCATTTCTTATATAGAGGAATTACAGATCAGATTATGTGAACCTCTTGATTCTAGGACAGTAGTATAGGCAGGACCCTTGGACTTCTCACTCCATGATCTACTCCTAGGAGACAAAATGTACATCAAGAACTTTTCAGCAACTGAAGGGGCTCAGCCTGCTTGGCAAAGCCCCTTCTAAGTGTTGCTGACTACTCTGACTGCCATCAAAATTGGAGAAGATTCTTGGATTCATTGTTCTTATGTAAAATTGATACCATTTTTGACATTATTTAACTATATCCTGTATCCTGTGCCTTTTTTAGTACATTATTGCCTATGTGTCTGGTTTTCTTTTTGGTTTCATTTTGTCTTATCTTTTTGTGATTAGAGATTTCATAAGTAAACCTGATTTACTCTTTAAAAAATGTTATCCTCATTTGGCACTATTTTGGTCTTAGCATTAAGCCATATTGAATTTTCCTCTTTTGTTCCTTCTTCTGATAACTGGACTTAAGGATAATACTATTATTAGGTCCAAAATAAATAATATATACTCTATACCAAAGCAAGGCCACTGAACCATATGGATTCTGGGTCTATCACTAGCTCCTTTGGAACTTCTACTTCATAATGGGCAACAATTTCATTCCATATAAATAAGACTTTGCCATATCTTGCACCTCATTAGAATCATCTATTTCCAGAAAAACTTTTTGCCCTTTTTGCTTTAGTTGTATGCCACATCAAAAGTGACAGGTAGAACCCATCTACTTTCTTAAAACTGCTATCATTTGTCTTTGAAAGATTTGCAGATTTGCATATCTCAGTTGATTTTAGCATGTCATTCAGGGTAATTTTCAGATATGTGGGAATCCTATTCCCACTGAATGACCATTATTTGCCTTTGATTTGTGCATCAAGAGAGATGAGGAACCACTGAGTAGCAGATATATTAATGACAATGTGAAGTGCAATCTCACTATTCCTTTCCCTGCTACAATATTTATCTATTCTAAGACAAAACTTAATAGCATGAAGGATAGGTCATATAAATACATATCCTTTGCAACTCTTATTGCCTCATCACAATTGAAGACGGATTTCCCATGGGGCTTGGTAACCCCTCAGTGATTCTATGAAACTCCTCAGCTTAATCTTCCTTTCCCAAAGGGTGGTAGGGGACGGGTGGTTTGACCTATGTAATCCCACTAGTGTTGATGCACAATCATTTTATTGGCCAGGTAGACAAGTCTACAGCTAGAACTTGGGGCACTGTGGCATACATGGGGCAAGAGATTTTGGTTTAATTCAGTAGCTACTTCCACTGCAGCACAGAGATTTTTCTGGGTTGCTATGCCCACTTTTGGGAGGAGGGCAGTAATAGATTCTATTAGAAACATCTTTGCTGAGATTGAGAAGTTGACCTAGGATACAGTTCAAAACATCTCTGGAATTTCTAAAGCTATTTCCTTCCTCCAGGAGGAAACTGATTCCTTGGAAAGGACAGTCATGCAAAATCAGCTAGCAATAGATATGCTTATAGTAGCTTTTGGGTCTGCCTGTGATCTTACTGATCAATCTCATTATTCTTACATAAATAATTTGGGAAATTATTATTAATGTCCATTAACTTCAAGGGATTTTGAATGATGCTTAGCAAATCACATTAGAGGCCTATGTGACATCTGATGGTACATTGTAGAACCTCTGATGATTACAGGGTTTGTCAGCAACTGTGGCCAAATGCCTTTTTACTTCTAGGAATTATTTGCCTTTTAGAACTTTGCCAAGATTTTTAAAGGCTATTCCGAGGAAAAACTTATGTATATGCATATTAAAAATCAAGTAACCAATCTATTTAAAATGCATGTTTAACTGTTATGTTGTTGAATGAGATTGAAGCAATGATCTTTTTAATTTTTCCTTCTATTTTGTTTTGTTGGTTTTAAGTATGATTTTTAACTTGAGTTCATGGAATAATACCTAATATTTGGTATTGAAGGAACAGTTTACAATGTCTAACAGACCTGACAACATTGCATACCCCAAAGCTTAAAATATCGAAATCTCCTATTGATGATTAAATCTCAGGGGACTATAACTGATGTTTAAGTATGTTTCCAGATAAACTACAAAGGGAGAGCTAACAAGCCACTGATTGGTGCTAGTAAGCCAATGATCATGGATATTAACAACCTCTGTGGGGTGACATATGTTAGTACTAGGTGGGGAGAGCTCTATCAGGGGAGGGTTGAGATAGGACTTTCTGATTCAGCCTGGTAGGACTATTCTCACTTAGCATTGAATCTAGATTGCCATCCCCATGACTTTTGTACAGAACTGAAATCAAATTGGGGGATCTCATTCTCCTTTTTTTCATACTTTTGTCCCTCTTTTCTTGAGTATGGCAACTTTCTTCAGTCATGACAGATGATGGGTAATTGCGATATTGTTTCATCTGATCCATATGCTTATAGAACACAAGTTACCTTCACTAGACCTTGGATAAATATCAGGAACTTGTTACAAATAAATAAATAATTTTTCCTATTGTTGGTAAAGATGATTCATATATTATTTGGGTGACTTATTTAATGTATTCTTAAATGAATAGCCTAGTCATATATCCTATACCAAATTGTAGTAAAAGAATACACACCATGTTGAAGCATTATTTTGTGTTACCTTCAGGTTATGTACGTGATTGTGTATAGGGTTAGAAGCTGGGCAATATCTCATCCTTCTGAGGGGGGAATGTGAGCATATCCTAAAGGTCCATAGACTAAGATTTTTAAAAAAGTAATTTTAGGGAAAGGTATGGCCAATAACCTGGACCATGAAAGCAGATCTCCCGGAGAAATGCTGTGGAAGACCATCATGATTCCAAATTTACTAAAAAGATGATAGCAATAGAAGATGTCCCTAGAAATCGGACACTATATCATAAGACACTGAGTGAACTTTGGATATAATAAACTGAAATGTGAGGGTTGGGCTCTCCATTCAATTATATCCTACCCATCCACTGATATTTTATATTGATTATAAAACCAATGTATCAGAAAAGGGAAATGACCTCTAATGGCTCCTTGTCAATGTGCCTATCAATCAATATTAAGAGCTTAAGAAATAGCCAAATGTAGTTAGACTTCCATTTGGGTCCTTAGGCACCCTGGTGAGACAATCCTAAAAGGTATAGATATTCTATGTAGAATGATTTATTGGGGAGACTAACTTGTCTCCCAACAAAGCAGGTGACTATTCTGAATCCCTACTCTTTTGGGGGAGCTACTCATGCCCACCTTCTGATTGAGCTAAGAACAAGGCCTGAGACTTAAAGCAGGATGCACACACACTCTGGGAGGATGCTAACAGCCTTGTGGCCTCTGGCATTTGGAAGACGCTTGTCCTGTGTGACTCCTGGTGTCCACAAGACTAGTCTCTGACTGGGACAGAGGTCAAGTCTAGCTAATCAGAGAGACCTAGGAAAGTGATTTCACTGAATGTATAAGTTTGGGTTGGGAAAGGATGTCTGCTTTTTGGCACAGACAATGTGGTGAGATAAGACAGCTAGAGCCCTGGATTAGGTAAGGAGGCTTGGAAAGGGAAACAGCCAGTCACATGTGGCTTGTGCCTTTTCTTTCTCTGACCCGCTTTTATTATTTAATAAATAATTATAAATTAAGATACAGTCTCAAGAGAATTTTAATCTTAACAGTGTTTGGGAATTAATAGTTTTCTCCTTTACTTTACTTTCCATTCATTTACATGTGCCTTTGCATATTGCTAGGAAAATGCAAACACTTCAAAGGTAAGAATTATTTTATATTTTCTCCATCTGCAATGCCAAGCACATAGCAGGCAGTAAATATTTTTTGGATGAACGAGTAAATAAACAATCAAGTCAAGATGCTGATATTAATTTTTGTAAATGACTTTCATGAAATCACATTATAATTGTTATTTTTATTACTAGTAGTAGTTGGATAGCTAGGTTGTACAGAGTATAGAGTACTAAGCCTGGAGTCAAGAAGGTATGAGTTCAAATCTGGCTTTGGACTCTTCTTTAGTTGTGTGACCTTGGACAAGTCACTTAACCCTCTTTGCCTCAGTTTTCTCACCTGGAAAGTGAGTTGAAGAAAGAAATGGCAAACTACCCAGTATCTTTGCCAAGAAAATCTCAAATAAGGTCACAAAGAATTGAACACAACTGAAATGATAGAACAACAACAAGTAGTAGTAGTAGTAGTAGTAGTAGTAGTAGTAGTAGTAGTAGTAGTAGTAGTAGTAGTAGTAGTAGTAGTAGTAGTAGTAAAAGAAAAGCACACGATAAAACACCTGACATAATATAACATTTATTGACTCATTTAATCCTCACATCAGCTCTGTAAGCTAAGTGCTACAGACATTATTATGCTTATTTTACAGATAAGAAAACTGAGGCACATATTGATGACATAATTTGCATAAGGTTACAGCTTGGGTCAGAGGCAGGACTTTAACCAAAGTCCACTTGTTTCAATGCCTAATATTCTATCCATTATACTATGATATAATGCAAAAATGAAATGACTAGCTAAGAAACTGACCCATGTTTGATGTTGGAGAGGTACAGATGGCATTTAGTGGCATGTTTCTAAAATAATGATTCAATAAGACATCTAGACTTGATGACTATATCTGGACACATGTCCAGTAGCAATGGCACAAGCAAATAGCAAAGTGATGCTGCTTTCTAGGGGAATCTCTAGGAGGAATGCACTTCATCTGAACTTAACATCAAATCATAACCAACTTCTTAGCTTCCAGTAGTTCCTATAAGGTTAGGGTTGTCTTTTCAGAGTCTACAGGGGTCAGAGGGACGTAAAATGTCCAGAGACATGTTTTCACCATCTACATGAAGAAAAAGGAAGTGTTAGCCACAAAGGAGCTTATATAAGAAACAGTGTGTGACCCTGGGCAAGACTCTAAATTAGTGACTGTGATACTTGGGTACTAGGTGAGAAAATTTACTGTAAATGGTGCTTGACTTGGAGTCAAAGAGTGAAGATTAAGTTCTTGTCCTCCCATTGCTACATGTGTGGCCTTGGATAAGTCATTCTCTGGTTCTTAGCGATCCTTATCTATGAAATGAGAGGCTTGGACTTGATGATTTCTCATCATCCATCACATGTTTACCTATGAGACTATGATCTTAAGTCACTTTAGTCAGTAAGCATTTATTAAGCATTTCCTATGTGCCAGTTATTATGATAAGCACTTGTAATACCAACATAAGCAGAGGGAGGAAAGACAATTCCTTCTAAGACGACATATATAAGGGAACTGAAAAGGGGAGAAAGAGAGACAGACAGACAGAAAGGCAGACAGAGAGAGAAACAGAGAGATAGAAAAAGAGGGACAGAGACAGAGACAGAGAGAGACAGAGAGACAGAGAAAGGGACAGAGAGGGACAGAGGGAAAGAGACAGAGAAGAGAAGAAAAAAGAGAGAAGAGAGGCACATGCAGAGAAAGGTATCTGGCAGTTGGGCATGGTAGATAATGTCTTGTAGTGATGAGTCAAAAGTATAGCCGGGAGAGGGTTGAAGACATAAATTCCATAAATTCCTGGGGCCTCAGTTCCCTTTCCCCAAAATGAAGACTACCTTTCTGGTCCTTCTGGCTCCAAATCTATCTTTTATGATAATAGTTCTAACTTTTTCACTTTCTCTCCTAGAACCTGGTAAAAAATTACATTTCCACAAATAGTTACTACTAACCATTAACAATGTTTAACAAAATTAAATGTTCATTAACAAAATAAATGACTTGGTGAACAATGAATGAATGATTGCTTCAAAAAATGCTTTCCATTATTTAAACCTCTGTCTCTCTATCATTAAAGAAAGGTTTATTTTGAACATAGGCTAAGCTATGCAATATCCTTCTTGCTTTGGGCAAATCAGTTCCCTTCTTCTATGCCTCAGTTTCCCATACTATAAAATGAAACTGCCTAACTAAATGATTTTTTTTCTTTCCTTCCTCCCTTCCTCCCTTCCTCCCTCCCTCCCTTTCTCTCTTTCTCTCCTTCTCTCCTTCTCTCTTTCTCTCTCTTTCTCCCTTCCTTTCTCCCTTTCTCTCTTTAACTTCTTTCTTTCTTTCTTTCTTTCTTTCTTTCTTTCTTTCTTTCTTTCTTTCTTTCTTTCTTTCTTTCTTTCTTTCTTTCTTTCTTTCTTCCTTTCCT
>NC_058130.1:748009308-748098236 GCF_016433145.1 Gracilinanus agilis
TCTTTCTTTCTTTCTTTCTTTCTTTCTTTCTTTCTTTCTTTCTTTCTTTCTTTCCTTCTTTCTTTCTTTCTTTCTTCCTTCCTTCCTTCCTTTCTTCCTTTCTTCTTTTCTTCCTTTCTCCTTACCTTCTGTTTTAGAATTTATATCAAGTATTGGTTTCAGGGCATCAATTTCAGTAAAGGCTAGGTATTGGGGTTGAGTGATTTGCCTAGGGCAGTGATGGGCAAACTATGCCCCTTGGGCCAGATGGGGCCCCCTGTAATGTTCTATCTGGCAAGGCTACATTATTCCTAACTTGAAGAATACAATACAATGAAACTCCGAAAGAGTTGCCTTAGAAACAGACTGACAGATAAGCATTTCTTTTCCTTTCCTTTGGCCCCCTCTTTAAAAAGTTTGCCCATCACTGGCCTAGGGTCACACAGCTAGAAAGTATCTGAGGCTAGATTTGAATCCAAGATCTCCCACCTTTAGGCCTGGTTCTCTATCTACTGGACCACCTAGCTGCTTCTCTTAAATAATTTCTAAGGGTCCATATAGCCCTGACATTCTATTTTGAGGGATAAACAATACAATTCAATAGTGATTTACTAAACCTGTGCTACATACAAGGCAATGTCCTATGAACCAGTTACAAAAAGTCAGAAATGAAAGAATAGAATTTTTCAAGTTAATATTCAGCTAGGGACTTTGGCCATGTACATGGGCAGGTAAATACAAAATAATTTCAAGAGAGAAAGAACTAAAAATAGCAGAATAGGGTATATGTGTGTATGGGCTGGGAGGGGAGTCTGGATCAGCAAAAGCTTCATGTAGAAGGTGACTCCTGAGCTGTGCTTTGAAGGAAAAATAGGTGTTCATTCAATTGCTGTCAAAATGCATTTGCCCCTCAGGAGACATTGTGGTATCATAAGAGCATCCATAAATACGTAAGCCATAATGCTATGCATAAAAGTATGAATTCTCCCCCTGGCTCGAGATATGAACTACAGCCAGTTTCTCCACCTTCTCCTACAAATACAGTTAAAAAAAAAAACAAAATGTCTAAGGAAGCTGTTATTAACTTCTAAAGCAACCTCCCTCTCCCTGACCCCCTCCAGGCAACCCTCCCATGCTATCCATTTAAATTGGCAACCTATGGGAATTAATGGAAAGCCAGGAAAGAACTATTTTTTTTTTAAATAGGTACACTTCACAGCACATCTGTCACAGGCAGAACACTTGATCTGTTCACAAGGTAATTGGTTGGAAACAACACCCACCAAATGGGAAAATTTGCCAGCTGTAGGTCCCTGCTTTCCCAGGCAAGAAAAAAAAGTCAAATATCTTATTGGGTTGATTAAAACATACAAATAGGTGTGTTCAGCCTCGAGTTCTATGCTAAAAAAAGAGCAGTGTGTTCAATAAATACACCTTGCGTTGGGGAAATGAATTTGTCTTGATCGAATGCCTACAGTTTATTAGCAATAATGCTCGTTCGCATTAGACCTCCATTACCAGATCATGTGGACAGAATGATTACAAGAGGTAAATGCTATGTAATTGCTTAATAACATAAGAGAAGTTTTGAGGTGTTCTGTAATTAAGTTTTCAGAGAGACAATTACTTCCGTAAAGAGATGGAATGCTTCTTTTTGACAGAGAAAACGATTTCTCCGCTCAAAATCTGGAGGCAATAGCTGACTTTCGAGGCATTGTGTGTTTCATGCCCCTAGCAGAAAGCAGGGCAGCCAGGTTTGTTCAACTCACTGAACAAATGCGATATTAAGTGGGTCTCACCAAATACAGTTTGGGATAAAAACAAGCCTGCCTTTTTAGACTTGCATGATTTAATGAAATTCATGCACCACTGGTTGGTTATAAATTAAAGATTAGTATATTCTTTGAGTTTGACACAAAATACAAGGGGACAGCAAGTGGATTAACTTTACAGGTACAAGGAGAAATTGTATTAGACAAACCTATGTTGTAACAAAAGAAAGGAGGTCATCTAGAACAGGACTAGTAATTTATGTAGAGTTGCCATAGAAATGGACTATTCATAGACAAGTGGGGATGGATACTAGTGATAGGTGGCAGAGTACCCTTACATCACATGTAGTATTGGACCTAGGATGTCTGGCTCCACTATCTTGATGACTTACCCACTGCATGGCTAATGATATATCACAATTAATATTAAAATATCAGGCCAAGACCTGAGTTGGAATGAAGAGTCCCATAACATACAGATCTGAGGTATTGAAAGACCCCTGAAGAAGGATTATTCAGTGCATTCTCCTATTTTAAAGAAGAGAAATCATAAACCACTGAAAAGTATTAAGAATAGTTGTGGGGACTCAGACACTTCCTAGAGCTGTGTGACTCTGGACAAGTCACTTAACCCCGTGTAACTAGAAAATCTTGAACCCTTGGACTCCATCTCCCAGAATTCTTTTTTATCTTCCAGCATCCCTTTCCCATTGTCCCCACATTTGCATCCTTATGTGTATAAAGTTGTGTGTAATTCTGCCTCTCGCTCTCTTCTCTCTTGACTGAGGCTGGGTTTAATCCACTTTTCTTCTAGCTTTTTTTCCCTTTCCTTTCCTTTCCTTTCCTTTCCACCTTCCTTTCATAGAAGGAAATTTAGAACTTTCTAACAAGACATTACTATATTTATCAACCCTTACTATTTAGATTTCTTCTTCATTGATATCTCTGAGAATGGGTAATATCCTTTAAAACTAAGTTCATGATTCTTTATGAAATTTTCTTTGTTTCTTTCTCCCATTAGTATCACTTCCCAGAAAATATTTTGTAATCATATATGTAATATATGCACATATATAGATATAGTATACTGTAATGCAAAGATGCAACAGAAGCTTTTACCATTGTAAAAGGTAACTGAAAACTTCTGGCAGTTAGAAGCCTTGGAATCCTGACAAGTTCAGTTGGAACCAGAGGCTTGAAGAGAGCAGAAAGTCCAACTGAAGCTCTGCCTTTGGGTTTCGGCTTTGCTTTTGGCCTGTGCTTTGTCTCTGGACAATTTGAACCTAGCTAATTTCTCTGGACCTCTCCTTGACCTTCTACATATTATTCTCTGTTACCTTTCTTGTATTTTCCCTGTGGGCTTTGGGAGGAAGGGTGGCTTTTTTGTTTTAGTGATTAGACTTTGTGAGTTTAGTTTCCCTGTAGGCAAGTAGGACATCCATGAGTCAAACTATCCCTTATTTTATTGATTTTGTATACACTCTACTTTAAAGGCAACCAAATCTTTCCTGGCTGGAAGAGCAGGCTCTCTCTCAGTCTAACCCACTCCTGTGACCCTCCTCCACCTTGAGTTCCTCCCTAGCGGCTGTCAGAAAACCCTAAATCCCTCTCTCCTTTCTGAACAACCCTGAATATTAATAAATCCCCCTGTTACCTATTCAAACCCTCTGGTGAATCATTGTTTCGAAGATTACACAAGGGTTGAAGAAGGAAGGAACTATTTTCTTTTACTTCTTGAGGGAACTGGAGGCATCCATCTTGGGAGGAAGCCCTTACTGGAGACTTCCTCCTGCATCCATCAGTTTCACTGACTGGGAGGAGCCCTTCAACTTCTCCCTCTAGGGACTTGAGAAACTGACAAGAAAAGCCCTCATGGCAGATTTAAACCATTTTTGACTGGCCCAACTCCTTGTGTCTATAGAGATACCTTTCCTGCCTGGAAGGGTTCAGCCTATTCCCCCCCCAGTATCCTCTGTCTGTAGCCTGAGTGTCTAGCCTATTTCAGCTGCCTCTCCTGAATACCCCTCTATTCAATACCCCTTGCCATTCAATTTACCACCTTGTCCATTCCTTCCCTAATCTCAGCTATCCCTTCCATTACTCTCCTATCACCTCAATCACCTTGTACCCCTCCTTATTAGCAAGGATTAAGAGAGCACCCCAATTTTATTGACAACAATACACATATAGATACATGTGTATATATGGATGTACATGTGTGTATATATACACACACATTCTTACTTGCACATATATGGTCAAAATTTTAAATATATGTGCATATATATATACATGTATGCTCATGTATGCATAAATGTTCTTGCCCCTGAAAAAATATACACTCCTTAAAGGCAAGGAGTGATTTTCTTCTGTTTTGCCTGGTATGTAGTAGTTAATTAAAAATACTTTTTGATTGATTGAGTCATATTTTTCAAATCTTTCCCAAGTCCCTAAAGCTGTATGTATAATGTTGTAGAGTAAAGAGGGTTCTACAGGGTACTACAGATTGGGATTAGGAGATCTGGGGTTGAAATTTAATTTTACTGTTTATTAGCTATGGGCTAGTTGTGTAACATCTCTGGGTCTTAGTGTTTCCTGTATATGCAATGGAGATAATCAATGGCACATTACTGCCTCCTTTCTGTTGAACTGGGAACTATAGGGACCACTACATCTGTCATCAAGAACCCCTATTACATATAAAAGGAGTAACTGTCTCTAATATCCCTTCCACCTTGAAAATCAATTCCATGATTGTAGTTGAGACAGCTTCTTCAGTATTATAGTGGAAAAGTTATAAAATATCATTTAAAAATGAAAAAAAAAGTCTACCTAGAATTCTATTTGGATTTCTCTTGATGAAGGGTGCTTGTCTAGGAGTTGGATCATTATAAAATCTGAGAGACTGATTTCCCCTTGGGCATGCCAGAGGATTGACAGACAATCTTGCCTACCAGATGAGTAGAATCTTCTCACTCCTCATCTCTACCTCTCAGAATCCCTAGCTCTCCTCAAATGTAGGGGAGAAGAGGAAAAGAGAATAAAAGGGAACAGTTGCTTATTAAATTGGATTGTCAATTTGGCATTTTGCATAGGGATATGCATAGGGATAAAAGATAGTCACTGTTGGAAGAATATTTAATGAAAAGATAGCTTCTGATCAGTGTTCAGGAAGCAGAATAATAATTAGCTATATTGTTCATACTTTTTTTCCTTAGAACAGTCTCAAAGAGGTAGCTAGTAGGTGCCATAGTATTGACAATGGGCCCCATATCAAGAAGACCTGAGTCCAAATCCAGCCAGACACCTACCTGTGTGACCCTGAGCAAATCATTTAACCTCTGGTGTGCCTCAGTTTCCTCATCTGAAAATAGGGGGAAATAACAGCACCTACTTCCCAGGCTTGTTGTGAGGAACAAAAGAGAAAATATGTGTAAAGCATTTAGCATAGTACCTGGCACATAGCAAGTGCTATATTAACATTAACTATTATTATCATAATATTATCAACTCCATATTAAAGATGGGAAAACTAAGGCTCAGTGAGGGCAACTGACCTACCCCAAATAACAGAGCTAGTAAAAACCTGAGTCCAGATTCAAGTTAGGAGGACAGAAAGGGCACTAGTTTTATAGTCACAAGATTGATTCAAATTGCTCCTCTGTTTACTATCTTTACATTCTTGTCCAGTTAGTTAACCTCTGGGGGACTCAATTTCTTAATTTTTTCCTCAATTTTTATTTTCCATTTTTGAATCATTACTATAAATTAGTTCCAATGCAGAAGAGTGGTAAGGGCTAGGTAATGGGGGTTAAATGACTTGCCTAGGATCACACACCTAAGTGTCTGAGAAAATATTTGAACTGAAGACCTCCTATGCGTAGACTTGGCCTTCAATCTACTGAACTACCTAGCTGCCCCCCACTCCCAATTTCTTAACCTTTACAAGGAAGGGATTGAATCAGATTACCCTGAGGCCCTTCCTGTTAGAAGTCTAAGATTTATAATTATATGGCTTCTCAGTCATCCCTTGTATCCCCTTTAAGCTCTAAATTAATGATCCCAAGACCAGACCCCACATCCTCATCCCATGCTTCCTGTCACCAACATGTGAAGTTGTTTCCAAGAATGAGAAGGGGACTGGAAAAAAGGGCTACTCTTTCATATCATGGAACCAAAAAGTAAAGAAAAAAACCTTTTTCTGAGTTAGGAACCTAACTGAAACATTTTTTCTCTTCTTCATTTTAAAGAAGTGACACTCCTCACTTTTAGTTTCCCACTGTAGTTTTAAAAAGCCATACATATAAAAGGTTCTGCCCTGATATATTAGCAGATGAGTTTTCTAGAAATCTCTAACCAGGGCTATTGGGATGACTTTCACTGAGACACATCTCAGCATCCCCAGCAATTTCTTTAAGTGCCACCTGTCCCTGGTCCAGGTAGCAGGCACCCGTAATTACTGCTGACATTGCAACCATCATTCTCATTCCAATGGAAACTGCCCCCTTTGGAGAATTTTCTAAGAGTTTATCAAATGGTTTATGGCCTTAATGGATTTTTATCTCCCACCAGGACTGGCACAAGTGTGCCTAGGGTTAATTAACAGAGAAATGTTCTTAGAAATGTTAGTGGGCTCTCTCTGCAACACTACAGATTAAAAGCTTGCTCTTGGACAATATTAGATTCATGAGTGCCAAAGGAAAAGAAATCCTCCAGGACTTTATTAGGAGTAGAAATCATTAGGAGATAATAGCATTAGAGGGAAGCCCTCGTGAAAGGCCCCATGGAATCCAAGGATGGAGAGATAATAAAAAGAACTCTGACTGAGGAGTCTGAGGTCCTGGGTTCAACTCCTGCCTCTGTGACATAAAATCAATCAACAAGCACATTTATTAATCACCTACTCTGGTACCACCATCTACCCACTGTACTAAGGTGCCAGACATACAAAGAAAGGTATAAAATGAACCCTGATTTCAAGGAGCTCGCATTGCAGCTGGAAATCCATTATATGCAGTTATATAATACATATTTATGTAATATTGGACAAATTGCTTCTCAAAGGAATATTGATACAGTGGGATCTGTATCAGAATGGGAAATATGATATAGTAGCTGCTGATGGATTTGGAGTCAGGGAACCTGGGTTCAGAGTTCAAGTGTGTCTCTTTCTACCTATTTTGCTCTGATAAGTCATTTAAATTCTGTGGAGATCCATTTTCTCCTCCTTAAAATGAGAGTATTGTACTAGATTATCTTTAAGATGTTTTCCTATTTATAGTTAAAGTTATGACATTACGATCAAATCTTCCATTGGAGGATGGCTACAATTCTATTCTCTTAGAGGCAATTAGATAAATCAGTGGATAGAGCATTGTTTCTGGAGTCAGGAAGACTTAACTCCAAATCTAGCTTCACACTCACTTGCTATGCGACTCTGGGCAAGTCACTTAACCCTATTTGCCTCAGGTTCCTCATCTGTAAAAATGAGCTGGAGAAGGACATGGTGAAATATTCTAATGTCTTTGCTAAGAAAACCCAACATAAGGCATGAAGAGTCAGACACAATTGGACAATGAAAATATTCTATTTGTTTAGGGGTTTAAGGATGTTCTGTTATACAAATCTGCTTCCATTCCTATTCTGTTATGTCAAACACCACAGAATAGAAAATTTTCCCAAAAATCTTGCAGCAGCAAAAGTGCAAGATTTGGTATCAGAGGACTTGGGTTCAAATCTCCTTACTTTTCATGTGACTTGGGGCAAATTAGTTCTTAGTTTCTCTATTTGTAAAATATTAGGGAACTTGTTCTCTTTGGTTTATTCCAGCTTTAAATACATGAGTCTATGTAGCATACATACATGATGATAAGTGTCACAATAGACAGGAAGCAAAAAAATGAGAAAAATGCTTTTCCTGAGTCATAAAACTTTAATTATCTTGTCCCAAGAATAATTTTGATTATTGGTTGATTTGGGTCAGTGATTTCAAGTTAAGGTAAGAGCAAACATATTAGTCAAAAACTTTTCCCCAGCAGTCATTGATATATTAGTTTTCTAGCTATTAACCTGGAATTTCATGGTTTTCAAAATGATTCTTTAATTTCTATTCATTCTCTAATAATCTAGTTCACCTAGTCCCAAAGTGATTTTCTAGTGAGCTCAGATGTAGAACTGTTACTAAGAATGGTGCTAGGCTGGATGTCAAGAGACACCTGGATGCAAATAGCCATGTGATCTTGGGAAAGTCATTTCACCTTAATTGAGCCATAATTTCCTTCTTTGTAAAATGGAAATGGTAGTCCTTGCAAGAGCTATCTCACAGATTAGTTGGGAGCTGAGGATAGTTCCTGGAACAGTAGTAGGTGCTTAATAAATATTTATTGAGTGACAGATGTAGCTGAGAGGAAAATACTTTATTGATTGTGTACTCTCTCCAATGTCCTAAGGCAGAGAGAGATATGAAAGAGTGACTCATTTTCCTCACTCTGTTTCCAGGTGAGAAATGTCTTGGTCTCTTGGGGGTGGGGTGAGGAAGTTATTATTGTCATGACAAAGATCATGTGGCTGAAATATCCAATATAAGTATTTATAGTTTAAACACTTCGGTATTTAATTCCCTTCATAGTCTTGCCTTTGATGACCTTTTTCATGATACTTTCACAATGATTCCCATCATTAATTCTGTATCCCAGCCAAACTGTCCTACTTATAATTCCCTGATATCAGCATCCCATTCCCTGTGCACTTTGACCTAGCCATAAAGTTTTCCTCATGCCTGAAATATACTCTCCCTTCTCCTCCAAATATTAGAATCTCTAGCTTCATTCAAGGATTAGCTCATGCATCTTTCAATCTACTAACCTGTAAGTTCTTATGCCTTAAAATATTTTGGGTACCTTCCCCCTTTCTCTTTCCCCCTAAATTTAACAAGCATTTATTAAATGGCTAGTCACCATATTGGATATTGACAAAAAAAAGTGCCAGTTAATTCTGGATCATTTTGCATCAATTTATGTTGTCTTTACAAGCTTTTTCTGAAGTGATCTTGCTTATCATTTCTTATAAAACAATATTTTATCTCAATTATATATTAAGATTTGTTTAGCCATTCCCCAACTGATGGGAATCCCATCAATTTCCAATACTTTGCTACCACAAAAAAACTGCTATACATATTTTTGCATGTATAAGTTCTTTTCTTTCTTTTTTTTTAATATCTCTTTGGAAAACAGACCTAGTGATGGCATTGCTGTGTTGAAGGGTATGCATAGTTTTATATTCCTTTATACATAGCTCCAAATTGTACTCCAGAATGGATGAATCAGTTCACAACTCTACTAACAGTGCTTTAATGTTCCATTTTTTCCCACATCCCTCCTAACATTTGTCATTCTCTTTTTAGCCAATCTTATAATGTGAGGTATTACCTCAAAGTTGTTTTAATTTGTATATCTCTAATTGGTATGATCTAGATCATTTTTTCATATGACCATGTATAGCTTTGATTTCTTCATCTGAAAACTATTCATATCTTGTAATCATTTATCGAATAATGAATGATTTTATTCTTAAAATTTAACTTAGTTCTCTACATATTTGAGAACTGAGACCTTTATCAGAGAAATTTGCAGTAATTTTCCCCATAATTAAGATTACTGTGCATTTCCCTCCATTTCCCCCTCTTGTTTATCCTTTTCTTTCTTTCCTTTCACCCTGTCCCTCTTCAAAATTATTTTGATCACGATATCTCCCAATCTGCCATCCCTTCTATCAGCTGCACCTTTCTTCTCAAACCCTTCTCCTCCTATTTCGCTATATGGTAAAATAAATTTCTATATTCAACTAAGTGTGTATGCTATTTCCTCTGAAAAAATTCTGATAAGAGTAGAGTTTAAGTGTTATCAACCATGTCTTTATATCCCCCTTCACTATAAAAACTCTTGCATCTTTTTCTATAATTTGCCTCATTCTCCTTTTCTCTTCCCCCTTCTCTCAGTACATCTCTCTTCTCACTCCTTAATTTTATATTTTTAGATATCATCTCATAATTGTCAACTCACACTTGTACTCTCTGTCTGTGTAGGCTACTTTTAACTACCTTCATAATGATAAAAATCCTTAGGAATTAAAATATCATCTTCTCTTCTAGGAATGTAAGCAGTTTAACCATATTGAAGAATTTATGATTTCTCTTTCTTATTTACCTTTTTCATGCTTTTCTTGAGTCTTGTATTTTAAAACCAAATTTTCTGTTCAGCTTTGGTTCTCTTCATCAAGAACGCTAGAAAGCCCTCTATTTGTTTAAATATACATTTCCCCCCTGAAGGATTATATTCAGTTTACATGGGTAGATAATTCTTGGTTGTAATCCTAACCCCTTTGCCTTCTGTAATATCATATTCCAAGTCTTCCCATCCTTTAATGTAGAAATTGTTAAATTTTCTCTTATCATGACTGATTCCATCATATTTGAATTGTTTCTTTCTAGCTGCTTAAAATCGTTTCTCCTCGATCTTCGAGTACTGGAATTTGACTGTGATATTCATGGGAGATTAAGGAGGTGACCAGTGGATTCTTTCAATTTTATTGTAGTGTCTGGTTCTAGGACATCAGAGCAGCTTTTTGGGAGAATTTTATGAAATATGGGAAGGAGATTTTGAAATCCAGTCCCAAAAGAAACTGCCATCAAAAGGGAAGAAGTCAGCAAATCAGTGATAAGGTATTAAAAGAGAAACAAAAACAAAAAGAACAAAATTACTAAAAATCTCAAGAGAAAGAAAACTCAATTAAAGACCTTGAGCAAATGTAAATAAATGATTAGGGTAGATAATAATAACACAGGGAAGATGGCCTCACAATCAGTCATAAGAGACCATATATCTATGAATAAAGAGCACCCTGTGGATTCCCAAAAGAATTTAGAACCATAACAGGATCTGCCTGAATTCTTTAAAAGAGGAATAAGAACTGTGAAAGCAGTTTATGAGTTGTGTAGCTGTAATAATAGGCAGAATAAAAAAGCTTGAATCTACAGTGGCAAATCTTACCAAAGAAACAAAGGGTAAAAAAACTGACTATAAACCTCACCAAATAAACTTCCCTCTAAAATTATTAATAATCTTTATATAACCAAATCTAATTACTTTTTTCTTGATCCTCTTCCTTCTTGACATCTCTTTTCAGCTTTCAATACTGTTGATCATTCTCATCTCTTTGACACTGTCTTATCTCAGTTTTCATGACACTTCTTTCTCCTGCTTCCCTTTCTTTTTGTCAGACTACTCATTCTCACTCTCTCGTCTATCCAGGACATATCTACTAACCTTAAATGTCCTACAAGATCCTGTCATGGGAGCTCTTCTCTCTTTATATCATTTGATTTGCTGATATCACTTTCTCTTAGCAGATGTCTCTCAGATCTATTTGTCCAAACCTAATCTCTTTCCTAACTTCCAGTCTTGTATCTCTAGCATCCTATTAGATATCTTAAACTGGATGACTCACAGACATCTTAAAAAATATATGTTTAAAATTGAGCTCATTAATTTCTCATCCAAATCTCCCTCTCATTCTAAATTCCCTCTTTATGTTGAGGGTACCATCATCTGCCCAGTAATCCAGGCTCACAACCTCATCCCCTAATTCAATCAGTTGTAAAGTCCTAATATTTCTTACTTTGTAAGATCTCTTAAATGAACCTCTTTTGGTACTTCTACAAATATTGTACAGCCCCTTATCAATTTCACACCTGGACCATTTCAGTGGCTTCAAATCTCTCTTAATTCCTATCCATCTTCCACTCATCTATCAAACTGATGCAGGTATTGCTAAAGTACAGGTCTGATCATATTATCCCACATTCAATAAACTTGTGTTTTCCTATTACTTCCAGGATTAAAGAAAAACAACATTCGGTATTCAAAACTCTTCATAACCTGTCACCTTCCAATGTTTTTGTTCATTTTACACCACCATGTGTTCTGGAATACAGTGATACTGAGTTCTTTGTTGTTCTCATACAATACCCTCCATTTTCTGTCTCTGAATGTTTTCTCTGGCATCCCCTATGTTTGAAACTCTCTTTATGCTCATCTGTACTTCTCAGCTTCACTGGCTTCCTTCAACTCTCAGCTAACATTTTACCTTTTGTAGGAAGCTATTCCTGATTCCCTTTAATGCCAGTGTCTTCCCTCTGAGACTACCCCAAATTTATCTTTTATCTTACATATTTGTCTTCATGTTGTCTCCTCTGTCAGACTGAGTACTCCTTGACAACTGGTCTTTTTTGGTCTGATTTATCTTGTTTGCCTTTCTTTGTTCTTACATAACTTACCCCAGTACTTGGTACACAGAAGTTGCTTAATAAATACTAATTGTTTAATTAACTGAATGAAAATACATTGAAGTAAAGAAGAGAAGAAAAAGTAAGAACTTTTAAATAAACATGATCTCCAAGAAAGCAAAACACATGGATTTCATAGAGAGGCCATGTAGATGCAGCTTAAGGATTATAGGTTTCCCAGAAGAACACAGATCAAAACCTGAAAACTACAATGTAAGATACAGTACAAGAAAACTACCCAGACCTTTTTAACATGGAAAATGAGGTGCCAATCAAAAGAATTCATAGATCACCTCCAGGGGCAAAGGAACAAACAAAAAATCTATATGCCAAGACATATACTGATTAAATTTTACAATCTACAAATAACCAGGAAAAAATTCAAATATAAAGAAAAAGAAGTTCAAATAACAGTGGACTATTATGTAACTACCACACACTACAGAAAGGAATGAAATAATGTTTTTTTAAAGAGCAGAAGAACTCAAAATTTAACCCACAGTGACATATCCTGCAAACTCAAGGCTCTTCATCAATGTAAAAAAGATATTCATAAAAAAAAGACATATTCAAAACATTCCTAGAGAGAAAACCAGTCTTGAAGAAATGATTTTCTTTTCAAACACCCAAGATGTCAGATGTAAAGAATGGTAAACAAATACTGCAACCAAGGACCACCACAACAAAATAAAAACATAGAGTGTTAAGAGATTTATTTCTGAAAGTATAGGAGGAGACAAAGGTGAAAGCAGAGTTCAAAATCAAGTGATGGCATAGTAAGTGGTCAGAAATACCCTAGACTAAACTTGAAAGTACCATGTCTTTTGATGAATCAGTGTTTTTTGTTTGTTTGTTTATTTTTTTGTTGGAAGAACTAAATTACAGAATGAGAGTGATAAGATGGGAAGACAGAGGGGAACATGTGATATACTTTAATCAAATCAAAGGCTTAACAATGAGGAGAAAATTACTGGAGTCTCTCAGGAAGAAGAGATCCTAAAGGAGAATGGCAAGGAAGCAAATGGAAGAACTGAAATAAGAAACCAAGATTTAAATCTTGTTTCAGTGATGGGAAGGGAAACCTGATAAATGATCTCATCTTTGAGGTATTCTATACTGGGGGACAGGAAGCTTACAATGAGTTTCATATGCAGAGATTTGGTACTTAGAGACATCTTTCTTCTTGCCAGAAGAGTTGGAAGGAATTGACCCCAGGAAGGAGATTTCAAAGCAAAAACCAGAAAAAAAAGTGATCATGTTGAAGCCACAGGTAAATAATGAATTACATAATCTGGAAATAGGAAAATACCTACTTTAGGACAAACATTCTATCAACTGCAGGAATTATTTTTTCTAAGAGTGATATACAACGGAAAAAGAAGAAAATGGCAGAAAGCAAGATTTATGAGGCAATAACATAGAATTTGTTTAGAAGAGATAACCCAAACAGATACCTTTGAAGCTGTAGTCCAGAACTGAAGGACCAAAATCAGAGTAAAACTCTAGAATAAAGAGAAATGGAGCTTTAATAACAAAGAGAATGTGAAGGGGAAAACAAGTCTTGTCTCAATAAGCTTTTCTTATAGTGGAGGCTGTACACGCACACACACACACACACATGTGTATGTTCGTGTGTGTGTATATATATACACACACACACACAAACAGAATGTATACAAATCACATAAAGAAATCCCTTAAGGGAAACAGAATGCAAATAACTCAAGAAACCCCCATGTGGGAGGTATGAGAACTGTGTTTTGAAGGAAGTTAGGAGTTATTATCAACGGGATGTAAGTGGGAAATAGATTCGAGATATGGGGCAAGCATTTTACAAAGACACAGAGATCATGAAATGGGATGCTATTTTATGTTGCATTTGTTGTTGGTCATTTAAGTTATGTCGAAGGCCCCCTCTGGGATTTTCTTACCAGATATACTACAATGGTTTGCCATTCCTTCTCCCATTCATTTTTACAGATGACAAACTGAGACAAAAAGGATTAAGTAATTTGCCTAGCAAGTATCTGAGGCTGGATTCAAACTCATGCCTTCCTGACTCTAGTCCCAGTGTTCTATTCCCTGGGTCACCTCACTGCTCCTTTATGTTGTATGAATTCCAGGAAAATATATGAATCTTGAAGACACTGAGGGAAACTGAGTTCAAATCCTACCTCTGACATTTTTTATCTTTGTGACCTTAAACAAGTCATTTAACACTTTTGAGACTCAGCTTCCTCATCTGTAAAGTGCACAAGTTGTACTAGATGGCTTCTAAGGTCTCAGTTCTAAAGCTATGATGCTCTGATTTCTTTTCATTTTGTCTTTGTATCCCCAACATATAGCATACAGTATTGCTACATAAATAATCCTAGCATATTCTGAATTTGTTCTGTTGCAAGCATACTTCAAAAATTACAATGCAGTTACAATGGAATTCAACATCTTGTTTTGGGTAGATTTTCTAATATGTTTTCAGTTAACAAATTAGCCTTGTTAAGTGGAGTATGCCAGCAGAAGAGGCCATCCATCCCAGATTATGTTATTCTGAGAAGGAATTTCTATTCTTTTACTCTTAACGTTTCCCTAGAACATTTTGGTTGGTTCTTTCTTTTCAATCAACATTAATTTATTCAAGCAAGGCTTTGTCTTAGGCTGGAAATACAAAGACAAAAGTAAAATATTCCCTGCCCTCAAGAAGCTCACACTGTGTTGGGAAAAATAGCATGTACACATATAAGTATACTAAAAAAAACACACAAAGAAAATTCAGCATAATGGATTATGGGGAAGTGGAGCTATTAGAAGCTGGAGATAAGAAAGATATGTAAGAGGTGGCATTGGAACTGGTTTTTAAGGAGAGTAGGTATTCAAAAAGGAGGAGAGAAGGACCAGTACTTGGCACTGTGCCTGGCACATAGTGAGCACTTAATAAATGTTTATTGACTAGAATTGACTTGACTGACCAACTTTGAGAAGTATGATGACTGGAAACTCTTCATTATAGAGTTAGCATTGTGATGAATCTCTCTGAATTTAGCTAGTCTGTTACTGAGATAATGAGAGCACAATCCATCACCAGCTTCTTACTTGATGTCTTTGTAGTTTATTTAGGACCTGCCAGATTTTGTACTCCATCAGCACAAATTTTGAAAATCTATGGTTACCTCCTAGAATTTGACTCAACTGACCATCCTGTACCCATTAGGAGAGATACTGTCACTTCTCATATTAATGTCCCTGCTTTCATCAAATTCTCCTTGTATGTGTTTGACTATTCTTTTTTTTTTAAACCCTCACCTTCTGTCTTGGAGCCAATATGGAGCCAATACACAGTATTGGCTCCAAGGCAGAAGAGTGGTAAGGGCTAGGCGGTGGGGATTAAGTGACTTGCCCAGGGTCACACAGCTGGGAAGTGTTTGAGGCCATATTTGAACCCAGGACCTCCCATCTGTAGGCCTGGCTCTCAATCCACTGAACTAACTAGCTTCCCCTTATGTTTGACTATTCTGAATAACCTTTGTTAGATGACTATCTATGAGTGCCTTTGTTCACCAATAGAAGCTATACCCCAAGTCCCTGTCCTGGGGACTTCTCTCTTCCATTGATGACTTCAACAACTCTGATGAGTTTGTTTCTTAACATGTGTAACCTTGGATGCCTCTACCATTCCTCAGAAACCTCTTCATTTTGGAAGATTATTTTCCCCCCTGAATTGACACTTTGGAAACAACCTGTGCCCTCTTCTTCTGATTGCATAGTTCTTCCTAGACCCTCCATTTAATGAGAACATCCAAATCAGTCATCTCCTCTTTTTTCATTAAGCCGTAATTTGGACTTCTCTATAATGCCCCTATTCACTCTCTACCTTTCTTTTTATGTGCCATCTTACCCCCCTCCCTTAGAATGTAATCTCCTTGCAGAACCAGGAGAACATTATAAACAGAAACAGATACACTATGACATAATTGAATGTAATAGACTTCTCTACTGGAAGCAATGCAATGATCCAGAACATTTCTGAGGAACTTATGAGAAAGAACACTATCCACATCCAGAGAAAGAACTGTGGGAGCAGAAATGTAGAAGAAAAACAATTGCTTGACCACATGGGTTGATGGGGACATGATTTGGGGATATAGACTCTAAATACTCACCCTAGTGCAAATATTAATAATATGGAAATAGGTTTTAATCAACGATACATGTAAAACCCAGTGGAATTGCTTGTTGGCTACAGGAGTGAAGTGGGAGGAGAGAGGAAGAACATGAATCATGGAACCATGGAAAAATATTCTAAATTAATTAATTAAATAAATAAACTAAAAAAAAATGTAAGCTCCACAATGACAGAGAGTACCTTTATTTTTGCTTAAGCCAGGATTTAGCATAGTGCCAGGCACCTAGTAAGCATTTAATAAATTTGCTAGATTTATTTCACTTATTTAATTATTTTACTTATAATTTTATTATTTATCTTGATAAATTTACACATAGTAAGCATTTAATAAATTAACTGTCTGACTAACCAAATTATAGCCAGTTCATATATATGATAATATAAATTATATCCAGGTCCTGTTATAATCCCTCTCCTGAGATCCATTTCTTCAACACCAACTGTCTATAGGTGGTCTCTAACTAGATGTTCCAAGGTGGGTTCTAGACTTAACATATTCAAACTAGAATTACTTATTTTCTCTATATGGCACAATGGGTGGGGGAACACATTGGACTTGGTGTTAGAAAATCTGGTTTCAAATTTTGCCTTTATTGTTTACTTATTACCTGTGTGACTTATGCACCTTTTCAAAGCCTCCTGCATCCAAGTTTCCTCATATATAAAATTAGAGACTTTGGAAAGCTGACCAATTGGATGTCTTCTATCCCTAAATCAGTAATGCCTGTGCTGCCAAATATATCCATCCTCCAAATTTTCCTGATTTCTTTTGAGAGAGTTACCACAGCCTTTGAATCATTCATATTTTTAACAGCAGAACCTTCTCCTCCTCCTCATTCTCCCTCATAGTCAGTCAGTTGCCAAATCTTGTGGATTCTTCATTCATATATTTCACATCCAACTCATATTATTAATATAATTCATCTTAATATTAACATCTATATGAGTATCACTCTTTATATGAGCACTCCTCTCACATGAACAATACTCTAGTTCAGACCATTATTACCTTCCATCTGGATTGCTACAAAAGCCAGCTAATTGGACCTTCATTTTCCATTCTCTCCCTTCTCCAATCCATCCTCCACACAACTGACAAAATCATATTAAAGGATGAGTTTGATCATTTAACTTCTCTGCTCATTCCCCTTGTAGTGTCTTCCCATTTATCACAAAATCATAGACATCTGCAACTGGAAAGAAGCTTCAAAGTCATTTGGGTCAAACTCCTCATTTGTCAGGTAAGGAAAATGAGGTCAAAAGACCTCATGTGACTTTCCTAATATCACATAAGTAAGTAAATGGCCAAGCCAAGACTTGAACTCAGTTCCTCTGACTCACACATTCAGTGTTCTTTCCAAAGCACTGTCTCGCCATATTTATTATTTATGGAATAAAATATAAACAACTCATCCAGACATTGAAAGTCCTTCACAGTCTGCCTTTGGCCTTTGTTTCCATACATTTCAAATTGTTGGAGATAAAAATTAATATTACCTCTAATTTCTATTGTATTGATTTTATAATGTAATTAGTATTTGTGCTTCATTAATTTTTAAAATGATCAGTATCTTCCTATAAAACACTGTCTGTCCCCATCTGAATCAGCTTAGAGGTATGATTGAAATGGAGTGATGCTATGGTTTTTCATTAGCCCCCACCACTATTTTGCTTGCTAACCAGATTAATCTGGGACCCTTGCTTTGTTTAGTTGTAAACAAAGAACCAATTTATGTTAGCCTCCTCCTATCTTTGTCAAAATTAAGGGTGGTTTGGTCTCCCCAAAGGGATGGCTAACTGGGGTTATTCCTGATGGGGGTAGTTCTGATTTTCTAGCCAACATGACTAAGAGGTAGTTGAAGCCTATGAAGCAAATTAACATTCCTCAATTGTCAGAGAAGTATGTGATTAGCCACATCTGAAGGCCAACCCACTTTCCTTGGCAGAAGCTGGTATATTGATAATTATCAGCTACTCTGACCCTCTACCCTCCTTTCATGTCTCAATAAAAATGGTCTTTTCCATTGCATTGGTGTCACCAGCTTTGCTGAGGGCAGGAGTGACCCACTTTATTAACAGTAATATGAGTATTCCTTTTAATAAACTTTTATTCTGCTTGGAAAACTTGCCTCAGTGTTATTTTACTCACCCTAATATTATTCCTTTTATTACACAATGAGTTCCAGCAAAACTAGCCTACTTGCTCTGTCCTGAACACAACACTCCACATCTTACTTTTACCCCTTTGCAAGGGCTATTCCAGAATGGCTGGAAGATATGCCTTCCTTCCTTCTCTTTATCTCTTAGAATAGCTAGCTTCCTTCACATGTCTCTTCTTGCAAGACACAGTGAAACCCTCCCCTGCCCCATTTGTTACTGTTTTTCAATTTTGGTCTGGAAGCTGAGAAAGAGAGAAAATTACCCTTATAGTCCTTTACTGTGTTATCAGTTATTTGTCTATAAATATGTATATGTGTTTATTATACCTGGATATTGTATAGTTAGAAATATCTTGAACCCCTAAACCTACATTATCCCCAAATTCCTTTTTGTATTACCTAGAATGCTTTTCCCTTTGTCCACCTTTGTGTGGTCACTTATGTGTAAATTTTGAGGCTCTGCCTCTCTCTTCCTCTCATCTCTGCAAGCACAGCTGAGTTAGTTGCCTTTTTTACTTTGGTTATTATTAGTAAAAAATTATAAAATATAATACTTAGTTATTGGATATTAATTTTAAAACTCAAAATATATTTTGTAGATATTGTTCTGCATATAAGGAATCTGAGCTCCTTAAGAGTAGGAACTGTTTTTCATTTTATCTTTATGATAAAATAGTCAGGGTGTTGCTTTTTGTAGAGAGAATCTTTAATTAATGTTTTTTACTTCATATATTTATAAACCTTTCTGCAAACTTTAAAATGCTATATAAAGACTGATACATACAGACAATAGAATATTTGACCTGGAATCAAGAACAAACTTCAAATCTGGGCTTTGATACTTACTAGCTGTGTGACCCTGGGCAAGTCACTTAACCTCTGTCTGCCATAGTTTCCTCACTTGTGAAATGGGAATAAGGAAGGCACCTGCATTCTAGGATTATTATGAGAATTACATGAGATAGTATTTGTAAAGTACTTTGCAAAGCTTAAAGTGCTCCATAAATGCTACATATTATTATTGTTGATATTATTAGATTAGAGAAGAACATCTTTTATGAACTCTTGCTATGTAGTTGTGATATCCACATGATATTGTGGATATAATTTCAGGACCTGGAATCAGGAAGACCCATCTTTCTGAGTTCAAACCTGACCTCAGACACTACCTGTGTGACCCTGGGCAAGTCATCTAACCCTGTTGGTTTTAGTTTCCTCATCTGTAAAATAAGCTAGAGAAGGAAATGGAAGAAAATCCAGCATCTTTGCCAAGAAATCTCCAAATGAAGGTCATGAAGAGCTGGATATGACTAATAAACAACTGAACAACAAAAACTATTGTATTTTTATAAAAATCCAAGATTTAAAATTTTGTTCAAGAAAATTTTTCAGAAAAAGAAGTCTGCTAATGCTTTGAAACCAGAAAATGGACTATTTGCCTGCAGAAACCTACACTGAATCAAGATGATCCAGAAAAGATGCCTGTAGAAATCTACATTGAATCAAGACAATCCAAAATGAACTTTGGGATACAACTAATTGAACTTAAGGAGATTGCCCCCTAATTGGCTTTTTGTCGATGCATCTAGCAAAACATTGGTTTTGTTCTCTCTCTTTCTATCTCTTCTACTTACCTCTTATCTCTAACTATTGTAGTTAGAACTTTAGGGGTACAACATAATTTTGTAAAATGATCAACTGGGGAGACCAGTCTCCCAAATGATTACAGGGGGGGATTGTGATAATTAGATTAAGCCTACACTGCCCATCTTTAGATTTAATTACCAAAGGTGAGAACACTTCTAATTCTGGGAGGTCCATGACCCATGTGTGCTAGAGTGCGTGATGAGTCAGAATCAACTGACTGCCCCCTAGGCAGTACTATGAGAATTGTTCTATTGTGATTGGACATGCAAATTAGGAGGGAGGCACAGGAAGTGATGCATAAATGACCCCTTTAAAAGGAGAAGGTCCTCAGTCAGCTGGGGTCTTCAGTGGAAGAGGGTGTCTGGTGATGGACTTCTGGTTTGTGGAGGAGTATTGGAACACTGAGACCCTGGTGAGACTGCTTTAAATATCTTCTTTGAATTCCACGTGGTGAGTTAAAGACTGACTGAATCTTCCTGAACTTCTCTTAAGAAAATTCTTTTAGTAGACTCAGTGAATGAAGTTTTGCTCCATTCACCTCCGGGCCTCTGGCCCTCTAACTCTTGACTGAGGTTTAAGATCTACCTAGATTAATTTAAGGATCATAATAATTACCTACTGGGTTAAATTCTCATTTCCTTATTTTCTCTCTCTCTTCTTAATTGTAAATAAACTTCCATAAAAGTCAATTTTGACTTGAGATTATTCTTGAGGATTGAGAATAGTTCAATCCTCTGGCAACCATATTTTAACATATTGAACCCATAAAACCCCTTTTTCTCCCTTACACTATGGAATTAATTTGATAAATTATTGATATTAATTTTGTAAATAAAGTTTAAAAATTAAGTTAAATTAAAATTAAATGGGATTATAAATTAAAATTAATTCTAAAATTAAAAAATAACATACCCTTTAAGTTAGTTATATCAGAAGCTGCATAAAGCCATTGCCAGAAAATTAAGTGACTGCTGTTCTGAGATGCAGTACAATGGAAACAACTATGAATACCAAATTATAGGATCTGAGTTCAAATCCCGATTCAGTCATTTGTTCCCTAACTGATGTTGGGCAGCTACCTTCATGCCTTTTGCCTCAGTTTATTTCACCATAAAATGAAAAGGTAGGATGAGAGAATCACTAAGTTTCCTTCAAGGTCTACGTGGAGAATTCTATGCAATGGTCTTATATTGGAAAAGATTCTCTATTATCTATCGGGCAAGGGGAACCAGTGCCAGAAAAAAAAATGTGACCTGCTTTAGAGATGAATGGAAACGAGTGAAGTATAGAGGCTCTAGCGACACGCTGTAATTTCCAGGCGCATTGGCTGCTCCTGTCATTTGTCGTGTGGCGCCACTTCAGAATCACATCGGAAAAGCTGAGCATCTGGACTTGCAGCTGGGGGAGTGTTGGGGCTGACTCTGTGCTAATGGCAGCTTTCCATTCAATGTGCTTGTGAGCTCTTGTTTCTTGTTAAAATTAGAACTCACCTGAGCTCCTGCCACACTGAATACCAACAAGGCCTCTCAGCTACTGATGAATGAGACATTTAGACAGGCCTTTATAATCCCATTTTCTAAATGAGAACTGCCTTTGTGGCAAACGAATGGTTGCTCTCTCTGAAGTTTTCTGTCCACAAATAGAGAGCCTATTAAGAGAAGAATGTACAAACTTTAAAAATAATTTTCCTTTAAGTCTTCCAAAAGGCACTGCAGGTATATCCTTCCATACATAGACTTAGCTCTGCTTGAACATGTCTAATCAGAAATTCATGTCTCAAAGAGGAAGACAAGACATTCATTTTCTGAGAAATGATTTCCACTGAAATCATTAAGGAGCAATGCAGAGTGGTAGGAGACTTGGGAGGAAGGAGGATATGAGTCCAGACCCTGTTTCTGACACTCCCTAGCTATGTGACTCTGGGCAAATCACTTAATCTTTCTTGGACTCAGTTTCATCACCAATAAAATGGGGTCAGTCTAGCATTTAACTCATGGGGTTGTTGTGAGGATCTCAGTTGATATAGTAACAAACAAGGGTTAAGTGACTTGCTCAGGGTCATAGTAAATTCTAATCTAAGTCCATATAAGAATTCCTACTTCTTATAATGGGGAAGAGAGAAAATGGCCAAAAAAACTCATATGCTGATGTAAGAACTGTAAGAGAAAGAAAGATAGGTGAAAGATTTTGCAGAAGTCAAGACTTTTGCAAAATATTTCACACGTCTTTCTCTCTCTTACAGAACCAACTCCAGTGTAATACTCTTCATGATATAATTTGAAGTCTCTCCTGCTTCAGTTCTTCTAGTTCCATCTCCCAGCAAATATCTGTAATTTGCTTCTTTCTGCTTCTCTTCCTGTAGTCCCTTTGTGTGCCCCCAGGGTACTATTTATGTTGCCTTTCCATCTCTGCTGCTATCTGCTGAAGCTTTCCTCTTTCTAATTTGATATGTCTCCATCCTGTGCTTCTACTAGCTCCAGGAACGCTATGCAGCAACTACTTCTTGTTTTCAGTGTTTTTGCTGCGATTTTTACCTTGGGGAAGTATTATACTTCCTTGAGAGTGGAACTGGGGGGGACAACGTGCTTTGGGGCTAGGTAACATATGCTCAGCTCCTTTCTTAGTCTCAGAGCCCTGCCCTACCTGGTACACCCAAGTTCTCACTCAAACAAGATGTCAGATTTCCAGAGTTGTCCTTGTCCATTGAAGTTCCCCAACCCTTCCTTTTAGCTAAGTGAAGAGCATTGTAATTGATTTATCTCTTCATCACTTCCTGGTGTAGATTGGACATTCCTCTTCCAAGGTGAGCACATCTATTGAAATATTTCGGAATCTTTGGTCAACCAACTGACCACATTTCCTTTCCATTCATTTTCAAATGTCTTGCTTCTCTGACAAATGATCACGTATTCAATGCAGTAGCTATTCTTACCATCAAATCAAGAAAAAAAACTAAACCTTTTTTGGTATTTCACAATTCTTGGAGATCTTCAGAGTCGAACTACTTATATCCATTTTGGACAATTTCTTGTCTTTCTCTACCCTAGTGGCTTAAGTCTACATCCTAGTATCTCAAATGGAAACTCCAGGAAGGATCCTTCTAGCCATGATAGGGAAAAAAAGGCATTTCCATGGATAAAGAGACCCTAACTCAGGTATTTCTGTGTAGTGCAAAGGTCACCTAGATAATATTGTATGTTTTCATGCTTTCTATAAGAGAACAAATGTTGATATTTTTGTTCCATTTACCACCACATATCCCATGTCATCTAAGATTTAGTGGATCATTTTTAGGAGCAATTGAAGATGAATGAAAAGAAATATCACTTAGATGCTAAACTGGTGACAGTCTTTAAGCATTTTCAATCGCTGCAACTCAACAAGAATTTATAAAGTGTCTACCAGATGCAAAGCACTGTATTATATTGGAGGTATAAAGGTAAAATTGAAAAATAGCCCTGCACTCAAAAATCTAGGGAGACAAAGGGTACAACAGGTAAAATGAAAAAATAAGATAATTTGAGGAATGACAGAGAGGAAGAGACATAGAGTGACAGAGATAGAGATACAGGGAGACAGAAAGAAAGGAATAGGGAGAGACAGAGAGATAAAGAGGGAGAAAGGAAAAAGACAGAAAGAAAAAGAGCAAGAGAGAGATAGGCAGAGACAGGGAGAAGAGGAAGAGACACACCAAGGGAACGATATAGAAAGCTCAAAAAAAAATCCTGAAAATATAAGTGCCAATAATTGGTTGGTTATTGTTTTTTATACTCAAAGAGGACCAAAATGATCTCATGGAATTGTCTTTTGAGTTATGCATAAATCAGATTTAGACGAGGAAGTTACACAAAGTCATCAGTCTTTCTTTTCCAGTCATCCAAGTCCAATGGGAAGGCAAAAGTCAAAATGACTGGTAATGTCTCAGGAGATGACCTTGTCTTCTTTGATGTCTTACCAAGCTCTAAATGTTACACACGGCCGTCTTCTGCTGCCTTCATGGTCTTTGTAACAAATTGTTCTCATCTGATCATTCCTTTGGGGAATGCCTATTGTAGACACCCTGTCACTCACCAATAATTTTGAAGTCTTTGAGTTATTGGCATTTATATTATTTTGATTCCTGATATTTCTGGGATGAAATATGTAAATTAAAGTACTTTGTTAGGATTCTTATAGGGTAGATATTGTTTTGTAAAATAGAAAATGTGTCAATAAAATATTTAATTTTTTTTTTGTTTTTAAGGAAAAAAAAAGACATCTGCCAACATGTTTTTATCAGGGCATGACTGCTACCCAGGCTATAGCTTCTTGGAGCTATGGTTGAGAGCTAGATGGCAGGTGGACACTGAATGAAGCACGAGGCTCTGAAAAATGATTCATTGAGCCATCACTGCAGAGGTACTAGTCTTTCTTGAACAACCTGCATACCTGTAAGTGCCAATAATGGAGTCCAATCAGAAATGCCTCAGCTGATATGGCATAAAACTAATAAAAATTCTTAAGTTTCTGAATCCAAGAAAAAGTGGGATGCAGGGTATTCCTATGGCAATTGAGTCCATTGTTTAACAAAATTTTCTTTTCTACAAAGATGGTTAGTGCTGGCTTTATATCAAATCTCAGGGTGCCATCATGTGAGTAACCAATCACTAGCATGTACTGTAGCTAAAATAGCATCACTTTATATACTGCACTTTCAAGCTCTATTTAGTAACCACAAAGCAGTAGGCCATCAATACCATTTAGAGATTAAGAATTATTTTCTCTGAAATATATACTATGTTCCTCTTAATAGGAGACATGAAATGATTTTTTTTTCCAAATAGCTTTTTAAGTGGGGGAAGATTTCATCACACCACTGATGCGTGGCAGGACTTGCAAACGGAAAATTAATGGAGGGAAACAGAAGAAAAGAGAGCTGTGCCCCTAGACAATGACAAAACCTAGCACATGTTTGTATTTGAGTAGACTTAGGATAGGTCTACTCTGTCCCGTGGGAGATGGTGATGTGGCAATTATCATCTGGTTAATATGATCAAAGTACTTTGGCCAAATGAGACTGTTCTGTCTTGAGATCATTGGTCTACACTCTCAGAAAGTTAACCAGGTGTTTCTCCAAGTCCCTCATCCCATAGTATTCTGTGCACACAGTTAACTGAATGACTTATTGGCTTTGTTAATTACTGAAAAATTCACAGAATCAGAGAATTTCACATTTGGAAGGGCTCTCACCCTATAGCTGGTAAAGAATTCCCTCTATAATCTACCTGATAAGGGCTCAGCTATAACTAACAAATCTGGTGGGGAGGGCAAAGAAGATGAAATAGACTCTCATAGATACTTTCAGACTAATTTAGATGAAGAAAAGAGAGACATTGTAAAACTGATGCTAGGAGGAAAAGCCCCAAGATGGTTGGAAGTTCTTGAAACACAATTGTGTTTGTGTCATGGAGAGTGTATAAGTGAGGCTTAACAGAATGGGTTCAGTCACTACTGAAAAAAAAAAAAGCGGGGCCCATCTCTAATATGTTAAAAAAAAAGGAGAGAGGAGAGAAGAGATGAGATGAAAGGAAAGGAAGAGAGAGAAGACAGAAGAGGAGACAGGAAGGAGAGAAGGAAAGAGAGAAGAAAGAGAGGAAGGGAGGAGAGGAAAGAAAAAGAGAGCACCAGAATGACTATAAATGTTCACATGGGATTTCTATGTGCCAAAAAAGTCTGTTTTTATATTTATATGTAAATATAAATTATGCATGCCCATCTATTATCTCTTTATCTAACTATGTCTCTTTATCAGCATATGACCAACATAATATGCAAATAAATTATGAAATTGGACAATAAAAACATTCTGAAAGAACTTATGAAAACTTAAAGAACATATGAGAACAAAGCAAAAGCACATATTTCACACTATTATCATTTATATTGTAGTAAATACTCACAAAATGAAACCTCTTAAAATGTCAACTTTTCAAGTATTGCAGCTTTCCTCTAATGTATCATATTTAAAATTAATTATGCATAAAACACAATTACATTTTAACTAGAATGTTGTTTTCCTATTCTTATGGGTTTTAACATAATGAGATTATTTAAAACTAAGAAAATGTAGTTAGACATTTATTATACATGGTATATATATATGTGTGGGTATTATATATACATGTATGTATATATATGTGTGTGTGTGTGTGTGTGTGTGTGTGTGTGTGTCTGTGGTGATACACACTCATAATAATGCTACTGGAAGAGCTGAGACTGATAAATAATTTGAATTTGGAAGTTCTGATTTGCAAGGTGCTAAGCCATTCTAGTATTTGCAGTAAATATGGCACTGATATGGAGAATCCTGCCAGTAGGGAATCATTAGACTGCCTAAGGAAGGATGAACTGAGCCAGGTCAAAGTTGTGTGCCAATCTATAGTGGGATGACCTATAAAAATCTATGCTTCTTCCAGCATAGACAAGCTAGGGAAGCTCAGTCAGAGAATATGTTTGTGTATACATACACATACATATTTTGTTGTTTGATTCTTTTTCTGACTCCTTGTGATCCTATCTGGGGTTTTCTTGGCACAGATACTGGAATAGTTTGATATTTCCTTATCCAGCTCATTTTACAGATAAGGAAACTGAGGCAAACAGGGTTAAGTGACTTCCCTAGGGTCACACAGTTAGTAAGTGTCTGATGCCAGATTTGAATTCAGGTTTTCCTAACTCTAGGTAGAGCACTCTATTCACTGCCCTACAATACACCTACATACATACATACATACATACATACGCATGAATATAATTGGTTAATTATATGTGAATTTCTATGTATATATTATATATTTTTTATTTATATATAAATGTATTTATATAAGTAATTTTATATAATTATTAAGTATTAAGTAATTAATTTTATACATATGTAATATGCACTATAAAATATATATTGGATATGCTACTGAAACTCTTGCAAAGAATAACTAAAGTGATCAAATGTTTACTTTATTCTAATAAAACAATAGAATATTCTAAACTCTTATATTGAAACTTTATTGATAAAAAGCTATAACTTTTAATCAGTGCATTGAGGAAATTTGAAAGTGCACATAATAACATGAGGCTACACTTCATGCTGTCAGATCATAGAAGTGAGAGCTTATCTAGTCACAAACACTCATGAATGCTTGGTTCAGGGAATAATTGCACTTTGAATCCACACCTGCTAGATGATTCCAGTGCCCTTAACCACCATACCACAGCTGTCTCCAATGCATGCTTAGGAATCCTTAACCTACTCTGCCACAACTAACTCTAATTCTATTTCTATCTTTATTATTGCTGTCTCTGACAACTCTATCTGTATTAGCTATCTCTAATATTTTTAGCACATCTATATATGTGGACACATGTATTCATACATATATACACAGTTAAGATTACATTACATTAAAGTATGATGATATTCTATTTTTAAGTAATTAGTAGCTTTTTTGACTAAAGTCTATATTGGACATAATTGATAATTTTGTCCAATTGATAATTAAAAGTAAATAGTTAAAATAATTTAGAATTATTTTCTTTCTTTCTTTTTTTTAAACCCTTACCTTCCATCTTGGAATCAGTACTATGTGTTGGTTCCAAGGCAGAAGGGTGGTAAGGGGTTAGGTAATGGGGGTTAAGTGACTTGCTCAGGGTCAAACAGCTAGGAAACGTCTGAGGCCAGATTTGAACCCAGGACCTCCCATCTCTGGGCCTGACTTTCAATCCACTGAGCCACCTAGCTGCCCCTGAAGATAATTATTTTCTTTAAATTCATTCATTTTATGATTTGGGGGTAAAAAATGGATACCACCAAGAAGGACAAAGCCATATTCAATATACTGGAACTCTGCAACCTTTTTAGGGACCTGGGCTTCCTTCTCAAATATTGGGGTCTGGTAATGTGCATTGGATTCCTTTCCATTCTTTTTTTTTAAAACACAATTTTAGTATTTATTTTTTAGAAAAATTAACATGGTTACATAATTCATGCTCTTACTTTCCCCTTTACCCCCCGAGCTCCACCCCCCACCCCCCATAGCTGATGCACATTTCCACTGGTTTTAACATGTGTCATTGATCAAGACCTATTTCCAAATTGTTGATAGTTGCATTGGTGTGGTAGTTTCGAGTCTACATCCCCAATCATGTCCGCCTCAACCCATGTGTTCAAGCAGTTGTTTTTCTTCTGTTTCCACTCCTGTAGTTCTTCCTCTGAATGTGGGTAGCCTTCTTTTCCATAAGTCCCTCAGAACCTTTCCATTCTTATGATCTTAGATTTTAAACTCTCCTTGCTCCTTAAATGTAGGTACACTGGGAACAAGCCCATATGATCCATTCTAATGACAGCTAGAAGTTATCCAGCTTTTAGAGACCTCCAGCATTGGGTTCCTCTCCACCTGCTGAAGTAGACCATTTTATTTTTGGATAGCTGCAATTGCAATGGCTAGGAAGATTTTTTGCTTACATAAAATCTAAATTTACCTCTTTGAAACTAGGAGCAGTAGAATCACAGATCTAGATTTAGATGGGACTTCAGAATCCTTCTATTTCTACCTCTTCACTACAAAGAAGAAATTGAGTCCTATGGAAAATGATGGCTTGGCCTCAGGCTACACAATAAATTTTAGAAGTAGGATTTGAGATGAGTCAGGGGTCCTTTCATTTTCCCAATGTTCTCTTCCTCCCATTTCTGCTTTCTGAGACCAAACAGAGATAGTTCAATCCCTTTGCCACTAAAAAAATCTTTCAGTACTTGAAGGCAGCCACATCTTCCCTACATCTTCTCTTTCCCACATTTAAACATCCCTAGTGCTTTCAATCCATCCTCATTTATATGTTATTCAATCAATGAACTTGTGCTAAGTGGTAAGGACACAAGAAGAAGCAAAAACTGACCATGCCTTCAAGGAGTTTATGCTCTAATGGGAAAGGCAATAAGCAACCAAATATGCACAAACTCTATATAGGATAAGTAGAAAATAAGAGAGAGACACAGAGACACACACACACACACACACACACACACACACACACAGAGAGAGAGAGAGAGAGAGAGAGAGAGAGAGAGAGAGAGAGAGAGAGAGCTCTAGAACTGAGATGTTGGAATAGATTCCTGTAGGAGATGAGATTTTAATTGGAACTTAATGGAAGTCAGAGAAGTAGGTAGAGATGAGTTGGCACATTCTAGGCATCTAGGCATGGAAGATAGCCAGAGAAAATGCCCATACCCTGAGAATGACATCCTGGTTGCCATTTGGACACTCTAACTTTATTAGCCCTAAAAATGGTTCCTAGAACTGAATATGGTCTCAAGGTGTGGTCTTGACACTATAGTTGGACAATTTCTTCTGAATGTATAAGAGAATATAGGTAAAAGGAGATTCCAGATGTCATATTTATCCTACTCAAAATTGTTAGTCTTGGTAAATATATATTTCTATATCAATCTACATGACCTGAATTTCAGATCTAGTTTTCAGATCAAGAGTTCTAAATTTCAGCTTTCAATTGACAATTTAGTCTGATGTGTTCAGGACTAACACGAAGAGTCCAAACTTGAAAATATTCCTGTTTCCTCATCAGAAAAGATTGACTCTATCAAGTACTGACTCATTTGTGGACACATTTTTCACATGGATATTTTTTCTAAGTTTTGTCATTTTTAAAAGTTCATATCAACATACTTAAATTTGGGACATATTTACTTAACAGTAATAACTAACTCTTACATAATACTTTAGTGTTTGCAAAACATTTTTTAAAATAGGACATCATTTTTCTTTATATCTTTATTGTAACATAAATAATAGTATTATCCCCATTTTACAGAAGAATAAACTGAGGCTAAAAAAAGGATAAAAGAATTGCTCAGTGCTACTCAAGATGTTAAATTGAATTTAAATGAAGTTGGATTTGAATTCAGACCTTCCTGACTCCAGGTCCAGACTTTTATCCACTGTGTTATCTAGTCTAGCTGTTCCTATTTATTTCCAAAAGTATCCCATCTCCCTTAAGTATTAAGCTATTCCCTGTAGCAATGAACTAGAGAAGAAAATGGGGGAAGGGATTAAGCAGTCAAGCAAACTAATCAAACATCAGTTAAATTAGATAATCTATCCAATGATCTATACTCATAGTCTAAAACTTTTGGAATAGATTTTAAAAGTATTGAATATATTTTACTCTTTCTTAGACCCAAATTTGATTTGTTATAATTATACCACATTCAAATTCAGGTTAATTCCCTTCCTATTGTTATGCTCTGGTATACTGGAAAATTTTAAACAACTAGCTTTGTGAAAAAATCTACAGGGATACACTTTTTAGTTTGATCTGTTATCACTGACATTTTCTCTGTTAATTTCTTAAGTCTTGGCAATCAGTAAAACAATAAATTATTTCCTTATTTGAAGCATTTGCTGATTTCTGAGGTGTAAATGCTCAGACTGAAATTTTAGCCACTGGCTTTTAATTAATTAACTATTAACAGTCTGAACTGGTCCTGCATATATGTAGTTGTACTCAATACTCAGTTTATCTACCATTTTCCTAGTTTTACTAATGTCATTTTGCATCAGTTAGTATGCTTCCTATTCTCTGTGTTCTTCACATTCACTACATCTTGCAGTACAGTAATTGTGTTCATCAACTAAACTTTATTTAGCCATTTCCCAGCTGTTGGCTATCTATTTTATTTCCAGGTCTTTGCTATGACAAAAAATGCTGGACATATTTTTGCATGTATATAAATTATAATCTCCCAGAAATATGCAAAATCGAAAGAGCCCAACATATAGAATATATTTGATATGTGCTAGTTGATTGATTGTTGATTAATCTGGACATAAATCCATACATTATGGTAATTTAAACTAACCTCCAATTTTATTTACAAATTAAGGAAACATGTATTTTCCCCATTCTGTAGTGTATAAAATATTGCTATGTTCATCCTCAACTTTACTTCTGGGAATCCTCCAATGTATCTTGTTCTCTGGAAACCAAATAATAAACTTCCTTTATCCTTTCATCTTCCTCACTCAGAGCTGCCTGGAAGTCCACAGGGATGTTGATAAAACAGTAATTAGTTTGTCCTTTATATTTATTATAAAAATGATAGATTTCATATGCTTTACTCCTCTGAAGGGAGAATTATAGATGTGTCTCACACCATGGGGCCGCCTTTAGTCATTTGTTTATTCATTTATTTATCAAACTCTAGAAGGACCTGGCAAGTTTAATTGATGTAAAAAATTTAAAATAATTTTACTAACATTTACAATAATTTCTCCTATCTGGGTAAATGCATTTTCAATACAAATGATTATAAGAAGATAATATGAATTTCACTCTGAGATAAAAAACAATTCATTCTCCTATCTCTATTTTCTTTGCCTTTTGGATTAAAAAAATGCATGCATGTCATTAATTGATTCAGTTCAGTCCTTCACAGCATTCTTAAAAGCTGATCCTTCTAATGTTTCATACCCAGAATTCTCTTTGGTGACTCCAAAGCACCATGGCAGAGAAACAAAATATTTCAATAAGACAGCATTCTTGAACTCATGAAATTTACATCCTAATAGGAATATAAGATACATTCACAGAAAACTATAATTGGAAGAATTTTGGCATTTCAGAGTTTAAGGGTTTCGGAGGTCATATAACCTAAGCTTTCTTTCTTCTTATCTTTATTCCTGGATTCATTGACTTCTTTTGAGTCTTAGTTAAGGTCCATCTTCTGTAAGAAGTCTTTCCCAGGCTTACTGAATCTTACAACCTTATCTCTGAGTCTACTCCCAGTTTATCCTATTTAAATATAATTTTTACATTTTTTAAACATGTTTTCTCCTCCATTGGACTGTGAGTTCTTTTAAATCAGGGATTTTTTCCTCCTTTCTTTTTCCTCAGTGTTTAGCATGGTACCTGGCACATAGTAAGTAGTTAATAATTATGTACTTTCTTCCTTCTTAATTGATTGGCTAATTTCCCCATACAGATAAGAAAACTAAGGCTTACAAATGTGCGATTAGTTGCCCAAGTCACAGAGCTGCTAAGTTGCAGAGTTGTAATTGATAGAATAACAGTATTTGAGAATTTGAAGAGATCTTAGTAGCCATAAAGTCAAACAAAGAATCAAAACACTAGATGCCACCCAACAAGTAACATTTCAGCCTCTGCTTGAATACTTCCAAGCAGAAGGTTCTGCCATCTCTTATGGTAAGCAATTCCATTTTGGGACAGCTATCACTGCTCAGAAGTTCCTCCTGACATTCAGTCTAAATTGCCTTCTTTGCACCCTTGACAAATCATTGCTTCTACTTCTTTTTTTTTTTCTGGAGTGAAACAGAGCAAAACTGATTTCTCTTCCAAGATCTGAACTCCTATCTTCTCCTTTATGCTAAACTAGGTTGAGGATAACAGGCCTCCACCCCATTGGTGAATTAGGGATATGTCTACCCCAAGCATGTGAAGACTTCTCCCAGCACAATGAATGGAGGAGAGTAATTTATCCCAATGGCCATAGTGATGCGTAAAGCAGGTGCTGATGATAACTTAGAGCTTGATCAGATGTCAAAGACATCTATTGCAGTGATGGGCAAACTACAGCCTGTGGGCCAGATGCAGTCCCCTAAAATGTTCTATCCAGCCCAGTGACATTATTCCTAATCTGACTAATACAATGAGTAGGATACAATACAATGAAACTTTGAAAGAGTTGCCTTAGAAACAGACTGACAGATAAGCATTTCCTTTCCTTTGGCCCCCTCTTTAAAAAGTTTGCCCATCACTCATCTATTGTCATTTATTGCATCTGTTAGATTAAAATAGAGAGACAAGCCATGGAATATATTATTTTATTAATCAGAAAGGAAAGGATGTGCCTCCATTTTGCTGACTGAAGGCTAAACCTCCTTACTGCGTGAACTACCTCTTGCATCTGCTGTATTTCTGTCCCTGAAGCCAACTGACCCTTCTCCTTCAATGTGCAGCCTTTTAAATTCAACTCGCTCCTCCCTCCATTGCACACTGATGTTCAGACTGATGTTGGTGCTGGAGATGTTTAAGATGATGCCAGGAGCCTAGCTTATGCTTGATGACAGCTGTTTAGGTTGTAGGCAGGGAACACCAGACCATGGTGGATGCCGTGAAGGTGGTTGGAGCTCTTTTTCCTCATGCACATCCCAGGCCTCTCATTACCAGTCATTCTGACTTTTGTCTTGCCACTGGACTTGGATGACTGGAAAGGAAAGTGAGGCTGATGATTTTGTGCAATTCTACCTCACTTAAATTTATTTCACCCATAAGTCAACACATCACCTGTGATATCATTGATCTTCTTTGAAACAAAGAATGAATAATATATTTCCACTGTACTATCCTTCTATTTAAGGGACTTGACCACAGTCACATAGGTGTCAAATATTGAAATAATATTTTCTTATTCTATTTTGAATATTTTTCTATTATTTCCCTTCTCTTTCATCTTCCCATCATAATATACTTTCATTTCCTCTATAGAATCCTAGAATCACATAGAAGGAACTCATAGTTTAGCAATTCTAGAAGCCCAAGATGCTACCTTTTTGAAATGAGCTCATTACCTCCCTTCCTACACAACTTAAAATGCTGACTGAAGTCATGTGTCTTAAAAAAAATTACAAATAGCTTTTGCTCTGAACTGAAAACCAGTACGGTACACATTCTTAAATTCCCAGGCTTCTTTATGGAGCTAAGATTCCATTCCATTCTCTTTTTTGTTTTTGGTCAGCCCTTTGACTAGTGTGCTGGTAAACTGAGTGCAAAATAAGACAAAATAAGTTTTTTAATGTACAAAAGTCCAGTAGAATAAGAAAACAGCTGGTCCCATCTTAACATCTCTCCCTGTCTTTGTAATGTCTGATAAATGGTAGGGAGTGGAAGGAAGAGACTGGGCAAACATCTCTTGGAAAGTTGAGGTAGTTTTGTCAAGGATTTCATATATGCTCAGAATCTCTCTGGTATAGTACATCAAAAGCCCTGTTGGAGTAAAGTATCCCCTAATTCTACTTTGAACTTTAATATGTAGTCTCAATTTGGGTGCTTTATAGACTTCTGTTGTAAATTGCAATATTCTGGACAAACTTCTTTGTGAGTACCCTGGTGACACATCACTTAGGCAAATTTCATTGGTTAAAATGTTAATGGAAAAATCTGATAATGGGCTGGATGTACTATTTACTTCCTTCTCACAGCTAATAAAAGCCACATCGTCAGAGGCAATGGAGCTGAAAGATGTGTCTTCATCATCAAACACATTTCATTTATTCTCTCACCTACCCCCCAATAATAAGATTCAATCTTGCATAAATCATCACTTAGAAGTTGGAGGATGGAGAGAAGAGGAATATCACTTTGGTGTGAATAGACCAAGAGAAGACATGAAATAAATCCTTAAGCCTAGAAATACAAGTTTGGCTTTGCAGAGACAAGTTAAGGCAAAATGCTTCAGAAAAAGGGCTTATCAGCAGGGGATATAGGAAAAATCTCACACAGGGCATAGAGGATAAAGCTGCATAGCTTTGTGTCTCTGTAAATCAGGCCTATCTCTCAGTGGCAAACAGAGTCACCTAATTACTAACTCTCAGAACTAGAAAGGTACTTAGAGGCAAGAATACTTAACTTGGAATGAGAGGACCTGGGCTCAAATCCCACCTCTGCCAATGATTTAGCTGCATGACCTTGGGCAAGTCACTTTACTAATCTGAGCCCTTTCAATTTCTTTACCTATAAAATGAGAGGGTAAGACTCAATGACCTCTAATGTCCCTTCTAGATCTAAATTTATAATCCTTGATCCTTTTACTGGCAGTCTGCCCTTGTACCTTTCTAATCAATTCAATTCAACGAACATTTAGAAAATGAGTGCTTTCTGCAAGGCAGTGTGTGACGATGCCCTGTGGATACAAAGATAGAACAAAACAAAAACTATCCCTTACATTCTACTGGTGGGGGGGAGGGAAATACAATATATCTTTTTAAATTAATTAGTTTGTTTCTCTGCCTCCTCTGTTAGTGTTTTGTTTGTCCTTAATTTTTGAAGATGACTAATGACATCAGAGATTGATGACTTTTTTTAAGTGGATTTAAGTGAGGCAGAGTTACACAAAATAGTTAGTCTCACTCTCTCTTCCAGAATCTTCCAAGTCCAGTGACAAGACAAAAGTCAGGATGGCTGGTGATGGTGATGCAGTGATTGAACTTAGGCTCTTTGATATCTGGCCAGGTTCTAGGTGCTCCATAGTCCCTGCTTCAGCAACTTTCATGGATGTTGGAACAAATTATTCCTATTTACCCATTCTGCTGGGGGAAGTCTTCATGTGCCTGAGGTAGACATTTTCCTTGCTCAGTAATGGGTTTGAGACTTGTCAGTTATCCTTAACTTTATTTAGTCTGCCTCCTGAGATGGTTATACTAAGGTGTGGTCTCTGTATGTGCTTTGACTTCTTGGAGTCACAGGTAAGAGATGGATGAAAAGTAGCACCAAAATTAGATGAACAACCCTAAAAAGGGCTCAGTATACCCTTGTGCCAGAGATGTTGTCCTCAAACACCACAGACATCCTAATTTGATATCCTCTAGTGTCTATGTGAAAGATATCACAAAGGTCTTCATTATCAAATTGTTTTGTCAAGGATATGGCCGAAGCACCCTGAAGATCACATTAAGTTGGAAAGATTATGAGTAGAGTGCTGGTGACACTTTGGATGTGTCAGTCCCATACCAGCTGTAATAAGACATGAGAGGCTCATCCCCAATCTTGTCACAAGGAATCATATTCAGTTATTCATCCTAAAATCTAACAACCCTAGAATCCAGACCCTGCCAATTTATATAGGACTTAGGAGCTATTTTAACAGAGACGTACCCACATCAGCAAATCCATCGGCAAGGTATGGAAGATGCAGATATTAACATCTTCCTCTACCCCCAGTAGAAGGAAAGCTACTGGAGGGAAGGGACTCTTTTGTTTTTCTCTTGGTGTTCTTAGCCCCCCAAAACAGTGTCTGGCCCAATGTAAGTTCATAAAATATTTACTAAACCAAATAGAAGTGAATGAAAAAATCTATTAGAATATATTATTTCCCAGGTTTAAAGTAGAATTGAAAATTGGTACCTTGATGGATTGTTCTTTAAGTTTAAAATCAAAGCTGCCATCTGAATGTCTATTTAATCTCTTAATGCATGTCTTCTGGACATATGCCCAAACAAGATCTTTTTTCACAAAAAAAATTCATCTCAATGGCAAGTGCTGTACCTAGTCCATTATAGTCATTGATGCTAAATTCTTTGGAGTATATTTCTTCTTTTATTGCTAGTGTAAAGCAAGTCATATTCCTGTTCTTTGATTCAATTCAACAAACATTTATGACTCATCTTTGACTTCTTCCTCCTTTTCTCTCAACCCCTCCCATACCTAATTAGTTGGCACTTTTTGGCAAGTGTATCCCTGCATCTTCTCTCTCATCCATCCTTTTCTTTCCATTGATATTTTGAGTTCCCTTCTGCAGTTTCTTGTTCTTTCTCCCTTACATTATTGCAATGGCTTCCTAATTGACCAAAATTCCTTAATTTTCTTACCTCTCAAATTCATAATTTATAGAAACTGATCCATCCATTAACAAAATATATCTAAGCATCTGTTGTGCATCACAAATGAAGACAGGATTTAAGAAACACAGTTACTAAAATGTATATTCCATTTAAATGACTAAATTTCATTTTATCTTCAGGTCCAAATTCTTGCCCTCCCTCACCCAATTAAAAGGCAAGAAACACAAAACCCAGTACAAATATGAAATCATGTAAGACAAATTCTGCATTAACCATGTCCCATTAAAAGAAAAGAAGAAAAACTAAACATATATCAATTTGTACTCTTAAGTTTCTTCAGTGATATTTCTAATATGAGTTGCATTTTTCATCTTAAGTCCTTTGGAATTATGGTAGGTCATTTCATTGTCATTACTAAGTCTTTCATGGTGAGCTATCTTTAAAATATTGCTATTATTATGTAAATTTTCCTCCTGATTCTACTCACTTCACTTTGTGTCCACTCATACAAGTCTTCCCAGGTTTTTCTTAAACTATTCTCTCTATCATTCCTTTCAACAGAGTAGTATTCCATTATGTGCTCTTACCATAATTTGTTTAGCCATTCCCCAATTGAAGGACATTCTTCTCAGTTTTTATTTCTTTGTCCCAACAAAAAGGGCTGCTATAAATATTTTTGTACGTAAAAAAAAACATTTCCTTTTTCTTTGATCTCTTTGGGGCTATAGACTTAGTAGCAGTATCACTGGATCCCAAATATATTATCTTCCTAAAAACACTTAAGGCCATGTCCCTCCCCTACTGAAATATCTTTAGTTATTCAGTCATGTCTAACTCTTTATGATCCCATTGAGAGTTTTCTTGGAAAAAACACTGGAATGCTTTGCCATTTCTTTGTCCAGCCCATATTACAGATTTGAAAACTGAGCCAGACAGGATTAAGTGACTTGTCCATGGTCACACAAGTAGAAAGTATCTGGGTTTTTACTCAGAAAGATGAATTTTTCAGATTCCAGGCCCTACATTCTATCCATTGTATTAGCTAGCTTCCTGAAATGTCTTCAATCACTACCTCTTGCCTCTAGTACAAGAACAAAATCCTCAGCCTGACATTGAAAATACTCCACAATATCAATCACATTACCTTTTCATTTCATAGTCTATTTTCCTTAAAAATCGTTTTTAAATGGAGCTTGTCTGCCATCTATTAACCCTATAAAACAATAACAATAGCTAGTATTTATTGTGCTTTAACGTTTGCAGAACAGTTTACCTAGGTAAATCTAGATAAAATAAATATTTCTTACTATATTCCACACATTGTGTTAAGCATAAGCAAAAAAATAAAAAATGACAATTCTTGTCCTCAAGAAGCTTTTGTTCTAATGAGGAAAGACAAAGAAGAACTGAACAGTGTGAGAAGATAAAGAAGGTATTTGTGTAGGAGCAAGAACCAAAAATCCAGAAAGTCAGGATTGGATTTAGGAGAGTAATGAACTTATTTAATAAGGGCATTTTCTCAAGTGGAACTTCATAAAAAGGAACTTAACAATGTGGAGTTGGGTGCAATCTTAATCTTCCAGGATGAAAAGGTAGCTAAAGCAGAATCGGAGAAGTCCAGAGAATCAGGGATAGAGAGCCAAGAAAAGAAAAAAAAAAAGAGTGGAGTAGGCATAATTTCTTGGGAGTGTTCCTGAAATACATTTTTTTATTTCATTTGATTTTTACAAAAGTCCTAAGCAGATAGATGCTATTATTATCTCCATGTTATAAATGAGAAAACTAAGGAAAAGAGGTAAGATGAACTGTGTAAGCTCACACATCCAGCAAGAATCTAAGGAGAATTTCAACTCAGTTTTTCCTGATTCAAATTTAGCCCTTTGCCTGATATCCCATCTAATGTGCCATGGTCCAATTTCTTTCTCACCTCCATTTCTGAAAACGAGTATTTATTGAGCCCTTCTTATGTGTTCTAGGCACTGAGGATACAAAGGCAAATGAAACATTCTCTTCTCGAGGATCTTTATTGGCAAGATCCAGCATAAAAGTGTACGGAAGGGAGTAATGTAAAATAAGCTTTGAAGATAGATTGGAAGCTTTTATGCATTATTCTTCTTCATGTATGCCATGATCAAATCAACCTGACCTTAGAATTTTTTAACTACAATGCCATCCTGCCTACAGGGTAGGGGTTTTCAACCTTTTTTGTGCCTTTGGGAAGGCTAGAGAAATCTATGGCCTTTTCTCAGATTCATGTTTTGAACTGCACAAAATAAAATACTTAGCAGACAGAATAACAAAGGAAACCAATCTTACATGTATATTATAGCCTATTTTTGATAATGCTTATTTTTTGGAATCTAAATAGCTGGTATTGCTTATAAAAATATGGACACTTATGTACATAATGTATAGTTATATAAGAACCCCAGACTAGATTAAATCATTGGCTCTTTTTCAAGATTAAAGTCTGTGTGTCTCTGTCTATGGTACCCAAGGTCCCATAACTACTATAGGAAGGAGGATCTGAGTCTAGGTCTTCCTGACTCCAAGGAAGTCTACATCATACTGAGGTATATGAGGTATTAGTACCTCTAGTGTGAGGGCCAATGTCTTGTGAGCTATGGTACCACCTATTTGTCCAGGGAGGATAAGCACCTCTGCTTTGAGGTCTTGCTGGAACCCTTTTCAGAGTTGCTCATCCACCTTTGGTGTCCATCTTTCAGCCAACTCTCACCTGTGGCTCCAAGAAGCTGTGGATGCACAGTGCTCACACCCCAGTACAATGATCTTAGCCAGCAGGCTAAACCAGGCTGAGGGTAATGGTGACAGGGGGATGTCTTCCCAAGAAGATGAAGACTTCCCTTGTAGAATGGCTGGATTAAGAACAATTTGTTCCAATGACCATGAAGGTGGTTGAAGCAGATGTTGTAGAGTGCCTCGAGCATGGTCAGATGTCAAAGATACCAAGGTCATCCACTGAATCCAGGGCCATTGCCAGTCAGTTTAATTTTGTTTTGACATTAGACTTGGATGACTCTGGAAGAGAGAGTGAGGCTGATGACTTTGCACAACTCTGTCTCTCTTAAATTCAATTCATTCCACATGTAAAACCCAGTGGAATTGGGCATTGGCTCTGGGAGTGGGGTGGGAGGAGGGGAGGGAAATAATATGAATCATGTAACCATGGAAAATTTTTCTTAATCAATAAAATAAAAATAAATTTAAAAATAAATAAAAAATAAATTCAATTCATTCATAAGTTGACATCACTGTGATGTTAATAGTTTTCTTAGAAAGCAAAGGATGAACAACATCATATATAGCCATATTAAAAATTAAATTCTTTATCTGTTTATTAATAAGAAAAGAAAAAAAAAATTGAAGTACCTATTGTGTGCCAGGCAGGGTGAATAGGCAACACAGTAGATAGAGAGATGGGGTTGGAGTCAGGAAAACTCATCTTTCTGAATTCAAATCCAGCTTCAGACACTTACTAGCTGTGTGACCTTGGGCAAATCACTTGAACTTTTTACCTCTGCTTCCTCATCTGTATAATGCGCTGAAGAAGGAAATGACAAACAATGCTAGTAGCTTTGCAAAGAAAGACCCAAATGGGAATGAAGAGGAAAACATGACTGAAATGACTGAACAACAACATATGCCAAACACCAGGCTAAGTACTTTTATGAATATTGTCTCATTTAATCTCAAAACATCCCAGGGAAAGAGGTGCTGTTATTATTCCCCTTTTGCAATGGAAGAAACTTAGACAGATGAGCTACTTTGCCCAGGACCACACAGTAAGAGTCTGAGGACAAATTTGAACTGAAATCTTTCTGATTTTGGTCCCAGCACACTATCCACTGAACCATTTGATTGCTGGGGTTTTTTGAGTACTGAAAGTTTATTCCTTTGTCCCCTATATAATATGAATTAGCATTAATATGTAGAATCCTAAGGGAAAATATTATAAGCACCATCATCAGACGGCCTTGAACTGTTACTTGAGAGAATGACCCAAAGCCATTCTTCTAGCACTTCACAGGAAATTCAGAGCTCCCTTAGAAGACCCACATTCATATTAATTGAATATTAAATGATTCTATATACCTTCAGAGTTTTAAATGCCCCTTGCTTTCTTTGGCTTTCATCCCTGAAACTAGATGAGATTTCTACTCAAATCCTCAGTTATTTCATAGATAAGCAGCCATCTGCGTCCAAATAGCTCTGGAGAAGTTGGAATTTGAGGAAAAGATTCTACTCATCTTCATGTGCTACCTTGGAGTAACTGGAAAACATTTCCATCTCATATTCTCATTACTTCTCAATTAATTAAAAACCTTAAAGCCCCCAAATCACAGACAGAAAAGCTGAGGTAAGAGATAAATAACTTCCTAGACTTGGTAGAAGAAAGGTGACATGGCAGACATTTATATGGTGATTTCAGTTTTAAAAGGCAGTTATATACACTTTCTGTTGCACTCATTGATAAGCCTGGGAGGTCCTATTATTGTGCCCATTTTAAAGATGAAAAAATTGTGACTCAGAGAAATCAAGTGAGTAGCTCCAAGTTACACAACTGGTAAGTAAATGTTTGAGGCAGAACAGAATTCAAATCTAGAATGTTCCAATTCAAGCCCAAAAATGCAAAATCTAGAAGTTGATAAGAAAGGTTGCAAGGACAGAAGTTATAGGGAGAATGAAATCAGATGGAAAAAGTATTATGAAAAATAAATTGCCATTAATTGCTTTTGTGTAGAAATGAGGTATCCTGAGTACTGAACGTAGTGCTTGGTTCACAATAAGGAGAGGGATAGTGACTGGATCAGTGATTTCATTGAAATTTTGAACTGTACACAATTGGAAATATTGAAAATTCTTCTCCAATGAGGAAGGAGAGAGGATATTTACACAGTGTCTGCTCTGCTCTGGGCACAGTGCTAAAAGTTTTACAAATATCTCATTTGATGGAAGATGGACATTGTACTTTCTTTGTAACTTATAATCTTAGAAAGTTGCCTTGAATGAGGAGAGTTTAAGGGATTTAACCAAGTTATACAGAATCAGGATATATTGGAGAGAGGCTTAAACCCAACCAAGTCTTCTTGGCTCCAAGGCCATCTCTTCATCTATTATATCCAGTTACCTCTAACTAGCATAAAGCATATAGTAGGTAGACACCTAGTAAATGGATGCTGATTGATAAGCTCCAAATCATATCCAGGTACCTAGCATAATGGGCAGCTAGATGGCTTAGAGCACTGGGTCAGGAGTCAGGAACACTCATTTTCCTGAGTACAAACCCAGCCTCAGACACTTAGAAGCTTGTGACCCTGGGCAAGTCACTTAATCCTGCTTGCCTCAGTTTCCTCACCCATAAAATGAGCTGGAGAAGGAAATGGCAACCCATTTTAGTACCTTTGCTAAGAAAATCCCAAAAGGGGTCCTTAAGAGTTGAACATGACTAAAAAAAATGAACACCTAGCATGATATTTTGCCTACAGTAGGTGCTTAATATGCATTTGATGCAGAAAAATGCTAGATTTAGAGTCAGAGGACTTGGGTCTGGATTCCATTTCTCCTATTTCTTTGAGTAGCAAGTCCCACAAAATCTCAGGGCTACAGTTACCCCTTTGCGAAGTGGAGGGAGCAGGTGGGTGGCAAGGTAGACTAAATGATCTTTCATATCCTCCTTTGTTCCTAAACCTTTGAACCTATAATCTTGAAGACTCTTAGAGCTATATTGAATTCTATCATCACCCATTCCAGGCCTTTCTCCAACTTCCTTGGGAGTGAACTGTAGACCAAAGAACAATGATCACCCACTACTTCAATACTGCCTTTGTTGCCTTCCCCATGTTTATGAATTAGTGCTTTTTTTTTGTGGGGAGACTGCCTATTCCTGCCTTTCAAGTGGCCATCAACTATTATCCTCATGCCCTAGTGGCTCTTCATGACAAGAATTCATAAAGGAACCCGACTTTTTACAAATGAACCCAAAATGTTCTTTCAACCAAGCCTATCCAAATTTCACACAAGGTCCCTCCATTCTCCATCACGGCTATCTCCTTCTTCCTCCAATCCTTACCAAAAAGAAGAAGACATGGTACAGGACAAGGAGTATAGGAATGAGGGTGGAGGTGGAACCTTTATAAATTCACATGCAGAATTGGGGGAGAAGGAACCAAGACAGCTCCTTATTACCCAGAGAAACATTCTGATTGACTCTTATCAGCCACCTATGGAGGCTTTGGGGTAGTATAAGGGAAAGAAACACATAGAGATATAACTATAATATCTCTATCTCTCTCCAAGTATTCAAGTCCTATAGGTAGTGTGTAACAGAGCTATGTTTTGAATTTGGGTTTCTAAATCAAATGTTCCCTCTAATCAAACAATCAATTAAATGTATTTATTAAGTACATACTATTTATCATCCATTGGGCTAGATAGTAGGGATATAAGTGCAAAACTAAACAGTCCCTGGCCTAAGGGAGCTAATAGTCTAAGAGGAAAGAATCAATATATTTACATATAAGTAGATATTCGATAGATAAATATAGATATAAATATACACAAATATATTATTTACTTACCATATATCAATGCTTATAGATGGAGTATACAGAGTGTTCAAGGAAGACTAGTACCTCTAGTGGATGTGATTTTCCAAGACCTTTTCAGTGCTGTTTTCCTCCTTTGGTGTCTACCTTTCATCCAGCTCTTGTTTATGGCTCCAAAAAACTGTAGTATGTACAATGGGCCCATCCCAATGAACTATCTTAGCAGGTGGGCTAAACCAGTCTAAGGATAACCAATGGGCCACAAACCCATCAGTGACTCAGGAGGGTGTGTCTACCCAAGGCAGATGGCAAAAATTTGTTCAAATGGCTATGTAGGTGGTGGAAACAGGTGCTATAGAGTGCTTAGAATTTGGTTAGACATTGAAGAAGCCAAGGTCATACAATGCATCCTGAGAAAACACCAGTCATCTTGACTTTGGTCTTTCCACTGGACTTTGATGACTCTGGAAGAGAGAGTGAGGCTCACAATTTTGTGCAATTCTGCCTCACTTAAATCCAATTAATGCTCAATTCAAAAGACATCACGAAGGACAACAACCATGATATTTATAGATAGATATCTATAAATCCATCTGTCTATAGTTATTATCTGTAGATAATTCTTCAGAGAAATTTGAACATTGGATCAAAATGTAGTGTTTGCTACAACTGGAGCAACTGATATGGGAGAGGGGCTCTGACATGGAAGAATCCACTATCTACATATTTAAATATAGAGATAGCTATAGCTGTAGACATGTAGTAAATACAAGTGTAGTGGGTTTGCATTAACCTTTAGAAGTCATTCCACAGAGCTGATCTTCCTGGTACCATGATCCCATATGTTAAGATTAATTGTAATTAAAATTTAGTGTGGCTGCTCAAAACTAAGGTCCTTCAGGTAAGTTTCTCATCTCACATTGGATATAGATGGGGAGGAAGTAGACCAAGAAAAAGCCATACCCTCAATGTCATTCAGGGAGAAGAGATCATTGTGGTCTGCAAAGAATCTTCCCTGCCCTCAAAATTCTATAGGAGGAAGGAGTAAAAATATTGAGTGTTCAGAAAAATCTTGTCTTACAGTGCCATCTAATAATTTGGAAGAAAGGGACACTGGCAAAGTGGGAGGATGTGGAAGGGCTTCAGATAGAACTGGCAGCTAAGCTCTTCTCTGAAGGAATCTAGTAGTTTCCAAGATCTCAGATTAGGGGTAAAGTACATTCTAGACATGAGGGACAGATGATTCAAGGATTCAGGACTGGTAATGAAATATTGTATGTGATGGAGAGCAAGTAGGTCCATTTGAGTGAAACTCAGACTGTATAAAATTGGTGGTAACATCCAAAGAAAAGTCTTGGTAACAGTAATTACATTTCTTTAAGCAGGTGAAAATTGAGTTAGTTTGTACCTCTAGATGACTCTCGATCATGAGGTGTCGCTTCTAAAATATATAGGCACCAGCTAGGGGAATGTTTGGATGGGACTTGGTATATAACTACCAAATTAATTGTTATATTCCCCCCAAACCTGCTCTGCTTAAATCCATATTAAATTGAATATGAGTGGCTAAAAACCTTCTTCCTTAATTCAATTCAAAGGCCCCACTTACACTCTCGGCCAAGGCCCGGGTGGCCTGTTCTGCACAGAGTTTGAATGCCAATATGACAATTAATCACTTTGATTTTCTTCTCTCTCTTCTTTGCTCTTTGACCCCTATTTTTCAATGTCAAAATCAACTGGGTACAAGTCTATACTGCAAGCATGATCTTTAAAAGGGCAATATTAGACTGTCCTCCAAAAAACCATGACAAACATCATGTAGCCCCATCTCCCAAATGACCGAAAAACTGGTAGTCTTTAAAAGATATATATTCCGAGTGATGAGGCTGCTTTCCCAAATCATGAAAAGAAACTGGAGTATTTATTATGGTTGATGTGGCAGATGTGGCTTATTGCTTTTCATTGTTGTTTTCTTTCTTTTTTTTTACTTTGATAGTGTCAAGTCACATTTTATTTTCTCTTACTTGAAGTCCTAGAAGAAATTTTCTGTTTTAAAAGCTACTTCCAAATGATTATACACCAAAGAGCCTCATGCCACTGGTGTGAAAACCAGCAGACAGGGGACATTTTGAGAACAGATTGGTTGATAACTCTTAATCCTAACCTGCTTATACTTCTGTGTTAGAGTCCCTCTCACATATAAGTTGTTCCAGCTGTATCAAATACTCTATTTTTTATCTTATGTACAAATCTCTTGGAAGAATTATTTCCCCAAAAGGAAAAAGTTAACCTATTTCAATGTGCTACAGTGTCTTAAAAAAACAAACTGGGGGTTGGGAGATGAAATGGAGAGGGATTGATGGGTGAAGGGGAGAGTTTCCTTGAAGACAAGAAAGATAATTATTCTAAAGAGATTGAAAGGAGTCCTGATATGTCCTCAAGTAGTTGGGGGTGGAGTGAGGTGGGGTTGACACAGATGAGAAGGAAAGAAGAAGGTTCATAAAACATTTAGAGCTAAATTAACAGGTCCACATCTCATAGAGAAGAGAAAAAAGCTAATTGCTAGCATATTTATGTTAATATGAGTGCATATCTATAGAGCTCTCGTGCTCTCTCTCTCTCTCTCTCTCTCTCTCTCTCTCTCTCTCTCTCTCTCTCTCTCTCTCTCCCCTTCTCCCTCCTCCCCCTCTCTTTTTAAGATGTCGAAAGTTCTGTCTCATTTTCACTCCTTAACCTTAGAAGTTAGGCACCATTATAATCTTTTTACAAAGGATGAAACTGAAACAGGTAGCTGGTAAAAAGTTAAGTGGACTTGAATAGAGACACATAGCTAGTAATTATCCAGGCTGGATTTGACCTTGGATATTCCTGACTCCATGTTGGGTTCTCTATCCACTGTGCTTCCCTGACAGGTCCATCATGCTCTCCACTGAACTATCTACCTCCAAGACAGATCCTTAGAAAAGGAGCAGCTGTTCATTCTCCAAGGAAAGATGATTTGAACCTACAAGTGCTATCAGGTGAGAGATCATACAGTAAATGAGATGAGTAATAGATGATTGCTGGCTTCTTTTTGAAGGAAGCCAGTGTGATTTGCCAGTAGGAAAGCAACAAGATGGATACATTTTCTCTTTCCAGGAATTATTGGAATCCATTAAGATTTTTCAAACTGGATCATGTTCACCCAATTCTGGGCATAAATAACATTCATAATCTAGAAATCACTGGTATTTAATATAAATAAAAATGGATAGATGGATGGATGGATAGATAGATAGATAGATAGATAGATAGATAGATAGATAGATAGATGAGTAGANAGATAGATAGATAGATAGATAGATAGATAGATAGATAGATAGATAGATAGGCCTATCTGGCCACAGACACTTCTTAGCTGTGTGGACCTGGGAAAGTCATTTAATTGGGGAATATCCTAGCTCTTATTGCTCTTCTGTTTTAGAATTGATATTGAGAGAAAGTAACAATTTTTATAATAAGAAATATATATATACACATATATATAAAGAAATATAAATGTAAAGACGTATCCATCTATCATAAATTGTGAAAAGTATATTTACCCACATATAATTGCTAAAGGCCATAAATCTTAGGGAGAGACACTGAAGATCTCAGAAACAGAGGTACTAATTGAATCATTCTTTCAAATCAAAGATAATAACATCAGAACAGAAAGGTAGATTTAAGGAGTGAACTAGAAAATAAGAATGGGACATCTAAGAAAGGGATTTGGATATCTGAACTGAGGGTTAGAATATCAGAATGATTAACTCTTTTCAAAAGATGAAATGCATCTATCTAGGACTATAGGGATATATTTGTTTGAAAATTTGCAAACCTAATCATAAGGACCTAAAATTGAAATGGGGGAGAGACAAAGAAACAAGCTAATGCATATAATGCACAACTAGTAATGAAACAGAGTTATTTAGGGCATAGGGATAAGAATATCCTATATATTAAGAAGATATATTCATTAGACAGAAATCCAAGAAATGGGAAGGGTGGTGGACAGACTCTGGAATATCAATAGAGGTGGAAGTAGAAGCAGTGTTATCAAGAGTGTGTACTATGGACCATCAGAACAGAATGAATATGGGGCAGCTGGGTGAATTGAAAGCCAGGTCCTAGGTTCAAATCTGGCCTCAGACACTTCTCAGCTGTATGACCCTGGGCAAGTCATTTACCCCCATTGCCTAGCCCTTACCACTTTTCTGCCTTGGAACCAGTACACACTATTGATTCTAAGGCAGAAGGTAAAGGTTTTAAAAAAATAAAAGAACAGAATGAAAAAATAGATGAGCCATTCAGGAAACAGAGCTCAAGCTGCCAATGGAGGCATACATACTATAGGTGATATGGGACCTCTATGATCCACAAAGCTGATGGAACTTTTCCTTTGTTTAAAACAGAAAAGTTTCTTTAAGTTGTTTGATGATCATTTCAAAAATTGAAATCCATTAATTGTATTATTATTCATTTATTAATATTATTATTATTTGGGAGGAAAACTCAAATTATGGAGCTGATTATCACCAGTCAGGAAGAAATATTTATAGAATATACATTATGGAAATAAGTTATGTGAATACTTCATATGATTATTATAGAAAATAAAAGGGAAACAAAGAAGATGCTGATATTTATTCTTGATTGGGAGGGCAAGAGATTTTAATGTGTTAAAAGGAAGAATTGTAACACCCAGTGCTATTCTCTAGAGGAATAAAAGAAATGAATAAGTGAAAAGCATTAAACATTTAGTATGTGCCAAGCACTGTGCTAAGTGTTAGAATATAAGTAGAAAAATCAAGATAGTTCTTGCTGTGAAGGAGTTTATGCTTAAAGAGAATAGAATATGAGTTGATAGGAATCAGAATTCCTGACAGCTGGGCAGCAGTATTCAACTTAGACACTTAACTAGCCGTGTGACCCTGAACCAGTCCCTTAACATCTGACTTAGTTTCCTTAGTAAATTGAAGATGATAATAAAAACTTATACTTCCCAAGGTTTCTGTGAAGTAAAGGGAGACAACATGTGTAAAGAGCTTAGCACAACACCTTGCGTATAGTAGGTACTACACAAATGTTGATGATGCTAATGATTTTTATAGCTGATGGTGATTCCTACCTCATCCAAATAGTGTAAATAGCTATGTTGCTCTTCTCACCAGCTACTCAAGATGAGATCAGGGTTGGGGACACCTGGGTGGCTCAGTGGATTCAGAGGCAGGCTCAGAGATGGGAGGTCCTGGGTTCAAATCTGGCCTCAAATACTTCCTAGCTGTGTGACCCTGGGCAAGTCACTTAACCTCCATTTTCTAGCCCTTACCACTTTTCTGCCTTGGAACCAATATGCAGTATTAATTCTAAGATCTAAGATGGAGGATAAGAGTTTAAAAAAAAAAAAAACAAGATGAGATCAGGGAAGGGAGAAAAGAATATCAAAGGGGAAGTTTAAAAAGTGATGTTATTAGTTTAGGATGGGAGAGTCATGACTAAGCCACAATTTGCCGGGGGCAGTGGTAGAGTAGGATGGCCTTGTTTGATAGTTTGACAGATGGGATCTGAAATCTGGAAGATCTAGGTTCAAATCTGACCTCAGACACTAGTTATGGAACCCTGAATAAGCAACTTAATCTCTTTTCATTTCAGTTTGCTCAAATGTATATTAAAGATAAAAAAATAGCCCTAACTCTCAAAATCATTTTGATGGTTAAATGAGATAATATTTGTAAAGTTTTTATACAATGCCTGATACTTATTCCCCATCTATCACCATCATCCCTAGACACTCCCCACCAACACCGTCACCTTACGCCATTTTGCCAATGAAGAATAGAAGACCAATTGAGGTTAAATGGCTCGCCCAAGATCACAGAATTAGGAAAAAAGTCAGGAGTCAAATGTAATTCTCTTGACTACATGACACTTTCTCATTCTACCTTAATTGAGATTGCTATAAGTGACACAGTATATAGAGTGCAGTTATTAGAGTTCCTAAATTCGCGCCCTGACTCAGACCCTTAATTGAGATGTGACTCAGTTTCCTCATCTGTAAAATGGAAACAATAGTAATACTTACCTAAAAGAGATGCTTTAAGGATCAAATAAGTTAGCACATATAAAGTACTTTGCAAACCATAAAGCTCTAAGTAAATGCTTGCTATTTTTTATTATTATCCTACTTTATGCTCTGATTTACACAATTTGAATGAGCCATCACTTTGTAACATTTCATAAAAAAGAATCACTTAGAATGGGGACTGAACAAATGTTACAATTGTTATGTCACTAAAAACAATTCAAGATAATCAATTTAGAGCTGGAAGGGACCTCAGAGATCATTTGGAACATTTTACAGATAAGAAAACTAAGATCTGCTCCAAATAGATACATGACCAAAATATAAAGGATCATAACACAAATAAATTAGAAGAGAAGGTAAAGGGATGCCTTTTTTTGTATCTAAAGCTAGGGAGAAATTCCTAACCAAATAAGGGCTAGAAGTGATCATATGAGATAAAAGGCATTTCAATTACATAAATTGAAAAGCTTTTGCACAAGTCAAATCAATATAGTTAGAATTAGAATAGAAAAACCTCGGTATTAAGACATATAGGAAATTGATACAAATATATAAGAATGAAAGAGATATCCCAGTAGATAAATCTCAAAGGATATAAGGCAGTTTCCTTTTTAAAAAACTACATTTGTTATTTATTTTTAACATTCTTTTAAAAAAATTTTCAAGGGGCAGCTGGGTAGCTCAGTGGATTGAGAGTCAGGCCTAGAGACAGGAGGTCCTGGGTTCAAATCCGGCCTCAGACACTTCCCAGCTGTGTGACCCTGGGCAAGTCACTTGACCCCCATTGCCCACCCTTACCACTCTTCCACCTATGAGACAATACACTGAAGTTAAGGGTTTAAAAAAGAAAAAATTTTCAGTCCCAAATTCTCTCCCTCCCTACCATCTCTCTCCCACCCACTGAGAAGGGAAGCAAAATGATATCAATTATACACGTGAAATCATGCAAAACACATTTCCATATTAACCATATCACCAAAAGGCCCCCAAAGTAAAGCAAGCATGGAAAATTATGTTTCAATTTTCACTGAGCATACATCAGTCCTTTCTCTGGATCAGTAAAGGATTTTTTTCATCACAAGGTTTTTGGAATTGTCTTAGATCATTGTATACCAGTGTAGCCAAGCCTTTCACAGTTAATCATCATTACATTGTTACTGTTATTGTGCATAGTGATTTCCAGATTCTTCTCATGTCATTTTGCATCAGTTTATTTAGGTCATGGCATTTTTTTTCCTGAAAGCACCCTCCCCACACACATTGTCATTTCTTATAATATGATAATACTCAATCAAATTCTTATGCCACAACTTACTCAACCATTCCCTAATTAGTGAGCATCCTCTCAATTTCCAATTCTTTATCACCATAAAAGAGCTACTATAATTATTTGGGGACGTATAGGTCATTTCCCCCCTTTTTCTTTTATCTTTTTGGGAGACAGACCTAGTTGTGAATTAAATTCTGGATTAAAGGTTATGTACAATCTTATAACCTTTGAGCATAATTCCAAATTATTCTCCAGAATGGTTTGCAACTCTACCAGAAGTTTATTAGTATACCCATTTTCCTTCATTCCCTTCAGAATTTGTCATCTCTGATAGGTGTGAGGTGGTAAGTCAGAGTTGTTTTAATTAGCATTTCTCTAATTGAGAGTGATTTAGGGTAACTTTATATGTGTATAGCTTTGATTTCTTCTTTTGAAAAAATGCCTGTTCATATCCTTTTACAATTTATCAATTGAGGAATGACTTTTACATATTTGACTCATTTCCCTATATATTTGAGAAGAAGCCTTTATCAGAGAAATTTGCTATAAAATGTTTTTGATATTACTTTGTTGTCTATGATGACTTTTAGCAAAATGTAATTTCCCTGATTATCTCTTTTAATTAGACCTACTTTTGTTTTTGTTTTGTCTGAGGTCATGATTGCTACATCTGCCTTTTTTTTTTTTTTACTTTAGCTGAATGAAACAGAAAATTTTGCATCAACTCTGTATTTTAACTCTGTGTATATTTCTGTTTCAAGTGTGTCTCTTGTAAACAACATATTGGATTTGGGTTTCTAATCCATTCAGGGATCCACTTCCATTTTATTGGTAGGCTAATTCTATTTACATTCATAGTTATGATTACTTTTCTCCTTCTATCCTTTTTACCTCTGTTTTTCCTTTTCTTTCTCTTTGTTGTGCTTTCTGAAAAGTATTTTTTGCTTCTTACCACTGCCTCTCTTAATCTATTAATTCTCCCCTACACCCACTCCAAATCTTTTATTCCCCTACCCTTCCTAGCTAAATTTCTATACACAACTGAGTATTGTAAGGGTGAAAAAAGGGTTTTATGGGTTCAATGTATTAAAAGATGGTTGCCAGAGGATTAAACTTTTATCAATCCTCAATTAAGAATAATCTCAAATCAAAATTGACTTTTATGGAAATTTATTTTCAATTGAGAAGAGAGAGAGGAAGTAAGGAAATAAGAATCTATGCCGCTAATTAATCCAGGTAGATCTTAACCCTCAGCCAAGGGTTTAAGGGCCTGAGGTCTGGAGGTGAATGGAGCAAACTTCATTCACAGAGACTATAAAAAGAAGTTTCTTAATAGAAGTTCAGGAAGATTCAGTCTTTAAACTCACCATGTAGAACAGTCTTTGTCACAAACCAGCAAAGCTCCCTCAGGTCTCCTTCACAAAACCAGAAGACCTCTCACTCACTCAACTCCCTCTTTTTAAAGGGATCACTTATGCTTCACTTCCAGTGCCTTCCCCTAGCCTGTGAGTCCGGTCACAATAGATGATTCTCATAGTAAGCCTAGGGGGTGGGTCAGTCAATCTAGAGTCTAGAGTCTAGAGTTCTGGAGTCACTCACTGTAGCACACCTGGGTTAGGACCTCCCAGAATTGAAAGGTGCTCTCACCTTTGGTGATTAAATCTATAGATGGGCAGTGTAGACTTAATCTAATTATCACAGTATGTATGTGTGTATGTGCACATTCTTCCTTGTTTCAACCCATTCCAATGAGAGTGAATCAGTTCAAGCATTGCTCTCCTCTCCATTTTCTCCTCCACTATAAAAGCTCTTCTTTGTATAACCATGTTGTGAGATCATTTCTCCCTACTATCTCTAACTTTCCCCTACTCTCAGTATCATTCTTTCTCAACTTTGATTTTTTTTTAGATCATCCCAATATAATGGACGCATATCTACACCCCTTGTCTATGTAGACTCTTTCTAATTGCCCAAATGAATGATAACATTCTTAGATGTTGCATGTATCATCTTCCCATATAGGTTAACTTTATTGAATACTTATGATTTCTCTTTCATATTTATTTTTAATACTTATGTAGTCTTGTGTTTGAATGTCAAATTTTCTATTCGGCTCTTTTTTACCATCAGAAATGCTTGAAAGTCCTCTATTTCATTAAATTTAAGTTTTGCAATGGAAAGATTATTCTCAGTTTTGTTGGATAGATTATTCTTGGTTGTAATTCTAGCTCTTTTGCCTTCCAGAATACCATATTCTAAGCCTTCTCTTCCTTCAAGGTAGAAGTCATTAAATTTTGTGCTATTCTGTTTCCACAATATTTGTATTGTTTCTTTCTGCCAGCGTGTAACATTTTCCCAGAGTTTTAGAATTTGGCTACAGTATTTCTGAGAGTTTTCATTTGGAGATCTCTTTTAGGAGACAATTTCTATAAAAGACATAGATGCAGCATAGTAACCTCCCTTACTTGTGCAATATAGTGTCTTGGCTACTAGACTCATTCCCTACTGAACTGAGTCAAGTTATTTGCTCCTCAGTACTAGCTTCTCACTAGATCTCACAACTGCTGCTTCTGACTACTGGATAGTTTGATGCTTTTTCCTAACATTGAGGTTCACAAGTTCATCATATGTTCTGATCACCTCTGATTCTCATTCATTTAAGACAATGAAAAAAAAAACCCATTAATGATGGAAAAATACAGAGGAGTTATGCCTTCATAGAAAAAAGGGAAATAGATGAAGGAGGGTTTCTCCCCTCTTGTTAACTCATAGCTCTTTTTCATTGGAATCCTTCAGGGATACAAAAGAGAGTTTATCTATTCTGATTTTGGTATGCCATTTTGGTATATCATACTCAGTTCTGGCTCAGTGACCAATTATTCATTACCATATAATAAAGCAAAAGGAAATAATATGGAGAATGTCCATGTTTGCTCTAAACTGGGAAAGGAAAGAGATTTTTTATTACACATTTGTACAAGTTAGCTCCAGAAATGTTCCACTAGCTCTCCACCAGTATTTCCTGTGTGTATTTTACCTCCTTGGAAGGATAGAGCATTGACTGACCAATCCTCTTATTACAGCCAGGATGCCCATTAAGGGATGGAGAGATGAAGTGAAAAGAGATAAATATTTTAAAGAAAGAAAAGAACATAATAAAATATTACAAAAACACAGAAAAAAGCACCTCACAAAAGGATATTAACTGGGCTATCTTGTTACTTATAAATTTAATGTATACTTAATAAAATCATCCAGAATAGAAGTTCACAGTTTCTAGATGCAACCTATTATTTGGTCTATGTACACTGAAATGTTCATGTACATTAAACAAATTAATTAAAAATAAAACCAAGGTCTAGGGAGTTGAAATAGCTTACAAAAGGGCAATTAGGGGGAACGATAGCTAGAGTATTGTACTTTGAATAAGGAAGACCTAAATTCAAATCAAATCCCAGAAAATTCCTAGTCATGTGACACTTGATAAAGTATTGAATTCCTTTTAGGCTTAGTTTTCTTCACCTCTTAAATAGGGCTAGTAATAGGGCATGATAAATTATGCTATGAAAATTATAAAAAATTCAAGTTCATAATTTTAATAGAATCCTTCAATTGATCCTTTTCAACAAGCATTTATTAAGCACTTACTATGTGCCAGGCACTGTGCTAAGTGCTATGGATACAAATAAATCCAAAAATGAACGCTGCCCTCAAAGAGTTAACAGTCTAATTAAAGCTACAATAAGCAAATAAGTTTAAATAAGCAAAAATATGCATAATTAATGGAAGATAATCTTAAAGGAAAGGCTCTAGCATTAAGAGATATCAGGGGAGGTGTTCTGTATAAGGTTGAATTTTAGCTGGGACTTAAAGAACTCAAGAAAACCAAAAGATAGAGATGAGGATGTAGAGAATTCCAAGTATGGGAGACAGCCAGTGAAAATGAAATGGGTTTGATGATGCATGTCTCGTGTGACAAACAGAAAGGAGACTAGCATGACTGGATCACAGAGTAAATAGAAGAGAATAAAGTATAAAAATGATGGAAAGGTAGGTGAGAGTCAGGTTACAAAGGGATTTATAAGTCAAACAGAGTATTGATTCTGGAAACAAAAGAGAGATGTTGGAGTTTATTGAGTAGGAGACAGTAATATGATCTAGTTTTAGGAAGATCAATTTGATGCCTGAGTGTAAAATACATTGAAACAGGGAGATATGAAGCATAGAGTCCAACTAGTGGCCAATTCCATAGACCAAGTGTGAGGAGATGAGCACATGTATGCAACAGTGTCTAAGTAGAGATGTTATCGAAGTTAGAAATAAAAGAACTTGGCAACTGATTAAATATGGAGAAGATGGGAAAAGGAGGAGTCTAAAATGATATTTAGATTATTTGCCTAAGTGACTGGGAAGTTCATTCAGTGGTGCCTTCAACAGTTAGAGGAAAATTTGGTAGAGGGATTTTTTTCGAAGAAAGATAATGAATTTAATTTTGAATATGTTCATTTTAAAATGTCTACAAGATACCCAGTTTGAGAACGTCAACAGGGAGTTGGAGATGTGAGTTTGGAAGGCAACAAGTTAGGTTTAGGTAAATTGATCTGAAAAATCATATGCGTGGAAAGAATTAAATCCATGTTTCCTGTTAAGATCATCATGATATAGCATAGAGGTAGAAGGGAAGAGGATTCATCACAGAGCTCCTGGGGACACTCATAGTTAACAGACAAGACCCAGATGAGGGTCCAGTCAAGGATACTTAGAAAAAGCAGTAAGCCTGGCAAGAGAAGATCCAGAAGTATGTTTTATATTGTAGTGTACATCTTGATTGAAATGTATTAAATTTTAAAAAATCACAGCCCCATACAAGTTAAGTTCCTTACTACAAAGGCAGGAAATAATAGAACAAAGTTTTGAACATAGTGTTTCTGACATCATATGGAATGCTCTGTCCATCACATAGCACTATCTCTATATGTTATCAAATGATATAATACATGAGGCAACTAAGTGATACAGTGGATTGAATACTAGTCCTGAAATAAGAGAGATTCATTTTCCTGAGTTCAAATCTGGCCTCAAACTTTTACTACTTGTGTACCATAAGCAAATCATTTAATCCTTGTTTGCCTCAGACATTTATTATCTATGTGATCCTGAGCAAATCAGTTAACCCTGTTTGTCTCATTTTCCTCATCTGTAAAATAAATTGGAAAAGAAAATTACAAGCCATTCTGTTATCTTGGCCAAGAAAATCCCAAATGGGGTTATGAAGAGTTGGCCATAACTGAAACAACTGAATAACAAAATGCCAAGCACTTTACAAAATGTATAGCCGTATATAAATGACAAATATTATTAGCTGGACTAATTAGTGCCAAGATCCCTTTTGACTTTGCAGTTTGATGATGATGATGATGGTGCCAGTAAGTATCAAATTGGATGTTTACCTTTGCACTCCAAAATAATGAGTCTGTCAGTATCTCTATGGGAGAGCGAAAGCCTTGTCCCTATGGAGCTCTCCTTGCAGCCAGGAGCAGCAGTAGATAATGGGAACGCGAAACTTGCATGATAGACATTTTCTCTGTCTGTACAGAAGGCTGAGCAGCCCTAGGAAGAGTTCTCCTGATAATTAAGCACTAATTTTCTTTCCTGAGCACATTATAATGAAATAAATGACTTCTAGGGAGCTATAAACTTCAAAGAGCATCTGAGGTACCATAAAGGCAGAAAGCATTTTGATGCTGCCTTACAAAGTAGTGTGTTGTAGCATCTCAGAAATAAATTGACAGACAAGAATAGTGACTTGGATATGTCACTACCCACATTTGATGTACCCAATGGTGATTGTCAGGGGGAAAGATTTCTTGTAGAGGGACAGCGAGGCCACCACCACTCTATTATGTACTTACCCCATTGTTGCCCATCTTTTGGTCATGCAGCATGGTTAGGACTTAATGAATAGTTGTAAATATGAATTATTGCCTGGCTCAAAGTGAGTATTTAATGAATGTTTGTTGATTGATGGTTAATAAAGAAAAGCTTATCATTCTTTAGAGTGAGATGAATATGGAGGTTTTGGATGGGAGGGAGAATTGAGCCTTGGCATACAATGTTATGCTTTCTTAGTTATGCTGAGGATGTTGTGGATGGTCTGAAAAGCTTTGTTCTGAGATTCTAGAATGTTCTGGTTTTGAGACCATGTGCTGCCATTGTAATTTTTTTTTCCACATTGATTAATACCAGATTGTTCTTTAACTCTTTTCCTGGGCAAATCACTTCATTTCTATGACCCTCAGTTTCCTCATGTTTAATATTGGGATGTTTATGTTAATCTCGCTGCACAGACTTTCTCTGGGAGGTTCAGTAGGAAACAAAGTCAAATGAAGCAACTTTGTAATTATGAGCTGAATGTAATAAATACTTGAAAAAATGAAAAACTTGAGAGTCCTGACCAATTCTCTTCTCTTTTAAAAAATACTTATTATTGATTTATTTTAAATATTCTTTTCTTTTTAAATTTTGAGTTCCAGATTCTCTTTTTCCCATTCCTTCCTCCACCAGGGAGCAGACAAACAATATGATATCAACTATAGATGTGAAATCATGGAAGACATATATTATTTTTAATCTTTGGAAATACTCTTCTTTGGCTGGCATTTGTCAAGTTTGGAATAATGACACTTTAAAAAACATTTAAGAATGGAACTATATATGTCAATATTTCCTGTATCTATAATTTTATCAGAATACAGAGGTGGGTTAGAACCCCCATATCAAATTAGTAGATATCAAGCTAGTCTATGTTTGGAGAATAAAAATTGACTATGTGTAATTAGAATCTTGTACCCCTGGATTTCATTTCCCAGAATCACTTCCCCTTCATCCCCACCTTATATTCTTGCATTATAGCAATAAGTTGTATGTAACTCTGCCCTCTCTCTCTTTTCTCCCATGTGCATGTCTGGGAAAGCTAGTTTACTCAGGCTTTTACTTTTGTCTTTTTATTCCTTTACTTCAATTGATTATTAATAAACCTTATAAAATATAATACTCAGAGTATTAGATATTAAATTTTAATCTTACAACTGGATAGAAAGAACTAGATAATAGACCACATATATATATACATATATATTTATACACACATAAATACATGTATTTATGTGTGCGTGTAATATTACATCAATATGAAAGTGAGATAATATGGGTCAAGGAATGTGTATACATATATATTCAAATAATTATTTTCCCCTGGGATATTTGCATTTAAATTTGACAAAAGAAAAAGACCAAAGTCGATCAACTCAAAGGAAATATTATCATAACATTCTAAACCATAGAAAACTGAGGCAGTATAGTATAGTGGAAATAATGTTGCTCTAGAAATCAGAAGACTGAGATTGGATCTCAACTCTGTAACATTAGTAGCATTATCATTTAAGTCCAATTTCCCAGAAAGTATTAAGTGTCTCCCGTATGCAAGCCACAAAGCTCAATGAAATAGTCTTTGTCTTTGAGGAGCATACATTATACTGGGAGAAAATTTTTAAAAAATCATGAACACTAATGAGAAAGGCATCAGTAGTTTAAATTTACATTAAACTTTAAGAATTTCATGTCACTTCGTGGAGTGAAAAGCATTGAAATGTGCAATCAAGGAAGGCATCTTATAGTGGGCAGTTCCAGAGCTGAGCCACAAATAAAAATAGGGATATTAATGGAAAGATTTTAGAAGATACTTCTATGGAGGGAATATAACCTGAAAAGAAAAAAAAATTTAGTTCACTATAATTGATATCTTTCATAACATTATGAGTTTTATTTTATGCATTTAAAGTTTAATTTCTGAGAAGGGGCTCATGAGCTTCATCCAAAGGGACCCTTGGCACCCAAGAAGGTAAAGCATTCTCAGAGTACAGGAAAAGGCAAGGAGGTGTGGCTGGAATGTTTACTTGGGGGTGGCCATTTGTTTGAAACACAGAGCAAGGGGGAGTCATGAAAAACAACTAGAGAACTAGGTGAGCCTTTTGTTGCTACTATGCTTGACATGTGGACTAAATGAGATGATGTATGGAAGTCATCTCTTATTATGCAGTAGTCTGATGGGTTGACAGGGACTTCTCCATGACAATGGCTCAGAGTCATCTTTCTAAGATGATGGGGAATTGCTTTTGGCAGTGAGAGAGGCTTTACAAGAACTCTTGATATCTCCTCTGTGGACCCATGAATTCTACCCACTGGAGATCCACACTCTAAGAACTTACTGATTATCAGCACTAGGTTCTACTTTTCTCTGCCTCTGTCAGCATGAGAAGGGTGCTACCAACTACATTGGGGATCAGTGATATTTCATCTAATGACTTCTCACCTTGTTTAATGGGCTCCCATTATCAGAACATTTTTTTTAATAACAGCAATTATAAAGCATTTCCCAATTAAGTTTGCAGCAAATAATTGAGACACACTACTTTGAAATGATTGGGGAGAAAGATTAGCATGTGTCAGCGACTAGGGAACTCCTTGTGCTGAACTCCTTTTTTCTCCTGGCTGGTTCTTCATCATTTTATTTTATGTTGGACTCTGTGGCAAGATACACCTACCTCCCCACTAAGGCCCTGAAGAAAAGTGTGTGTGTAATCCTTCTTCTAATACTTGTTCCTGTTAAGATTAAAAATGATGAAAACTAATATAAATATAGAAATTAGTATTTTAATTAAAGCCATGGCCATGTTGGTAAAATCATATATAAGACCGCGCCTGTAAGTATTCAAACTGCCACCTCAGCCATTATTGTTACCTCTCATCTCGTCCTGCTCCTGCTAGCTAAAGAGAGAGACTTCCTTTCGGATTCTAAGTAGTTCTTTTATTTATTGGCAAATAAAGCAAGGGTCCTTGAGGTTATTCTGGTTAGCAAACAGATACCCTGGGGGCTTGTAGTGATCACATTACTCAATCATGCCAATTCCAACTGGAAGAGGATATCTTTTGAGTTAGATTGAGAATTGGGGTCTGACACAAAGGGGAATAGGAAGGATTACAAGAACAATACTGATTATTAAATGATAGAGTGCAATATTAATTTCCCTTAGCACATAACTCTTGGGAAGTTATTCAGGTGAGGAAATTTTAGTGCATATCTTTGTTGCACTTCCCCTTTTTTTTCATCTGTACAATAGTAGCAGCCACCTTTGCCCAGGGTGGCCTTTTAGGAATTAAAAAAAGAGGGAAAAGGCCTACCAAGCACTTTTTGCTACAGACTTTCAGACAATGAATAATACTTTTTTCTGAACCAAAGACCCCAGGTTAAACTAGTGCCTGAAGGAAGAGGTTTGACAAAAGGATTTCTTTTTTTTTTCTTTTTCTTTTTCTTTTCTTTTCTTTTCTCTGTGTGTAAAGGGAGTTTTAGACTTTTGCATTGCTACATGCCCGTATCTCAGAAGACTCCTGAGTGAAAATTGAAAACATTGCCTGGACAATCATCTGACTCAGAAATTTCTAAGGGAACACCCCATCCCAGTTCCAAAAATATCATGAAATCAAAGGTACCAGAGAGAAGATTTTTCTGATCTGGTTATCAAGAGTAGCAGAAATAAAAACATATTTCTTGAACTCTGCCTTTGCTATCACACCCCACAGAACTCCATATCAAAGAATATTAAAGCTAGAAGAGGGGGCAGCTGGGTAGCTCAGTGGAGTGAGAGTCAGGCCTAGAGACAGGAGGTCCTAGGTTCAAACCCGGCCTCAGCCACTTCCCAGCTGTGTGACCCTGGGCAAGTCACTTGACCCCCATTGCCCACCCTTACCAATCTTCCACCTATGAGACAATACACTGAAGTACAAGGGTTTAAAAAAAAAAAAAGCTAGAAGAGACGTCAAAGTCCATCTAGTCCAGCCTATAAGTGAAGGAGGATTTATTCTCCATCATCAATCAATAGTTATTCCACAGTACCCTATTCCATTTTGGGAAAATCCTAATTTATAAGAACATTTTCTTTTATTTCATGCCTAGATTTGTCCTTTGGGGCAGATCTGAAAAAAAATCAGTTTATTCTTCTGTGTGATAAGCCCTTCAAAGGCATGAACCTCACTATTATAAATAATACACTTGAAAACTTAAGAACTCTAATCAGTTAATCAATCAACTAGTATTTATATGCCTAGCATTATAAAGAAATGCAACAAAATTATATATATATATATATATATATATATATACTCTTTCCTTCCATCTTAGAATCAATATAGTGTATTGGTTCCAAGGCAGAAGAATGGTAAGGGTTAGGCAATGGGGGTTAAGTGACTTGCCCAGGGTCACCCAGCTAGGAAGTGTCTCAAACCTAGGACCTCCCATCTCTAGACCTGGCTCCCAATCCACTGAGCAATGCAGCTGCCCCCTACAAACAAACAAACAAACAAACAAACGAATAAATAAATATATATGTATATATATATTTTTAAAGATCCCTGCTTCCAAAGGGCTCACAACCTAATGGATTAGTGTACTGATCAACCGTGATTTGAGAGGGCTGATGATATATGCTATTCACCTTCAGACAGAGAGATGATGGAGGTACAAGATGACACAGTCTTTTAGGATGTGGTCAATTCAAGAATGAGTTTTGTTTGATGTATTCTTTTTAAATAATTACTTCATTCCTCCACTTTTTTTTTTCAATTGAAAGTGGTTGAGAGAGGGTTAGGTTGATACGGTTGATAGAAAAAGGAAAAAAAAAAAGAATCATTGAACTATTTTAAAAATTGTATAGAAGTAAACAGAAGAAAGGAGAAATAGGCAAGTAAAATCACTTTGAAAGTTATATGAAGAATTTATTATTTATAGTTACATTTATATATGTTTAATTTATTTTAAAAGAAAAAAAGCTACATATAACAAATTCTGAGTTTCATCAACTGTTCCTTTTTTTTAATGTTTTAATATAAGGGTTGGGCCAAAACCACCCCATTCCATTTAGACCTGACATATTTAGTAGATAAAAATATATTTCAATAAATCCCTTTAAGTGTGAAAATCATTGAAAGCCACCTGATTAAATAAAACGATACTACATAGCAAATGCCTTCTAATTGGCTGAAAGATTTTGTCATATTTCTTATGTCCTATATAAAAACATAAATTTTACTGAAATTGGGGGAGATGTGTTCTAATGAGTGATGATATGGGAGAAAGCATTATAGCAAAGTCCCAAGGAAAACCTAATGAGGGTAAAAGGAGTTGTCTTGATTATTTTACCTTGGCTTTGGTCTCTTTCCCTCCCCACTGTCTTGAGTAAAAGGAGAGCTTCAAAATTTGACTTCTCATCTGCTCAATTTTGTACTTGTAGCTTTTCAGATCAGCTCACTAACATTCTTTGCATTGTGATTTAAGAACTCACTTGACTCTAGAAGGAGCCCAGGAAAGAAACTATGCTATGCCTAAGGAGAACTTCTTGACCACCCTAAAATTAGGAGAAAAGGACTTCCAGGAGAGCTGTTCCTTTGTCACATGTTCACTTTCCCCTTGATAATGCATGTATATAAGGAAGGGTATGTTCTGGAATTTTTCTCTTGTTGCTTCTACATCATCTTAGTACCCCTTTCTAAAATTAACTTAAATTCATTTAACTAAAATGAAACTCACCTGATGATATTTGGATGCATACACTAGTGGGGGCTCAAGATGATGGCATTAAATAATCAGTTCCTGAAGGGGGTCCCTTCAACCCTGAAGACTAGATGCATCCTTGTTCTAGGATCTGTTATGATGGAGAGAAACCCGGTTTTGCTAATGTAGACAGGTGACTGGGATTTTGCTTAACCCAGCCTAGCAGGAAGGTCTCTTCAAGGCCAGAGAGCAAAGATGGCATCCATCACTCTCTGTCTAAGGTCAGTACAACATTGATCTGACTGTGTCTTTAGATCTAATGAGATTTATTAACATTGTAATAGGAATGGGGATTAGGGGTGGGGGGTATAGGTGTTTCCCTATCAATAAAATCTCTATCTTATGATCCACCAAAACTGACTTTATGTCAAAATCTCTTGGATCCCTGGCAGGGTTGGGCTGCTCTAACTTCACTCTCTGTCTCAGAATTTCCCTTTCTATATATCTAATTCTAAGCTAAAACCCACAAAGGTATGAGTCTTTAGAATGTAGATAAAGTATTGTTGAAGTCTGAAGATAGGAGTGATCGGGTCCACCTCAGAGAGACAAAGTCTCTCCAAGGCAACCCTAGCAGTTCAATCAACTCCTTCTCAGTTTGAGTCTTCTTGATTTGTTAGCAGTTAAGAGTTTCAGCAATTTCTATTCTTGGCAAATGGCTCACAGGAATGAGTTAGAGATATACGAGGGGTCAGAGCTAGACTGAGGAGATGGTTCTGGCCCCAGTCTCGAACCAACTCCCCTCAGGTTGGCAGTTAGAAATCTCAGCTTCCCCTCCTTGAAGATTCTATCCAGGTTTACCCCTGTTCTGTTCTTCCATAACATTCCATGTCACTCTGCTTGCAATCTTGCCCTTCTTCCCCAAAATTCCTCTTCACAGATCTTAGTTTTTTTTCTGTGGAATAAGTGGAATAAAGTGGAATAAGAATGGTTACAGGTTATATGGATTACATATAGAAACATATGTACTTGATAAGTTCAGAATAAAAAATGGAAAATAATATTCTCAGTTCCTTCAGTTACTCTCTTTGGGGGAAACTTCAGAGATGATTTAATCTAAGGTATTCATTTTAAAATAAAAAATGGAAAAATGAACAAAATTAAAAAGGAAGACTATGGTAATTATATTCATACTTATAAATGCTTATTGACTGCCAGAGAGAAACAGAAAGATAGAGGGACAAAGAGAAGGGAAGAGGAGAGTAGGAGAGGAGTTCAATAGAAAGGAGGAAAAGAAAGAAAGAGGAAAAAGGTAAGGCAACCCATTTTAAGGTTTACTGAGTGTTCTGTTATTCTGGCTCAATAGTAAATCTTTGAGGTAGCTCCTTCCTCTGCTCTCCCCAAAAGGACCATCAATGAAAGAGTTGCAGCTGTTCTTAGAGTTTATTTGCCTTTCCTTCCTTCCTTCTTTTTTTTTTTTTTTAGTATTTACTTCTGTTTTAGAATCAGTACTATAGTAGTTCCAATGCAGAAAGCACTAAGAGCTAGGTAATGGGGGTTAAGTGATTTGCCCAGGGATACCCAGCTAGGAAATAACTCGGGTCACATTTGAACCCAGGACCTTTGATCTCCAGGCCTGGCTCTCAATCCCCTCAACCACCTAGCTGCTCCTAGACTTCTCCTTCCTTATGAGAGGAAAAGAACACTCATTTTTCCTTTTCTTCTCTTTTGCTAGTTGTTTTTTAATCTAATTTTCATTTCTTATAGATTGTGTTAGAAAGGGCTTTCTAAGTCTTAGTCAGTGAGTAACCTATGATAAACTTTGTAAAGCATCATTTACTTGTTTAATTCACATAAATTTTCATTTGGGGACAATTTTCATCTCCAGACCTGGTGGTATTGGGACCTCACAAAAGACTTGTAGAATGGTTTGAGAGCTGTGTTGAATGGATTTTGACTGGGGCTCTTTCCACAGCATTCAGGAAGCCATTAAAAGCTGTACCAAGTGTATTTGTTGAGGCTTTAGTAGAAGACACTAGAAGAGGCATGCTAAAGGATAGTGCTTGAGTCTTCCCAGGTCCCAAGAGAACTTTTTGCCAAGTGTACCCCAGTGATGAAGTGAGAACAGCAAATAATTAAGCGAGGGAGGCATGTAATGAATGTAATCATCTCCCTCCCTCCAATCATCTCCAGATAAAGCAGAGCTCATGGAACCACTTCAGATTGGAGAGGCAGAGCAGTTTCTGATCCCCTCTCCCCCACTGTTTGTAAAATGAAGAAATCTGGCTACATGACCTCTAAGGTTCTTTCCAGTTTGAAATCTAAGATATCATGAACAGAAGTGTTTTAGATTCAGGGTCTTCTGGACACCACAAGTCTCCAAAGGAATCCCATGTCAAAGATTACACAAGGAATTTCCCAAACTTGCACCTCTGCATTGCTAGCTGAAGAAAGTCAGTCCTAGAGCAAACAAAGAGAGGACTGAATAAACAAAGGATTCTCTGCCTCTTGTTTTAGATGCATTTACAATAGTTTTATTATAGGGGTTTTAGCACAGAGAGATACCTTCTGTTTGTACCTCAAAAATCACTAGGTTCCTCAAGATAGGCAGCTCACCCACCTTTATGATCAGGATGTCATAAATGATGGCTACCTGGGCTTCTGCCCCAGACTCCAAGGCACCTCACTCAGTCACCTAATCCTCCTTGTTTATCCCTCTTGTTTGTCCCCCTCCCCACCTTACTTTCCAAGTCACATAGTCCCTGTCTCTTTAAGGCATAAAATCCTGGACCTCTTCTCTTCAGGGAAGCAGACTTTTACCTGCAACTGCCTCCTGGTCATTTAACTCAACAAATTTCTCTATTTCTAAAGGTATTCTAAAGATATTTAAAGATATTTTAAAGATATTCTGTTCATTCTTCCAGATAGAGATCCTCCCAATTAATATCAAGCTCTCTCACAACATTTTGACTTGGGGCAGCTAGGTGGCTCAGTGGTATAGAGTCAGGCTTGGAAATGGGAGGTCCTGGGTTCAAATGTGATCCCAGATACTTCCTAGCCCTGTGACTTTGGGCAAGTCACAACCCCAAATGCCTAGCTCTTCTCACTCTTCTGCCTGGGAACCATTATGTTTTGATTCTCAGGCAGAAGGTAAGGGTTATAAATAAAATGTAAAATGAAAAAAAAACTTTTTTTTTACTTCTATTCCAATATTTTTCCCATAAGGCCATACCGCTCCCTTATTTGTGGCTCTAATATTATGGTCTTTCCATCCAATTTCACAAATATCATGAAATCAATCAATTCTTCAAATACCAGACTCCCACTTGAGCCTTACTTTAAATCCTTATTTAGACTCGTTCTTCACTTTTAGAGCAGCTAGATATGAAAGGGAGTACATCAGATGACTAAAGGGAAGGTGGTTAAAATCAATCAGAAGTTTATCTATTTTTTTTTTTTTTTTACTGCCGTGCTTTGGAGCCAGATGACTGATACACTTTGAAAGCTACTTCTTTTAAAAGAGATGTTTCATTTCAAGCCATTAAAAAAAAATTAATGCCTGCTCCAGCTCCCTGACTTATATCTCTCTAACATTCCAAAAGGTGTGATTCTTTTCAAAGGACACAATGCAGTTCTGATAGATGAGCACAATTGTGAGATCCTGTAATGTCCTTTTTTAAAGAGTGGCCCCTGTTAATGGAGTGTGAACTATTAAATTAAATTAAATTAAATCACACTTTCCAAAACCTTGTTTCCCATACATTTTACTGTAATTTCTTGTCCCACAACTTTGTAAAGGGTTGTCCAGTGATCGATAGGAAAGTGTGTTTTAAAATTGGCTTAAGTATTGTCTGTGGCTGCAAATGAATAGGTTATCTTGGTGAATGATCTCCCTCCAGCAGGCAGAGAAAATGAAGCCCTATTGTATTCCAGATCTAGATGGCATGAATCAGCCCTGAGATCAATGCCAGGAGAGCAGCTGCCAGACAATGTCCATATACTTACTGGGAATCAATGAGAACTCCAAAAAAGCTCTGATGCTACATTCCTGCACCACTCCCATTTCCAACCCTATATCTGCCATTTTTTAACAGTTCCTAGTTACAACTGGTTGGAAAAAAAAAAAAAGTTCCACCTATGTCTCAGGACTTCCATTAGGATTATTCACACAAGCAGCAGGTTCAATTTGATCAAACATTTTGATCTAGGTGCTCTGTGTCCTTCCAAAAGCTCTTAATAGCTAATGGCAGTTTTGGCTTTGACCCATGAAGTTAATGCAGGTGAAGTCCATTTTGGTCTTTATAGACATTTCAATGTGATGTCCAAGGGAGGCGATCATTTATCCCTTCATTCTATATTAATATTATTATGAAGACATTGCTTTGATCTGATAGGAGAGAAAACTATTCTCATCATTGTCCTTGAACTCTACCTTGTACAGCTTTCTTAGTCCATCTGAAGATTGCTGCAGGCTGGGATTGGTTCTCTCTCCCTCTGAGGTGCATCGCCTACTGAATTAACACATGGCAACCATCTGTTTGGGTGCATCTTGGATGTAGTTTTGCCAACAGACAAAGAGCTCAGGTGTCATCCTTCCCCAGGAGCCATCTCGGAAGTTGACGATCAAGAAATAATAATAAAATATCTGTTTTATACATTTAAAATCAATTTATACATTTATATATTTAAAATCCAAGAAATACTAATAAAATATCTGTTTTATACATTTAAAATCCATTTTTAAAATGGCAAGTTGTTGAAGACAAAGGAAAGAAGACAAATCTCCAGGTACTGATTAAGCATTAGCTAAGTGCATAGAATATAGGAATGTCACTGTATTTAGAAAAAGAAGACCTATGTCTTCATTTTGGCTCTATTACTACCTTAGTGATCTTTTGCAAGTACTTTACCTCCTCTATGTTTCTAAAATAAAGAAGCAGGATTAGATGATCTTCCAATTGGTCCATTCCAATTACAAATCTGTGCTTCTATTATTATGCATTAGGTGCTAGGAATACAAAGACAATTTTTTTAAAATGACACACATATTCATCTGCTTACTTTCTCCCCTGAGTATTGCTCACGTCAAAATGGAGGTCCTTGAGCTATCTCAAATTCAAAATGTCTGAAACAGAACTCATTTTCCCTTCAAAGCCTGCTACTCTTCCAAAGGTCTCTGTTCCAATGTGGAGAATGACTACCCTTCCAGTCACTACAGTTTAAAATTCAGTGTCATCCTGCTCTGCTCATTCTCAGTCACTCTCCTTTTTATCCACTCACTTGCCAAATCTTGTCCCTTCTTTCTTTCCCCTCATAGAATCACCACCCAATTTTTGGACTCTGCCTTAAATCTCTTGACACTGTAATCCATCATCCACATCATTGACAAACCTATTTTTCTAATGCAAAAGTCTTGCTATGGCCTCACCCCTTCTTCTCCTGAATAAACACCAAATGACTGACTTTAGAGTTGAATATAAACTCATCTGTTTGGGATTGAAAGCTCTTCAAAATTGACCCCTTCCTGTATTTCATTAAAAAAAAACCTATTATTCTCTTTTTCATGCATTCTAGGATCCAACCATACAGACTACCTCCCCAAGCCTCACACATGATATTCTTTCTTCCTCATCTATAGTGCTAACTTCCATGCCTACTGTGTCCTCCTTACTCTCCTCTGCCTTTTAGAATACCTATCTTCCATTTAGACTTAAATCAAATACACCTTCCACAGGAGACGGTTCCTAGTATTTTCAGGATGCTAATGCCTTTTCCCCTTCCATCTACTCCAGTGGTTCCCAAACTTTTTTGGCCTACTGCCCCCTTTCCAGAAAAAAAAATATTACTTAGCCCCCTGGAAATTAATTTTTTTTAATTTAATAGCAATTAATAGGAAAGATAAATGCACCTGTGGCCATCACCACCCCCCTGGATCGCTGCAGCACCCACCAGGGAGCAGTAGCGCCCACTTTGGGAATCACTGGTCTACTCTGTGTCTATTTTAAGAGCAGCTAACATTGTACTTGTTGCTTTCCCACTTGGAATGTAAGCTCTTTGAGGACAGGGACTATTTTTTCCCTCTTTATGGCCCCAGTTCATATCACAGAGCCTAGCACATGGTGAATTCCTTTAAAGTATTTATTGATTATACCTTTTCTAAAGCTGAATCATCAATTCCGGAAATATTTGTCCTCTTCACCTCTATCTCTTGGCATCCTTAGTTTGCTTCCAGGTTCCATTTAAGTGTCACAAATATATCATAATTTCTACTGATTGTTACTGATCCAATCAATTAATCAATCAATATTTATTAAGTGTCTACTATGTAACATGTCCTGATTTAGTTATACATATGTATATGTATTTATACACACATATGTATATACAAATATGTATGTACATATGTATGTGTATTTGACTTTCAGTGACAAACAGGGCTTGGCACATATAGTGGGTATTTAATTAATACTTGTTGATTGTTTGGGCCAGTAACCATTGGTGGAGATTATGATATATCTCATACATGAAGTAGTACTTTTGGGGGCAGTTCAGTAGCTTAGTGGATTGAGAGCCAGGCTTAAGGACAGGAGGTCCTGGGTTCAAAATGGGCCTCAAACACTTCCCAGCTGTGTGACCCTGGGCAAGTCACTTACACTCCATTGCCTAGCCCTTAACACTCTTCTGCCTTATAATCGATGTATTGATTCTAATGTGGAAGATAATGGTTTTAAAAAAAAGAAGAAAGTAGCACTTTAAATGAAGTCTTTTGAAATGAGTTAAGGATGTCAAGAGATGGCATACAAACATATATGTATGTATGTTTATTTACATGTGTAAACATACTTATAGGAAGTAGCACTTGAATGGATATAGAAGCACATCTATAAATATATGTGTGTATATGTGTGTGAGTGTGTGTTTGTAAATCCATTCAAATGCCACTTCCTATACATAATAATACCTCTCTCTCTCTCTCTCTCTCTCTCTCTCTCTCTCTCTCTCTCTCTCTCTCTCCACACACACACACACACACACACACACACACACACATATACATATATATATATCCCTACCTTTTAACAAGTGAGATAAGTCCAAGGTTAATGGATGTGACATGGGTGAAGATTAAAAAAAACTGAAAAGAAAGAATCATACAGATAAAATCAGAGTTGAGAGAGCAGTAACATAAAAACTCATAAAGGAAAGAATATCCAGGAAGAGAAAGTGATTAACAATGGCAGATGTTGTTGGGAGATAAAAAAGAATAAATATTGACTAAGGACTATTATATTTGACAACTGGGAAATCATTGGTGATTTTGGAGAGAACACAGTGACAAGAGATGCTTGCTAGGTACATGAAACAGCAAGCAGACCCAGAAAGAGAGAATACTACCACGCTAGTCATTTTTCTCCATTTAATGCCTATACAAGCCAAACCTTATAGCCATGTCTTTCTAAATGGACTCATGTGGTCAAAGGATATGAACAGGAAGTTTTCAGAAGAAGAAATCTAAGCTATCAATAGTGACATGAAAAAATATTCTATATCACTATTGATTAGATAAACACAAATTAAAACAACTCACAGGTAGCATCTCATACCTGTCCAATTAGGTAACATGACCTAAAAGGAAAATGAATGCTCAGGAAGATGTAAGAAAATAGGGCTACTAACATACTGTTGGTAGAGTTTGAACTGATCCAACCATGTAAAGAACAATTTGAAATTATGCCCAAAGGTCTTTAAAACTTGTATACTTTTTGATCCAGCAATACCCTTACCATATCTGTATTCCAAAGAGATCAAAGAAAAGGGAAAGGGCCTATATACACAAAAATTTATGTGAACTGATGCAATGTGAAATGGGAAGAACCAAGAAAACACTGTATACAGTGAAAGACTTAAGTATTCTGCCACGATAATATTCCAAGACAATTCCAAAGGACTCATAATGAAAAATGTGTTCTATTTCCCAAAATAGAATTGATGAACTCTTAGTCTAGACTGAATTTTTTCACTTTCTTTTATTATCCCTTGGGTTCTTTTACACATGCATGTTTTCTTTTGTAACATGGCTAATGTTTTATAGAATTCATTTGTATAATGGATATCATATTGAACTGTCTATAAAGACCAAAGGAGACTTCATCCGCATTGACTTCATATGTCATTAAGGGCTATAAGGGTGAAAAAGGGGTTTTATTCGTTCAATATATTAAAGATGGTCGCCAGAGGATTGAACTATTATCAATCCTCAATTAAGAATAATCTCAAATCAAAATTGACTTTTATGGAAATTTATTTACAATTGAGAAGAGAGAGAGGAAGAAAATAAAAATCTATCCCACTAATTAATCCAGGTAGATCTTAACCCTCAGCTAAGGGTTAAAGGGCCTGAGGCCTGGAGGTGAATGGAGCAAACTTCGTTCACAGTTTATAAAAAGTTCTTAATAGAAGTTCAGGAAGATTCAGTCTTTAAACTCACCATGTAGAACAGTCTTTGTCACAAACCAGCAAAGCTCCTTCAGGTCCCCTTCACAAAACCAGAAGACCTCTCACTCACTCAACTCTCTCTTTTAAAGGGGTCACTTATGCTTCACTTCCAGTGCCTTCCCCTAGCCTGTGTGTCCAATCACAATAGATGATTCTCATAGTATGCCTAGGGGGCAGTTGGTTGATTCTGATTTGTCACCCACTCTAGCACAGGTGGGTTACAGATCTCCCAAAATTGGAGATGTTCCCACCTTTGGTGATTAAATCTAAAGATGGGCAGTAGTAGAATTAATCTAATTATCACAGGGCCTATGGAAAGACACAGAGAACCTAGATCAAAATGCTTTTATCAAATTGATCCTTCTGTTTGTGTGAATAATCCTAATAGAAGCCCTGAAACAGAGGTAATTTTTTTCCCCAACAAGCAGTAAAAAGGTTTAAAAAATGGCAAATCTGGGGTTAGAAATGAGAACAGTATAGGAATGAAGAATCAGAGGTCTTTGTGGAATTCTCATTGATTCCCAGTATATGGACATTGTGTCACCAGATTCTTTGTTTAAAAGAGTAAGTTTCCCAGACTCAAATTCAGTAAAGAAATCAGAGCTAACTTGGGTCCTTTTGAAGATGCTAAAACTTTTGGCTACACAAACAATGGAAAAAGCCTTCTCTTAAATAAATGGGATATAAATGATGAGAACCAGTTTCATAATGCTCACACATAGTCTCTTCAAGTCATTTCCCTTAAATATAATCCCTATTCTCAGAAGCAGATCCCAAGTATCTTCCACATGGAGAAGCAATGTTATAAAATCGATATTTTCTGCACATGTGCCTAATTCTCATTATGTGTGTGTATTTATTTACATATATCTGCATATAAATATATAGACTGATTATGTGTGTGTCTATTTTGTATACATAACAATGTAATATTATATATCATATTTGCATGTATACGATATGTATATATTAATATAAAAATATATGCACATGTGTATATATGTATATACACACACTTACATATACACATTGTGTAGTTAGAAATTTTGTACCTTTGAACTACATCTCCCAGCATCTCTTTTCTCTTTTGTCCCCAAGTTGAATGCTTATGTTGTTTGTATATAGTTGTGGGTAACCCTGCTCGTATCCTTCTCTCACAACTGCATCTTGGTTAGCACCTTTTTTTACTCTAGCTTTTTATTTTAGTTATTATTAATAAATCTTTTTAAATATAATACTTGGAGTACTGGATATTAATTTTGCTTCTTACAACATTCATACTTACTTTACCACCATCACCACCTCTGTTCTCCCATAAATCAAAGTCAAGGTCAAGTCATTTCCCCCCCCTTTTTTTTTTGTCTTTGAATCACTAAAATTTACATAGTATCCAGTATAGAATAGAGAGTTAATGTTTTAACATGGAATAAAATAGACTAGAATGCAGAATTGAAGCAGATCTTTAAAGGAGTTGAATAATGTAAAAGTAAGAAAGAAAATACCCTAGGTATACTAGTTCTCAGGTACTAAGATGGGAGGGGGGAAGAAGAATAAATGGACAGAATCCAAATTGGATCCAACTGGGGTACAGTCTGTTCTTTTTCTCTAATTCTTGAGGCCTAGACATATGCTTTAGGCATCCAAGCCTTCCAGGGAAAACTTGAAAGGACATGAGAACTCCACCAGTCCCAAGGAAGCTGAAATCACCCCCAGGCCTGTTTCCTAACTGGAGGTGGCTCATGTGCCTTCTGGCAATGAAGCACTTGTCAGAAGGCATTAGTGTTGTGCTTATGTAAATTTCTTATTGACTTCCATGTAAAGCCATATGGTCACTAATGAAATGGGAGCAAGCAACTGAGCATGGGAAACTGGAGGAGAACCAGCTGACAAAGTAGAATGCTCACAGTGGAAGTTTTCTAACTTCCAAACATCCATAAAGAGCTAGGGAACAATCCATGATAAGCACAGGCTACTCTATCGAAGGAACCCAAGAGATCATCTGTTTTCACTTCTTCATTTCCTAGCAGAGAAAACCAATGCCCAGAGGAGAAAAGGATATGTTCAAGGTCAAAAAAATGAGTTAGTGCCAGAGTCAAGTTTAGAACCATTATGACTCCAAGTCCATCCTCTAGTCAATGTTCAAGATCATGTGACCCCTCTCTCTTACTAAATAAACTCTTCTTTCTTTCAATTTCACCTCCAGGATCAATTATGAAAATCCTCAGTTTGGCATAAAGCCCTTTAAGCCCTTCCTATCTTCTATTTCTCTCAGATTTTAGTCCTCTCCTCCAGCTTATTCTAATATGAAGCGACACTAGTTTTCTTGTACTGCCACATAATTCTTCATTTTCCCTCTGTGCTTTGTCATTGGCTATCTTCTAAGTCTGTAATGCTCTCTCACCTCACTTCTGCCTCCAACTTTCCCTGGCTTCCTTCAAGATTCACTGCAATTTTTACCTTTTCCAAAGAACATTACCCAGTCCCTCACCCATACTCCACCACCAGTGATGTTCCTTGGAGATTACTTTCTGTTTAGGCTAAATATCTTATATGTACAATTATGCCTTCCATTTTGCAGGGATTAATGGCATGCTCCTTCCCCATTAGATTATGAGATTATGACACAGCAAGGACTGTGTCCTGTATCATCTTCCTATCACTAGTCCTCAGCAGAATGAATGACACAGAGTTAGTGCTTCATATATATTTGCTGAATTGAATGAAATCTTTAAAATTACGTTTATAAACAGAAACAGACAGAAGAATGCTTACCTAGGTTCAAAATGTTAGAGCTGAAAGACTCATCAGAGGCCGCCTAATCCAACCTAATTTTACAGATGAGGAAACTAAGGCCCATAGAGGAAAGTGAGTTAGGATCATAGAATTATAGTGTTAGACCCAAGAATGGGCATTAGATTACACTTTGTCTAATGTCTTCAATTTGCTAAGGTAAAAATGACTTAGGATAATAGGATCATTGATTTAAAGGTAGAAGGGCTACCAAAGATCAACTAGTCCAGTATTCTCATTTTTCAGATGAAGAAACTGAAATCTTGAGAATTAAAATGACATATCTAAGGTCATTAAAGTAATGAGTATTAGAGCTGTGACTTGAAGTCCCCTGACTCCCAGTTGGATGGGAAAATTCAGCTGTCTTTTCAATGGACCAAAATGCCTACCATTTGTATTCTATACAAACCATTTGAATCCACGTGACTTGAATTAGTATTGGTGTGAGGTAGTCTTTGGGTTTCATCTTTGGAGCATTAAAGACTTATGACACCCAGGGAAAGCTGAAATAAAACAGCAAAGGTATGTTTTGTTTCCCTAATGTGATTACCAAGGAATGATAAACACATGAGCACACACTGTGGTAGCCCCAAACAACCACATCTGTAGGCTGGCATGAATACTAATTCTCAGTTGATATTTTGAATGCCGCTAAGGATATCAGTTTTGAATCCCTAAAGCTAGAGGAAAGGCTTTTTTTGAGGCTTCTTTTGAAGTGGCTTATTCTTAGTGAGAGGCATAAGAGTATTCCATGATATGTGCCTGGGGTATGGTAGATTAAGTGCTGGATTAGGAAAGAGGAACAGTGGGTTCCAATTTAACTCTGACTCCAGCCTTATGAAGATAGTCACTTCACTTAAATTTCAACCCAATCATTCAAAAAAATTACACACACACATAAAAATACAGAGAAACAGAGACAGAGACAGAGAGAGAAAGAGATATAGAGACAGATAGAAAGCATGAAAGATAGCCTCTTGAATATCAGGTGACATGAAGGGTACAGGAGCTACAAAAACAAAATTGAAATAACCCTTGCTTTCTAGTAACTAATTCTGATGGCTGATAGTGCCTGTGCTCACAGAGAGGTCTCTGCATGCCATCTTTGGCACCCATACCATAGGTTCACCATCATAGGCCTAAAATAAGAAGCCCAGTTAGGAAGCTAGGACAATAGTTTAGTTAGTTCAGGGAACAAGCTAATGATGATAATATTAAATTGAAACTGCCTCTTAAAGGATGCTAAGGCTTTTCTGTGGTCTCAGGCTGGGGACTCACTAGTGTGAAATATGAAACTAAAGAGGATGAAACTTAGCAGCAGGGAAACTCCACTGGGCTTTTTTAAGACTATGCTAACACAAGGGGGTTGTTTGCAGTCTAAGGAAATAAATTAGAATATGTAAAGCTCCTTAGTACAATAGCATTAACTTAGGAGATAAAAAGATGCATAATTTGATGGAACCAAACATCAGTGCCCTTTCCTCCCTGCTTCTGCCTTGCTCTTTTTTCTTCATGCTACAGTTTATCATATTTATTATACCAATACTTTACAGAAAGAGAAATATCAATCTATATTTATAATGTAAAATAATTAGCATATATCATACTTGCTATTCACCATGTCATTTCCTCTTAGCAGAAATTGATTTTGACCACTGCTTATGAATTCACTGAAGTTAATCTGATATATCTATATATACTCTCCTTATTGCTAATGGAAATAAAAAGAAAATAGCCACCTTTCCAAAAAGGAAATGCTATTGTACTTAAAAAAAGAATCTTACCTTAATGTTTCCATAAATAATTTCTTTTTCTTCTCTAATAAACAAACAAACATTTTTAGTATACTAGGGATAAAAAAGATTGCCTCCTAATGCTCTCAGGTAATGGGAAATATATATATCAGTGCAAGATAAATGAAATCCTTCACACAGCTCAGCAGTTGAAACCTCAATCCATCTTGCCATGTGAGTCACACTGTGGTATTGCTAAAGATCAGGGGAGCCTGAAAGTGGAAAAATAGTGGTTCATCCTGCACCTCTATCCCCCCAAAAATAGGAGATGTATAATTTAATTTTAAAAATTATTCCTATTTATTTCATGAAATATTTCCTAATTACATGTAAAACATTTTAACAATTTATATTTAGAGTTCTGAATTCTCTTCCTCCCTTATTCCTCCTTGAGAAGTCAAGCAATTTGATTCTAATTATACATGTGACTGAGAAAGAGTTCTATGACATTACAAAAAGGTTAAGAGCCACTGTTCTAGATAGAGAAGTGGATATCCTGATGAAGCATGTCCCCAAGATGAAAAAAAATGTATCATATACTTAGACATCAAAGACTATGAGTAATTTGGAAATGTCTGGTCCAATGGAAAGGGTAATGCTTGTTTGGGTAGACCCCTAACCCCAAAGTATATTTACCTTACAGGTTTTGAACTACAAGGTAAAACTATGAGTCTTGATGTCCTGAGAGGAAGGGACGGAAGGATCTGGTGAGAAAAACAGATTCTCTATAATGTCAAAGGGTTTCTATGACCCAGTTCCTTTCATGGAATAACTAATGGGCTATATGAATATTTCATGTGATTTTTGTATCATGTTCTTACACATTTTATGAGGTGTAATTGGCTGTCATGTACCTGATAGGCATTGATTGCCTTGAGTTCTATGAGAAAAGGGGAAATCTATTACCCATATTTAGGGAAAATGTAAGGAGGAAAAAGGGGTTTTATGGGTTCAATATATTAAAAGGTGGTCGCCAGGGGAAATTTCCCCAATTAAGGAATAATCTCAAGTCAAAATTGACTTTTATAGGAGTTTATTTATTTACAATTAGGAAGGTTGAAGGTAGGGAGATTGAGAGAGAGAAACTCTGGCCCGGACCAGGTAAGAATTTAGAGGCCCAGCAGAGGGGCACAGAAGTTAATTAAACAAGGCTTCTAGCCACAAGGCCTCCTCTAAGAAGAGAGACCTCCCTGAGGCTGGAGCCTCCAGAAATGCCAAGAGAAGAGAAAGAGAGTCAGCCTAACTTACCCATGTGACAATTCAAAGGGAAGCAGTCAGAGGTCCCACCAGAGTCTCAGCATTCCAACACTCCTCCATGAACCAGAAGAGGTCCTCACCCAATGCTGTCTTCCACCCAATCCCTCAGTTGACTGAGGATCCTCTCATTTTAAAGGGGTCACTTATGCATCACTTTCTGCTCCTCCCTCCTAATTCATATGTCCAATCACAATAGACACTTTCTCATAGAAAGCGTATGGGGTGGTGCCTCAATTTTGATTGGTTACTCACTCTAGCACACGTGGATTAGGACCTCCCAGCATTGGAAGGTGCTCTCACTTTTGTGTAGACTTAATTTAATTATCAAAAAACCTAGACATCACCTGATCTTTGAGACTAACTAGGAAGTTTTCTTTGAGTGATTCTGAAGGATGACAATGATCCAAAGAGATCAGCTCCCCCTCTTGAGGTCAGACCCATTAGGATCAGATTTGATCCATGTAAACCCAGAGTTTTGGAGGAACTTGAGCTGTGGATTACATATATGCTTTATTTACTCATATAGAAGTTGTATTCTCCCAATGGAATAAAAGTACTCTGAGAGCAGAGACTGACTCATTTATGTCTTTGTATCCCCAGCAGCTAGCATACTGTCTGGTAAATAGAAAACATTTAAATGTTTTCTGAATTGAATTAAATTTACTTTTATCTTTCAGGATTTCAATGCAGCCATGTGAAAGCTCTTTTTTCCCCTGATACAGTATTTTCTCCTCTTTCACAGTAAACTGAGAACAGTGCTGTCTCTGTTTTCAAAAGAGATCCTTGATGTGTTCTTTATGACTCATAAATTAATTCCCTAGAATTCTCCTTTAAAAGAAAATGTGCATTTTGGGGTCATAAGCATCCTTAATTTTGAGTTTTTCACTGACTACACCACTCAAAATTTGAACGTTTGAAATGCAAAGCTTGATTGTGTGATGAGGCAGGTGGGTGCCTTATAAAGCCATTTTAAAAACTGCATACAGTGCCAAATGGTATCTAGGTAAAGAACAGCTGATGTTGGACTCATGAATGTTGGAGAGGCTTACCATGTAGTTAGCAAATCCCAGTAAGATTTATGATAGCAATGAAGCTTCAGCACAGAGTCTATATTATCAGTTTCAATTTCCTTTGATGAATTATCAACCATCATCTACCCACTATGTGCGAGTATATAACTTCAGGACTCTGACCTGGGACCCCCCTCTCCTCTCTCTATTTCTTTCTTTTGGCAACCTCTTTTGCTTTCATGGATTTAGATAGTATCTCTTTGTATTCAGCTCCCAAATCTCTGTGCTAAACAATATCTCTCTCCTGAATGTCTAATTCATATTAGTACCTTCCTGCTGGACAACACCACTTATATATCCCACTCCCAACTCAAATACAACATATTCAATAGAGCCATTCCCTTCCTCCATCTACTTGGCTACAAGCGTCCCATTTCTAATTAAGGTCACTATTATTCTTCCAGTAACCTAAGTTCAAGACCTCATTGTCATCCTCTTTGCTCTTCCATCCCATTTGCAACCATTTGCCCATTTTTTGAATTCTGCTTTCACAACATTCCTTAGATCTGTTCATTTGTCTCCCCTAATGCAACCATCATCCTAGCTCAGTTGATCATCATTTTGGACTGTCTATAGCAATGGATTCTTAATTGGTCCCTCAGTCATTAGCTTATAGTCTGTCTCTTCTAGCTAAGCTTCACACAGCTGCCAAAATAATCTTCAAGTACAATTCTGACTTTCATACAACTCTAAAAAAGAATCTGTAATAGCTCTTTATTGTCTGTATACTATAATGCAAAATGAAGTATCCTAACAATGACATTGAACTCTTTTTGAAATATGATTTCAGTAAATGTTTTCTGATTCATTTCTTATTACTTCCATCCATTGTTCCATGATCCATCTATACTGACCTACCTTCTATTCAATGAACTTAATATGGAGAACAATGCTGCATGAGGAGAACTGATATCTTTTGATGAGAGAGTGACAGCTAACCACTTGTAGACTGTGTATATCTGTATTCTTTATCATTCTTCCCATTAATCTTTCCCATCTTGCTGATCTTCCCATCTACCCACATCTTATTCTTCACCTTTAAGAATGAGAGTTATAGTGAGATGGCAACTGGAACTACAGGGGCATAAGCTCTAATTAGCTGCATGCTGATAACAATGACTACAAGAAAGCATGGCCTGAAGGAAATAGGTTAAGCTAGGAGTTAGAAAACAAATTCTAGTCCAGATTCTGCCACAAATTCATGGTGGGACCGGTGAAGTCTCTTCCTTGCTTCTGGTTTCCATTCTTTCCTCTGCCTAATGAAATAGATAATCTACGTTCTCCCTAATACTCCTTTCAGTTCCAGTTCTATGATTCCATTTTTACAGCCCTTAACCCAATGCCTGAAACATAGTTGGTGCTTGAAAAATGCATACTTGTTGATTGATTTTAAGTGTGGAAAGTTAAAATTAATCTCTATCCCTTTTTGGACCCCCCAAAACCCTTTTTATTTTAAAGCAACAAACAAAGATTGATTTTAAGATAGAAGATACAAACCAGCTCTCCTCACCTGTCCTGTAGAAGGTAGAGATAAGTTTTTATTTACCTGTAAACAAGTCCCTTGGGTGGTTAAGTAATTAGACAAATTAGTCAGAGCCATGTGGAGAAACACAACACATGCCCTCTGCTGTCATTCTAAAGGCATGGTCTTTGGAGACCCACCTCTTGTCCTGATTGAGATCTGATTGAGATTACATAATGATACCATGCCAATGCCTAGTGTACTTACCATTCTACAGATCCTTTACAATGACTCTGCAACTCATGGACTGAGGTCATTTTCTAATTACAGAGACTTCAGAAAGGGACATCATGAAGGGCATAAATTGACAGAGGGGACTGGAATCAGGAACTCAGGATCTGGGTCTTGTTTGGGGCAGGTTCAGCCAGCTCTCATGGGATGTAGCCAGCCACATGGCTCATGCTTTTCTCACTGTTTCTCTGGCCCACTTTTTGCTATTTAATACATAATTATGAAATTAAGATATGGTCCCCAGAGATTTTAAATTGAAAAATAGTGTCAGGTTGCTTTTGACCTTGTACCAATGATCTACTCATGTACTCCACTTGAATTCCTGTGATGTCAAAAGAATTTGAGGATCATTCCTCTCATGTTAGATGAGTCAACTACAATGAACACTGGAAGAAGGGGACAAGAGCCCACAGGTTTGTGTGCATGACTGGAAGAAATATGTGTAGTGATGAGATGACAATTGTATTGAAATATTGATTTATTTGTGCTTAATATATATTACATATATCATATGTAATATTTATATAAAACCTATATTTATTGTTAAAGAAATATTGGGGAAGAGAGGGAGATATAGATGTATAATGATGGTGATGATGTGTATATATCTATGATTTCCTTAGCTGCAGTTTGTGGGAGGAACACCTACTCCTATCACCCTAGGTGCTGCTGTATGTTATATGCTTCTCTCTAACAGGTTTGGTTGATAACCTGTTAGAATCCCTTTAACAGCTGCCCAAGTGAGGACCCTTGAGAGGTTAAATAGATGGGTAACCTTTCCAGGCCGAACCTGGGGTTGGATAAATTGGCTATTGATCAGCCTTGGATAATGTTCAGGATCTGACTGCATTTGACTCCCTTCCCATGGGCTATGATAGAAAGACCACTCAAGAAGGTACTTGTTATTGAACACTCTTTTATCTATAAGTAGGAGAAGGATAACAAGGTCAAGAATTGGGGATTGGAAACCCTATTGATCTATTTTCTATTAGATTAATTAACAATCAGGACTGGAGGCCACTGATCTGATGGAGGCTTAAGATTTCACCTCTTCCTCTATCTCTGGCCAGATCTGGCCACAGCCAAGCCAGAGAATAGGGAAGTCTATTGCTGCAGATATATTGATGGTCTTTATTCTCTCAGCTCTCTCACTACTAGTGTTGATGGTTCACTAGCTTTCACAGTCCAGCCAGGAAATAGATTCAGGCTTATTCCTACCCTCTTCTTCTTCTACCTCCCAGCCACCCTTCAACCACCCCTCAGACAGCCACCTGCTGCCTAGATAGAACCACAGCAGTTTGCAGAGATCTCTGATCTCTAGTTTTCAGTCCCTGAGTCCAGAGACCTCCTCCAATGTAGCTGTCAGGGGGTATATAGAGGGTGGGGCTGACTGACATTTGCCCCTGGCTCACACCACCTGGGAACATTCCGTGTCTCTCAACTGCCATCCCTGTCAGTCAAGGTGACATCCTCTCTTCCCAGATTATTGAATATAACATTATGAATATAAATTTTACATAGATATATTCAGATGAATAGAAGATAAGGGATGCGAGTAATATTAAACAGTAATTCTCCATGAGTTGCAAAGATATTGTAAAGGATATATATTTGTAATTCTTGTCATTGCAGCATTATATAATCTGCCAAAGAAAGATACTAAAAAGGACCATTATTATTAAATGGGGGAGGAGAGGTCTATAATTTTTGTTCTAGTTCAAAAGTTGTACTTACTCTCCACATCCTGGGAAATATTTACTTATAGATTTGTAATCACTGAATCTCAGATTCAGAAGGAATCACAAAGAAACATTTAGATCTTCCTATATCTGAACATGAATTTCCTATTACTTCCCAGAGAAGAGGCCTCCCAATATTTTGCTTGAAGCTATGTAGTTTGGGGAAACAGGACATTGTGTGGCACTTTATTACTTTCCTAGATAATTTTAATTTGCAAAATTTATTTCGTTATGTGGGACACAATTAGATGGTACAGTAGATACGAGCACTGGGCATGAAATCAAAATGACTTTTCATGAGTTCAAATCTGGCTTCAAATCTTTAATAGCTGGTTGACCCTGGGCAAGTCACTTAACCTTGTTTGTCTCAATTTCCTCATGGGTAAAATCAGCTGGAGAAGAAAATGGCAAACTATTCTGATATCTTTACCAAGAGAACTCGAAATGGGGTCAAAGAGTCAGATATGATCAAAATGACTCAAAAACATTTTCTTATGTGGGATCATAGAATCACAACCTTAGAACTGAAATGGACCTTAGAGACCATCTCATTTAATCATCTAATGATACATCACCATTTTAGAGATTTTGCAGGAGTGAAATCCCAAAGATCTTAAGTAACTAGCTAAATATTTCACAGTTGTTAAGTGGTAGAGGACCTGGATCCAAATAGAGCAATTTTTTCCTGCTGCACTGTGATGCCTAAGTTTGCCTCTTTCCCTCTTTCATTCTTCTCCTGCTTCTTCCTTATATGACCAAACAGAACAAACCCAATCTCATTTTTGCATACTGGAAATCATTTCCTCCTCTGCCCTCCTATCACCTCTTCTCTATTGTTACATTACCAGTTTCTTCCATTATTCGTAATGCAGGCTGGCTTCAAGGCCCTTAGTTATTTGGGTCATTTTCCTCTGGACTCTTCAATTAAATAGTTGTTATTTAGTCAGTCTTCAGTTGTATTTGTCTCTTCATGACCCCATATGGGATATTCTTGGCAAGGATACTAGAGTGGTTAGCCATTTCCTTCTCCAGTTTATTTTACAGATGAAAAACTGAAGCAAATAGGGTTGAATGATTTGCTCAGGGTCACAAAATCAGTAAATATATCTGTCTAAATTTGAAATCAGGTCCTCCTGATTCTTAGGCCAAAGCTCGATCCACTGTGCCACCTAGCTACCCAAATGCTAGGATGGTTAGCCATTTCATTTTTCAGTGCTTAAATCAGTGTCCTTCCTAAAATGTAGCACCTAGAATTGAACACGACAAACTCAGTATGTTCTGGAATAGGATAGGAGGCTAATGGAACTAATGAACAGACCTAGGGTCTAATATTCAAGAAGGCCAGTAGTGGAACTCTCTCATAGCCTGAAAGTTTCTTTTCTTTCCCTTTTCCTACCTCACATATAATTTCACTTCACACTTATATTTTTGGAAACATCAAAATAGCATTTCGCATCTTATACCTTACTCTAACGCGTTGTTGCAGATCAAACAATTTTCTGGTATGAATGTCAAGAAAGAGTCCTCCTGACAGTTCTTCAGAAGAGCAAAACGTCTATATGTTTTTAAAGTTTATTTCTGTCCCTGTCATTTTTGACAGCTCTTTTACCTCTCCCAGTTAAGGGATCTCAGCATGATGATCTACCATTAGGCATTCACTGGAGGCAGTTCCTCTGTGTGAATTCAATGAAACATCCTTAAAAGTATTTCCTGGGCACCTATGATGTGTGAAGCCCAGTTCTAGGCACTATGGGGGGAGGGAGAATACAAAGAATAAGGACATATTTTCCCCATCCTCACAGAACTTACAGCCTCTTAGGGGGAAATGGGGATAAACACAAAACACAAAAAGGCATTAGGATGAAAAGAGTGTTGCAAGTAATCAATCCTGGAACCAACAAACGTTTTTTAAGTACCTTCTCTATTCTCAATGCTGTGCTCTGTGCTGGGAATACAAAGAAAAGAAACATTTCTTGCCCTCAAGGAGATTTCTTTATATTAGAATATAGAGTGTCACGTTGAGTTTTAAGGAAAGCCAAATCATTTTGAGATAGAGGAGGAGTAAGAGAGAGTGTTAAGAGTTATTTCATGGAAGAAATAGTCTTTGCATTTTTTTCCTTTAACTTTCCATCTTAGAATCAATATTGTATATTGGTTCCAAGGCAGAAGAGCTGTATGGGCTAGGCCAGGGGTTGGCAACCTTTTTGGGCGTGAGAGCCATCAACGCCACATTTTTTAAAATGTAATTTCGTGAGAGCCGTACAGTGCTCCCAGTGCCGCTCCTGTAACAGCGCCTGAAAAAAAGTGGACTTTACGGCTCCTGCAGAAAGAGCCATATCTGGCCCTCCAAAGAGCCAGATATGGCTTGTGAGCCATACCTTGTCGACCCCTGGGCTAGGCAATAGGAGATAAGTCACTTATCCAGGGTCACACAACTAGAAGGTTTCTGAGGGCATAGCTGAACCTAGGACCTCCAGTCTCTAAGCCTGGGTCTCAGTATATCAAAGGGCAATATCCTTTTAAGGAATCAGGAGCTGAAGTCAGCTTCATTACTTCTCTACCTAAGAACTTAGAATTGTTTCCTGCTACCAAATATTAATAGCCGATATTTATATAGTGCTTAAATCTGCCAGCCACTTTTTTCAATATTTTACAATGATTATCTCACTTGATCCCCTCCATAATCCTGGGAGGTAGGTACTATTATTATCCCCATTTTACAGATGAGGAAACAGGCAAACAGAGATCAAATTACTTCCCCACTCATTTCACATGGCTAATAACTGTCTGATGGCAGAATTAAATTCAGGTTTTTTGGGCTCCAATCCTAGTCCTCAACCTATTGTACCCCATAGCTACTCCATGGAATCAAATCCAAAATTTCTCATTCTAGCTTTCAAAACCATCTATTAAGTAACATAGTTTAGGCGAATCTGAATAGAAACAACCTTAGAAGTCACCTGTTCCAAGCATACCTTTTAACAGATGATAAGACTGAGACCTAGGGCCATTAGACTTCCCTGTCACTCAGGAACTAAGTGACAGAGTCAAGATTTGAACCTATGTTTAACAATTCTAGCAAAAATCTGCTTCTCACTGAATCATACTCCCTTGGAGGAATCCTTATCTTTTACCTCTCTATCAATCCTTTCACCCACATCCAGTCAATCATCATATCTTATTGAGTTTACCTCCACACATCCATCCCCATTCTCTCTGCTTATACATCACTAACCTGCTTCAGGCTCTCTGCATGTTTTGTCTAGACTATTACAATAGCCTCCTAATTGATCTCCCATCTTCTCTTCTCCTCCCTCTGCAATCCACTTTCCATATAGCTATAAAATTGGTATTCCTAAAACATTGATTTGACTTCATTATCTCCCTATTGAAAACGCTTCAGTGGTTCCCTATGGTCTCTGGTAGAAAAAGCAAACTATTCAGTTTGACACTGATGCCCTCATCCAATCTTGCTTCCCTCTACCTTTTGCAGGCTTGTTTCTTAAAAGTCTACATGTATTGCACAGACTTCGCAAACTTTAGTTGTAGGTAAAGTGACCCAACTGCTTTTCCTGATGTGTGTTGTTAATGTAAAATCATGACATTCCACTTCCTTTCCATGCCCTTGTAGCGCTATCTTCCATGACTGGAAGGCTCAGTTTCCTTTCCACTGCCACAGGCATCTAAGTGGTACAATGGTTTGGGCACCAGGTCTGAAGTCAGGAAGGGTTCAGCTCAAGCTTCACCTTTGACATGTTATCTATATGCTCCAGGACAAATCACAACTCTATTTGCCTCAGTCTTTTCAACTGTGAAAAGGAGATATAATAATAGTTACCTCCCAGGATTTGTGTGAGGATCAAATGAGATGATTTTCATTTAAAAAGGCATTTAACCAGTGCCTGGTACACAGTAGTGAGTGAAAAATGTCTATTCCCTTCCCTCTGTCTCTCAGATTCCTTGGCAGCCCAGTTCAAATTATTATTCCCTTTTCTGATTCTCCTAGCAAATGAGGGTATCTTCCTCTTCAAATTAGTTGTGTGTGTGTGTGTGTGTGTGTGTGTGTGTGTATGTGTGTGTGTGTGTGTGTATGTACACCACAACTCTTCAGAGAATATAAAGAAGGGAAAATAACTTCTATATTCTGGCCTTTGTATTCTTAGAATCTAACCCAGTGCTCTGCATATTATCTTGTTTTTAATTTTTTTAAAAATCCTTTGCCTTCTGTCTTAGAATCAATAATGAGTATTGGTTCCAAGGCAGAAGAGCAGTAAAGGCTTGGCAATGAAGGTTAAGAGACTTGCCTAGGGTGACCCAGCTAGGAAGTATCTGAGGCCAGATTTGAACCCAGGATTGGCTCTCAATCCACTGAGTCACCTACTTGCCCCCACCTGGCATATTATCTTATGGTTCATATCTGTGATTTCATAAATATGAAGAGCTCCCAATAAGGAAGCCACCTCTACCCATTCATATCAACATCTCTTTTGAAAATTAGAGTTTTACAGAGTGCTTGAAGTGCTGAGAGGTAGTGAGGTAGTGACTAGTCCATGGCTAAATCATCAGTATGAATTACAGGTGAGTATTCACATTTGGTCTTCCTCTGAATCCTAAGCCAGCTTTGTCTTCTCTTTTCCATACTACCTATGTGCACTGGATATAATAAGTCCTTAGTTAAAGTGTTTGTTGAATTGAATTAAATTGAACTATAGACCATATGCTGTGGTTGTGTTGGTGAACCCATGGCACATGTGCCAGAGGGGGCTGTACTCCTTCCCCTCTCCACTGCACGTGAGAACATTTTTCATATCACCCGCCCCTCTGCCCAGCAGATTAATGGAAATGCTTACTCCGTCCCCTGTCTGGGGTAAGGGGGTGTCTCACATGCCGTGTGAGGGTTGTATTTTTGGCACTCATTCTCTAAAAGGTGTACCTTCACTGCCCTATGGGAATACCTACTTACAGTACTTTATAAAAAATCTCAATACTTTCTACACATTTCTCTCTTCATTAAAAAATAATACAATGGAAAAGGTTAATTTATAGAGACTTTGAGAAGACATGTGACTTATAACACCTACTTTGCTTTTCAAGATGTTCTGATACAATAGTTCTGAGTCCTTACTCTTCATATCTAGTATTTCCTTTAAGAAAAAAAAAAAGATTTCCCAAATCATTTGAAATAAAACACCTTTTATCTGCGTTATTTAGTTGGGTAACAGAATAAAAAGTGTCAAACCTATAGTTAGTAAAACCTGTTAAATAGAAGAGTCCTGGAGATGGATTTGAGGGAGACTATATAAAATATAAAATAACCAACTTTCATTGAGCAGGAAAGACATCAGAAAACTCTTTGTACATTTTTGTGCTAGAATCTATATGCTTAATTATCTCTTTTTGGAGAATTATTCATATTTATGAACTTCTCCATCATGTTGTCTGTGAACAGCCTTTTTACTTCCAATCAAGAAACAAAAAAGAAATGGATGCATAAATATATCAGGTCTTTTCCACCACTAATTGCCCCATCTACCTCTGCTGCTGAGGCGCTCCTTCCTGTGCGATGCCACTGACAGACCCAAAGTCACAGACTTGCTTTCTGACAACACTGAGAACATGAGATTACTCCCAATGCTTTCTGACTGTGGGGAAAATGGCAAACCAGCTTTCCTGGAAGCCCTATTCTGCACTGTTTGGGGCTCTTTTTGCTCAATACTCTGGAGTATCATTCTGTGTCAAGGAAGGTTTATAGATGGGGAAATGCTTTATGGCCCATAAATCCAAAAATGTTTTGTTTCAAAACATTACTCACTCAGGTCCAGATCCTGCCAGGCCCTAATCAATTACAGAATTCAGGTATTCATGGCATAAACCCAGTGATAGGATGCCTTTTCTGGAATATTCGGGACCATGTGCTAGGGTTGAGGTCAGGCAGGCCCCAAGTGATAAAGCATTTTTGTTTTTCTTGAAAATTTCCAGTCAAGATCCTCTCCATCTAGAGATGATAAAAGCAACCTCCGTGGATCATACTTTGTTTAGAGGCTCTATTCCAGGTATACTTTCTATCTCATAGTTCAAAGAATATGCTAAAATATGAACATCATAAAGCTTCTTGGAGCCACGTATGGCAAGTAAATAACAAAAGAGCAAAGAAGCTCTGAAGAAAAGGGCTCAGCAACCCCTCCCGCCAGATGTACTAATCATCCCTGAATATTCTGTATACACCAATACACTGGCAAAATCTCTCTGAAGAGCTATGGAAGACACGGGTACAGGACCTTCCAGAATATTGTACCCATGTTAAAGAGGGCATTGTGCTCTATGAAAATGGTAGTAGCTCAAGAGAAACATGAGATGTGTAAGTCTAGAAATATTTCCACCCCAAATGTTCATAGTTTTGACCTATGGTAGAGTCTTCAAAGCTCGTATTGGCCTGATCAGCCACAGTAGATACACCATACATTGACCCCAATGTAGTGATGTCATTTGGGTCCTTTTGGAGTATGAAGGACAACAACCACATCAGGGAAAAGGAAAATGCCTTCTCTGGATATCTGACACACATACCAAATGCTTAAGAGATGGTTATCAAATTGCAGGTATGACCAGTGAGACCCAAGCAGAATGTAAGTTTCCCTCAAGGCAGAAATTCTGACTTAATTTCTGACACATTGGGCGAAGCAAGATTGTCTTGTTATTTTTGGAACCAAAGTACAAGATCTAAACATTAGACTTTGCATTTCTGTAGTGTTCTAAACATTTTGATAATCCATAGGGGCTTATTTTCTATGAGGGAGTACACGTCAGTGGAAATTATAAGCATATTCCACATTAACTGAGTAATACTTCAAAAACCTCTGATAGTCTGTTCAAATGGCTAAGCTGCACATGGGTCTGGGAATTCATCAGCATAAGGAACTAGATAGTTTATCGAAAAGGGCAAATATTAAATGGTATATTTTACAAATGGGGAAACGGAGCTATGGAATGTCTAACAACCTTATTTAATCATAATAGTATTTATTCACTTACCTAGCTTTCTACTGATTTGAACATTTATTTTAATTTTAAAAATTAACTATGAATAAAATCATGCAGTCCAAAAGAACCAAATTAACCTTCAAAACAAGGGGGCAACACCCAAGCCCAATCATTTAGTATTAAACAAGTAATAACAGACTGATAATTAGATCTTCTTCAAAGTGGAATGAGATGCCTTTTGTAGAAAAGGATTCACTTTCAGTGGAAGTCTTTGATCACTTGATGTGTCTATTGAAGAGTGGGCTCTTCTACAGGAATAGAATGAACCAGAATGCGTCTAAGGTCCAATTCAACTCTGATTTTGCATTTTTTTGCCATACAATTTCCCCATCAGTGGATGAAGGATTCTTAGTACAGTATCGCCTGCTTAAGCAAACAAGCATGACAAGAGCATAGGAGGAGTTAATATTTGTGAACTGTAAATGCTTAGAAATCCGAAAATATAATATGTGAAAAGAGATTCAGTAGATTCTATGTTTACATAGGCAAAATAATGGTTTCAGGGAAAATGGGAGTTTTAGGTTTATTATTTAAATTTTTTCTTTGAATTTATGATCTTAAAGAATGCATTGTTGTTGACCTGCAGTTACATACAGGAATGAAGAAAGAAAGAAAGAAATGAAGGAAGGAAGGAAGGAAGGAAGGAAGGAAGGAAGGAAGGAAGAAAGAAAGAAAGAAAGAAAGAAAGAAAGAAAGAAAGAAAGAAAGAAAGAAAGAAAGAAAGAAAGAAGGAAA
>NC_058130.1:748098606-748118005 GCF_016433145.1 Gracilinanus agilis
TATATACATATATATATGTATATATATATATATATATATATGAAGCAGAGAGAAAAAAGAAAGTAAAAAGAGAAAGAAAAAAGAGAAGGGAGGGAGAGAGGAATGAAAAAGGTAGTAGGGATAGAAGAAAGAAAGGAAAGAAGAGAGAGAGGGAGAAAAAGTAATGTTTGGAAGGGAAGTGATAAGCTTTTCTATTGTACTTTTATGAGGTTTCAAAGGACATTAATCAAGGGAAATTTCAGATGTCATTTTTTTTTTAGCTTTGGAATCTAGAAAGGAAGGAAAGGAGGAAAAACTCTAGTACCTGGAAGGGAAGTGATAAGCTCCCCTGTCAGACTTTAGTGGGGTTCCAAATGACATCAATGAAGGAAAATTTCAGTCATATTTTTTTTTAGATTTGGGAAAAATAATTTAAAATAATTAGATATTTATTAAAGCAATAAGAAAGAGTCTAATTCATCTAATGGTAAGATGATAATCTTAGATAATCATCTAATGGTAAGTAATGATAAGAGCTTATATGTGTGCTTTAAAAAACAAGTAAAAAATATTTTAGATGTGTGAAATATTTGCCAAAAGGTAGCATAATGTAAGAGATATGGAACCAATTTTAAACCTGGAAAGAAATAGATTTATATCTTGCTTTGGACATATTCTAGTTGTGTGATTCTGATCACTCACTTTATTTCTCAATGCCTTAACAATTCTTTAAGAGAATAAATTTCAGGGAAGGCATTTATCTGTCTTAGTAGTGGAAATATCTTTAGTTGAGATTTCTTTTCATCAGGTGAATCAAAAATAATGTCTGTATTCCACTTTTACATGTGAGATAAACAAGATTGCCCTTAGTCACCCTGGGCCACCCTTCCCACAAATACCTTTTCATTCACTGCTTAATCAATCAATCAATCAATCAATCAATCAATTACTTCTTCTATTTTCTAACTGTCTGTCTGCCTTCCTGCCTGCCTGTCTATTTATTTATTAGTAAATATGGCTAGTCAGTTAAGGAAAACTGGAAGTGTGGCTGAGGGTAATACTAAAAGTAAGCTTTTACCAATGGTCTGCATATTGGAAGTGAATCAGAATGTCAATTCTTGATTCAACAAACTTGTATTAAGTCCTGCCATTAATTTAAGATTCAGCTCACTTAACCTCTGTTTGTCTTAATCCAGTGGAGAAGAAAATGCCAACCACTCCAATATCTTTGCCAAGAAAACTTAATGGACAGTATGGTCTATGGTGTCATGAAGAGTTGTACATGACTGAACAACTGGATAACAAATTCTTATACTACTTTAAGGTTTCACAAGCACTTTTTCAAGTATCTCATTTTGTCTTCACAACAAACCTTCCATGTAGGAACCATTGTCCCCACTTTACAAATGAGGAAGTAAAAAGAGCCAGAGATGAATTGACTTGACCAAAATCACATAGCTATTAAGCCTCTGAGGAAGTATTTGAACTCAGGTCTATCTGGATCCTAAGTCAAGTTCTTTAAATTCTATTCCCTCCAACTGCCTCTATTCTTATGCTTTTTATTTTTTTCCAGATTTAAATCAATAAAATTTTAATAACAATTTTCTGACATTTTGTAATCTATGTTGTTTTCCTCCCTCCCCAAGATGACAGGAAATAAGATATAGGCTGAATCGGTGCTATCATACAGTACATATGTCTATGATCATCATATTGTAAAACAAGACATATCACTTATAGCAGAGAAAAATTCGTGAAGGAAATAAAGTGAAGAATAGCATGATTCAACATGCGTTCATACTCTGTCAGTTCCTTCTGTGGTGGTAGACAACCTTTTCTATCATGAGTCCCTTGGAACTTTCCTGGATCTTTGCATTTCTGATGATAGTTAAGTCATTCACAGTTGATCTTTGTACATTATTGTTGTCTCTGTATACAACATTCTTATAGTTTTGCTCATTTCATTTTTTATCACTTCATATGAGTTTTTCTAGGTTTACTGGTGACTGTGCTGCTCATCATCTTTATTACTATTCCTAATTTTTGAAGCAGGTCTTTGCAGCCCTTCAAATTTGCAGTACCTTTAGGATGATATTCACACTTTTTAGTTCAGCAATTAAATCCCCTGATAATCTAGCTCCACCTTACTTAACAGGCTAATGACAAATTTCTATCCTTCATTTCCATTTTCCTTCAAGGTCCAGTGCATGAGACACCTACTATGAAAAAGAAATCCTGAAAGCCTCTTGTTCCCTCTGGTAACAATCCTCTCTATCTCTTCAATTTATCATGTATTTACTTATTAGTTTATATCTGATATTCTCCTACTTAAAGACAATGTAATCTCTAAGAGCAGGGGCCATCTTTTGCTTTCTGCTTGTATTCCTATAATCTAGCAGACACCTCCAAATCCTTTTTAATTGTGCATTATTCTTTAAAAAGCATTTGCCTTTTGTTTTATTATCAGTTTTAAGAAGAGCAACAAGGGCTAGCCAGTTGGGGCTAAATGGTTTATCCAGGGTCACACAGGAAATGTCTGATGGTAGATTTGAATCCAGGTCCTCTATCCACCATGCTACCTAACTTCTTCTAATTGCACATCATTCTTAGAGAGTTGCCTGGATTATTGAGAGGTTAAGCAACTTGTCCAGACTCACACATGTAATAGGTATCAGAGATGGAATTTAAACACATCTTTTCTTGACTCTGAAGTTCACTATCTTTTCTCTGTTGTTTGATACTGAGTAGGTATTTAATAAGTACATGTTGGGTTGAATTTCTGTTTACTTTCAGCAGAATGCAATTTCATTTGTAAATGAAATAATTATATAATATGGCATCTTAGATCCCTTTCAACTCTAAATTAATGATCCTATGAACCTACATTTCTTGAAAACTGAAATTATGGTCCATTTCTGGCCTAGGGTTTAGTATAGTGCCTTGCACATAGCAGGTGCTTTATAAATATTTTCAGAATTGAATGGCACATAATTTAAATGAACTTCTTTCTATTGCTATAAGAAACTAAATTAATCAAAAATTGCAATATTGGTGAAAAATTACCACAATTCAATCTGAGACTCCTTTATTGCGTCTCTTTCTATCTTCTCTGAGGACTGGGGATGTATGGTGAATGGTCTGTTAAACTGCACTATCTTTCAACATGAATTATTCTTTTTGTAAATAAAGAAGGAAACAAAAACAGAAAACAGAAATTCCATTAGTCTGCACTTTCTGGGTCAAGACACTTCTCAAAATTTTGTTCCCCTTGCCCCAAGTTGTGTACAACTTAATGATTTGTGTTCACTCAGAAATTCTCCAAAGCAGCACCCTGCTGAAGTCATTGGTTTCTACCCTGAGAGCATGTTTTCCAAAGTGACTTAAACCCTCCTTCACTTAATCTTCAATATGAAGAGAACAACAGAGGTCTCTGTATTTGTATATTTCAAAGATCTGCATTGTTGAAAATGTTTTTTTTGCCAGACTAGAAAATGGGCACCATGGACAGCACCTGCTTCCTCACAGCAAACTATGTATGTATCATTTGGAGTCTAGAAAGCTCAGGCACTCAGCAGAGAAAGTTAAAATAACTTTGGTAATTCTTTCAAACAAGGTTTTGTTGCTAAGACAGAGATGGGAGAGGACTTCGGTTTCATCACTGTTGTAAAAGGTGCCAAAAGAACAGTAGGGAATTATCAGTACAGATTTATTAAATACAACTATGTGCCAGGAAAGGAATTTAAAATAGTATCTTCTTTCTTTTTTACATAATATTTGATTTTTCCCCATTTACATATAGAAATATTTTTAATTTCCTTTTTTAAAGTTTTGCATTCTAAATTCTCTCACTCCTTCCTGTCCTCCCCCTAGACCTCTGTCACTGACTTATATCTCTCCCCTCTCCCTGAGATGGTAAGTAATCTCATATAGATTTTACGTTGTAATCATGTAAAATATTTCTCCATATTAGTCATTTTGTGGAAGAGATCACAAATTTAAAAAAATAGAAAGTAAAATAGAGTATGTTTCAGTCTGCAAACTCCATCAGTTCTTTCTCAGAATGCAGATGGCATTTTTCATTATGAGTCTTTGGGATTATCTTGGATCACTATATTGCTGAGAATGACTACATCATTCACAGTTGTTCATGAGAAACACATTGCTCTCATTGTGTGCAATAGCCTTTTGGTTCTGCTTACTCCCCTTTGCATCAGTTCATATGAATTTTTCAAGATTTTTCTGAAATAATTCTATTTATAATTTTTCATAGCAAAATAGTATTCTACCACAATCATATACCACAACTTGCTCAACCATTCCGTAATTGATGGACAAGTTCTCAATTTCCAATTCTTTGCTATTACAAAAAGAGCTGAAATAATTTTTTTATACAAATAGGTCCTTTTCTTTTTTTTATCTCTGGAATACAGACCTAATAATGGTAATAATGGATCAAAGGGTATGCTTTGTTTGAGAATCCTTTGAGTATAGCTCCAAATAACAGTGCCTTCTTTCAAGGACATTATATTCCACATGTTGCACAAATAAGTCACTATATGATACATGCAAAAAATCTGAAATAAATATAAAGTAATTTTATAGGTATATAACAGTGACAACTCCAATAATCAGGAAAGATCACATGAAAAGTTTCATTTGAGCCCTATTTTGAAGTGAATAGTTTTCAAAATATCGAAATGAGGAAGGGAAAGTTCCTAACCAAGAGAATGACACCCTACACAAAGCAATGGAGTTGGGAAATGAAATGGTACTTATGAGGAACAATTGCAATGGACATAATATATAAGGGAACTTCTGGAAAGGCATGGAGTTGGGATACAGAAAAGTGAAATATGGAATGTTTGAGGGAGAGAAAAATTTAATCCACTTGGAAAGTAAAACTAAAGAAAGATTATGAAAGGTTTTAAGTGAAAACATGTAAAAGGCAGTAGATAGGCTATGACAATTGCTGCTTTGTCACCAAATCTTTGGCTTATCTTAGGTAAGTTACTTCTCTTCCTTGGATGTAAATCCATATTCATAAAAGAAGACTCCACTTGAATGGTCTTTTTTATTATGTAGTATTTGCTATATTTTCAGAAGACATATCTATAAAAATGTCTCATATTGCAAATATAACTTCTTAATTTCTCCATCCAAACTACTAACCTCACTGTTTCTCCATTAATTCCATATTCACTTAGACATCTGTGGAACATATTTAAAAGTAATTCAGACAACTTGACTCAGTACTCTACATCATATGAATGATTTAGATTAAAAAGAAAAAAATTGAAAGAACTTAATGGCTTTTTTGGGTCTTTCTCCCTACCCCCAACACACAACAAAATTAAGACAATGAATATTCTGAAAACAAAAGAAATGAAAAAAAAACTTGGTTTTAAAGGTCAGTATAATGTACAAATGCAAAATGAGAGGATTGTGGCTAAATAATTTCTCGTCAGAAAAGAATTGAGGATTTTAGTGAACTATAAGCTCAATCAATCAACAGTATAATGTGGCAGTCAAAAAAGCTAATACAAACCATGACTACCTTAAGAGAGGCAAAGAAGGAATCATTCATTTGTATTGTATCCCTGTCAGATCATGTTAATAATAATGCACAGTTATGTGGGTCATGTTTTCAGAAAAAAATTACAAGTAGGATTTTGTACAATAAGAAAACCTTGATGGTAAGAGGTCAGGAGACTATGACCTGGGAATTTCTCATTATAAAACCTGTTGAAAGTGTGGAAAACCTCAGTTCTCAATTTCTGTCAGCTGCATGCTCTTAGCGTTTATTCAGACTTTATTCATAGCATCCATATGAAGCTAATACCAACATGATTTTTGCTATATATAAAAATTTAACCTAGTAAAAATTAGGTAAGGTATGACAGAAATCTTCACATATGTGAAAATCTGTTATACTTAGGCTTATAGGTCTGGAACTGGAAGGAAGTTTAGAAGTTTATATATTTCAACATCTTTAATTTGTAAATGAGAAGTTTGCTCAAGTTGATATGGATGTTCCAATTAGCCCCTAATTACTAAACTTGGAGCAAAGAATAGTTTCCAGAGAGACATATTTAGATTTGATTGGGGTGGAGATTGTAAAACAATCAGGGCTATCTGAAAGGGAAAATGACTGTTTAAGGGGGTGGAGGATTTGTCCACACTTAGAGTGTTTTAGCAATTGCTGGCTTACTAAGCATATGTTAGAAGTAAGTCTTATTTGGATGCAGGTAGCCCCTTCCAACTCTTGAGTTTAAGCAATTCTCTGGATTTTTTAAACATCAACTTTTGGAAACCTTCTATTTTATTAAATGCCCATACTTTCCCAAAAGTACAGTCAGTTTTGATGGGTAGGTGATTCTTAGTTGTAGGCCCAGTTCTCTTTCCTTCTGGAATATCATATTCCAAGCCTTGCAGTCCTTCAGTGTGGAAGCTGCCAGATCCTGTGTAATCCTGATTATACATCAACTTTTGATTTAAGGTGTGACATCTGGATTTTAACCAATAAAGGATATGATACCTTTTCTCCTAAGAATAATATTGCTTAGTAATTGGACTCTGTAATTTTCTTAATCTAGGGAAGTGTGTCCTCTTTCCAACTGGCCTGACAGTTTGCCTTTTAGACCTTCCCTGGAAGTTCCAGTTGTGGATATTTTGAAAAAGGAGGTAGACTTAGAGATCTCAACTCCTTTTCCCCCATTACTTCATCAAAGGGGAAAAAGCAATCCCCTTTTCCTGAGGGTGAAAGTTTACCATGCTCTACCCATCCAGCTTTCAAATGCCTGAGATATAGTGTGCTTGTTTATAGATAAATAAGAAGCAGGTCTCCACTCTGCTAGAGCCTACCCTACCAGGTTCTCCAACTTGTCTCTAACAAAAGACAAAAGGATTCAAGGTAGTGAGATGCCTTGAAGTTTGAGAGTAAATTACTATAGTTTGGAAGAAGGCTTATCTTCAAAACCCAAGGTTTAAAAAAGGTTTCATATAGAAATATTAGTAATATATGATATTATTCAACATCAATTGTCCTCAAATGGTTTACATCCTTTTCATTATTTTTCTTACCTTTTTAAGGTGACTGATTCTGCATCATGTAGCTCAAATGAGATCTTCTCAAACTTTTTTTCTTTTCTACTCAGGTGCTACTTTAAAATACCAAAACAATCTTGTGAATTCCCTCTTATCTAGGCCTGGTCTTTCAGCCATAGGAATTACTCACTATGATTAAAGGCAAGAATCATCATGGATTGAATGAGACACAAATGAAGCAAATATAGGTCACTTTTCTAAATGGAAGTAAATTAGGTACTATAGAAATATAAGTTCCTTGAGGACAGAGACTGTATTTATATGACTACTAGTAGTACTCAATAAATACCGACCTTGTAAAAAAGGAAACATGACTTTAAATCTATTCTACTCCATCCTTTTGCTAGTATAACCCCAATGAAGATATTTGGCCTCTCTCAACTTCAGTTTCCTCAGCTATAAAATAGAAATAGTAATAATAGCATTTGCCTCCTAATGTTGCTGCGGGGATCAAATCAGGTAATATAACAGGCTTTGTAAGCATTAAAATGGAAAATGATTTTAAATATTATGATTATCATCAGAGGAAATAGTTCAAGTTCTACCTTTGGAAATTACTAGATTTATAACTTTAGGGGAATAACTAAAATTCTCTGAGCCTCAGTTTACTTATCTGTAAAATCAGAGTCTTATATTACATAAAAATTGTGCTGTACCTCTGACCTCAATAATAAAGATATAATTAGTTTTTAAAATCTATAAACAGGATTGTCTGTACCCTGTGATTTCTTTTTCAGTCCTGAACTCTTCTTTAATTGGGTCAGGAAATGAGTTTAATTGGCGAAACAAACAAACTAACGATGTCCCTGGGGGATTTTAATTAGCAAGAGAAATTTCAATACTTGTTCAGTTCACCTCTAAGTCCATAGCTCAGCAGGCAAGAAATCAACATTTCTGAAATGCTTACTATATGCCTGGCACTATGCTAAGTGCTAAAGAAACAAAGTGAGAAAACATAAAGGCTATTCTTACCCTCATGGAGCTTGCATTTTAATGGGAGGAGGCTTAAGTAAAAGGCTTTAAGTAAAAGGGTTCAGAAAAGCATGGAGTGGAGTGGGGAGAAGATCCCCATGTGAAGAAAAGTTGACCAAGTCCAAGATCAGGAGCAGAGTAGTAAGGAGAATGAACCATGGACAGCCTTAGCTCATTCCCAAAATGGCAGACCTTGGAATGAACTCAATAATGAGAAAAGGGACTAGTATGGCAGGGGATATTTCAAGATAAGAAGACAACTGAGTCATGTTCAATAAAGTCCAGGAGAGACAGAAATTCAGTTCAACAAAGAACTCTGGGTACTGGCATTAACTTCCACCCACTGATCATGTCACAAGGAAGAAGAGACAAGGAAGAAATTAAGTATTCAGCTGAACACAAAAAAAGATAATACTGAGATAAACCTGTCTTCTCTCTACATGTCCCACACTACCTACAATTTTAATTTAAGTTTGAGCTCTGTCTATCCAAGGTCTTTGCATGTTTACTCCTGGTTAGGAGGGAGATGTTTTGTACTAATTGCTCTTAATATACCACCCTATTAAACAACTTTTACTAATGACTAATTAGGCTGCTGAGTTATAGTCAATGGGAAATACATGAGCAGAGATTATTAATGACAGAATTAGAAATTTCATATGCTCAAGGTTAACCCTATGGTCCTGAGAAGCAATTGTGCTTCCTGGGAAGTAAGCCTGTCAATGCAAGTGGGAATTAGGGAATGATTTCTTTAAAAGGATGCTGGTTGGTTGCTGTCCTTTGTACTTGAAGAGGACCAAAATGATATCACTATGTTGAAGTGTCAGGATTAAATATCTAGAGACTTGATATTAATTTATAATTATTTATTAGATAGTGAAAATAGATTGGAGAAAGAAAAGGCACATAATCACATGGCCAGTTGCCTAGCTAATCTTTTGCTATCTCATATCTCCATTTGCTAGGAATGAGACCATGCTGTTTCTTCAGTCCCCAACTGGTAACCACAGGGACATCACTCCAGGATCTTCCTAGACAGAGGACCTCTATCTGGGTCAGAGGTCAGTCTTTGGGACAGTAGGAGTCATGTGGGACCAGAGGCAAGCATCTTCTGAAATTCTGGGGAGCCAGGAGGCCTCTGGCATCTTCCAATACTACACATGTGTTCCCAATGAGATGGTAGGGGGGTAAGGTCAACATGGATTTTCAAAACTTTCCTTTTAAAAAGGAAAGATAAGTACAAATTTATGTTAATTTCACAAAAGGTTCAATGTATAATTTGTTGACTATGGCTGAGTAGTCCAATATAAACACATATTGAATACAAATATCTCATGAACACTTGGAAAGGAAATATCTAAAATTGTGTATCTCTTGAGTTACTGCAGTTCTGAAGGGGTGCTACAATTGGATGATCCCTGAGGTCTCTTCCCACACTTTGTATCTATCTTTCAAACATTTCCAATATTGGATGGTTCTTGCTAGATGAGAGTCAGGAAAGAGATAGTTTTGATTCCTGTCTCTGAACCACACTGAAACTATATTTTTTTCAGTCCATTCATCATCCACCTTACTTCCATGCAATTTCGCTCCTTCTGCTCTCTCTTTTTCTAGTATTTCTTGCTCTTGGAACTTTAAATAAAATAAACACTATTATCATTTTTGGAAAGAGTTTATTGTTTGATTTACCACTATATCATTAACCAGACCAAAACTTCTTAAGTTGCCACTACTTCCCATTTTGATTTGTCAAGTCATTCAAATTCAGAGACTATTTTGCTATTGTATTTGTATCTTTAGGCCTACCAAAGGCTCTACTATATTGCAAGCAATAAATAAGCAAATAAATGAACACATAAATAATAAATAAAATATTCATTCATTGAATTAATAAACCCTTACTCACTCATTCACTACCTAATGTGATATCTTTCTGAGTTATAGATACCTTATCTGTGAAATAGGTATTTTACTATATTTTAACTACCTACTTTATAAAAATTTTTAAGGACTTCATGAAATAATGTATATAATGTCCTATGTGACTATCTATTACTTGATCATGGCATTTTAGATAAGGAAAGCCTCTTTAAATTCATCTAGACAGACTCATAGGATTTTAGAGTTGGATAGGTCCTTGGATCCCAGAGAATACAACCCTCTCATTTGACAAAGATGAGAACTGAGTCCAAGAGAAGGGAAATGACTTTTTACAAGATAAACAGGTAATGAGGAGTAGAACTGGGATTTTTTAAATTTAAATATTTTATTTTATTTTTTTAATCTTCCATGGTTACATGATTCATGTTTTTACTTTCCTCTTCACCTCCCCTTAATCCCCCCATATCCAAAGCACATTTCCACTGGTTTTAACATGTGTTATCAATCAAAACTTATTTCCATATTATTGATAATTATATTGATGTGGTTGTTTTGAGTCTACATCCCAATCATGTCCACATCAACCCATGTGTTCAAGCAGTTGTTTTTCTTCTGTGTTCCTACTTCTGTAGTTCTTCCTCTGAATGTGGGTAGCGTTCTTTTCCATAAGTCCCTCCATATTATTCTGAGTCATTGCATTACTGCTAGTGCGGAAGTCCATTACATTCGATTTTACCACAGTGTATCAGTCTCTGTGTTCAATGCTCTTCTGGCTCTGCTCCTTTCACTCTGCATCGATTCCTGGAGGTCTTTCCAGTTCATATGGAATTTGTCCAGTTTATTATTCCTTTGAGTACAATAGTATTCCATCACCAGCATATACCACAATTTGTTCAGTTATATCCCAATTGAAGGGCATACCCTCGTTTTCCAGTTTTTTGCCACCACAAAAAGCAAGGCTATAAATATTTTTGTACAAGTCTGTTTATCTATGATCTCTTTGGGGTACAAACCCAGCAATGCTATGACTGGATCGAAGGGCAGGTAGTCTTTTAGAGCTCTTTGGGCATAGTTCCAAATTGCCAACCAGAATGGTTGGATTAGTTCACAACTCCACCAGTAATGCATTAATGTCCCAATTTTGCCACATCCCCTCCAACATTCATTACTCTCCCTTTCTCTCATTTTACCCAATCTGCTAGATGTGAGGTGGTACCTCAGAGTTGTTTTGATTTGTATTTCTCTAATTATCAGAGATTTAGAACACTTTCTCATGTGCTTATTGATACTTTTGATTTCTTTATCTGAAAATTGCCTATTCATGTCTCTTGCCCATTTATCAATTGGGGAATGGCTTGATTTTTTTAATACAATTTATTTATCTCGTATATTTGAGTAATTAGACCTCTGTCAGAGTTTTTTGTTATATTTTTTCCCAGTTTGTTGATTCTCTTCTGATTTTGCTTGCATTGTTTTTGTTTGTACAAAAAGTTTGTAATTTCATATAATCAAAATTATTTATTTTACATTTTGTAATTTTTTCTAACTCTTGCTTCGTTTTAAAATTTTCCCTTTCCCATAGATCTGACAAGTATACTATTCTCTGTTGACTGAATTTACTTATAGTTTCCTTCTTTATATTCAGGTCATTCACCCATTCTGAATTCATCTTGGTGTATGGTGTGAGCTGTTGGTCTAAACCTAATCTCTCCCATATTGTTTACAATTTTCCCAACAGTTTCTGTCAAATAGTAGATTTTTGTCCCCAAAATTGGGCTCTTTGGATATATCATACTTTGTCTTGCTGACATCACTTACCACAAGTCTATTCCACTGATCCTCCCTTCTGTCTCTTAGCCAGTGTCATATTGTTTTGATGACCTCTGCTTTATAGTATAGTTTAATATCTTGTACTGCTAGGCTATCTTCCTTCATGTTTTTTTCATTATTTCCCTTGATGTTCTTGACCTTTTGTCTTTCAAATGAATTTGGTTATAGTTTTTTTCTAATTCAGTAAAAAAGTTTTTTGGTAGTTTGATAGGTATGGCACAAAATAGGTAAATTAATTTGGGTAGAATGGTCATTTTTATTATGTTATCTCATCCTACCATGAGCAATCAATGTTTTTCCAATTGTTGAGTTCTAGTTTTAATTGTTTGGAAAGATTTTTGTAGTTGTGTTCATATAATTCCTGTGTTTGTTTTGGTAGATAGATTCCTAAGTATTTTATATTATCTAGGGTGATTTTAAATGGAATTTCTCTTTCTACCTCTTGCTGTTGTGATGTGTTGGAAATATATAGAAATGCTGATGATTTATGTGCATTTATTTTGTATCCTGCAACCTTTGCTAAAGTTGTTGATTATGTCTATTAGCTTTTTAGTTGATTCTCTAGGATTTTTTTTAAGTAGACCTTCATATCATCTGTAAAGAGTGATTGGTTAGTCTCCTCATTGCCTATTTTAGTGCCTTCAACTTCTTTTTCTTCTCTAATTGCTACTGCTTGTATTTCTAGTACAATGTTAAATAATAGAGATGATAATGGCCATCCTTGTTTCACTCCTGACCTTATTGGGAAGGCTTCTAATTTATCCCCATTGCATATGATGCTTGCTGATGGTTTTAGATATGTACTGTTTATTATTTTTAGGAAAGGTCCTTCTATTCCTATACTTTCTAGTGTTTTCAATAGGAATGGATGTTGTATTTTGCCAAAGACTTTTCATCATCAGTTGAGATAATCATGTGGTTTTTCTTGGTTTGCTGGTTGATATGGTCAATTATGTGAATGGTTTTCCTTATGTTAAACGATCCTTGCATTTCTGGTATAAATCCTACCTGATCATAATGAGTAACCCTCGTGATCACTTGCTGGAGTCTTTTTGCTAGTATTCTGTTTAAGATTTTTTTGGTTTGATTTATCTAGATCTGAAAGAGGAATATTTAGATCTCCCATTAGTATAAGAGCTAGGATTTGAATCTGGGTCCTCTGACTCTAAATCTATTTGTTATTGAGAATATACCACCTTGCCTCAATGGATTCCATATTCTTTTGAGGTGACCCATACTTGAGGATTCCCTGAGGAATCCTTACATACTTAAGGAATCTTTCCTTGATTGATAAGAACCACAAGGAATCATAATCAGGACAGCTAGAAGGGAACTCAGAGTCCATCTAGTGTAACTCTCTCATTTTAATGATGGGAAACCAGAGACAAAGGAGAAGAAGGAACTTGTCCAAGGTCATATAGCTAGTTAGTATCATACTCTAGTTTCAAACTCCAAACAAGCATGAATTTCCTCAAGAAATTTCCTCTTGATGAGAAGTCATCCAACCATCCCTAAGGATTTGTCAAGGCAGCCCCTTACATTTTGGATAATTGAGTCACTAAGATCAGAGAAGCATTGATTTTTGCTGTAAAGGTCCTTGAAGTCATTGAAACTAATTCCTTCATTTAACATGTGGTTCAAAGAAGCTAGGGTTACATGGCTGGTTTTTCTTCAGAGCAACTAATAGTCTCTATTATTCTTCAGGATCTTATTTATAGAGCTAAATATGTCTTATTTTAACTGTTCTTATCTCATAATAATTTTTAAAAGCTGAATAGATGGAGGTGAATATACAAAAGTAACTTAACAAAGGTAATTAATTAATAATAAAATAGAAATAGAAATAATATAAAATAAATAAAAGCTAGTTAGTAACATAGCTATGATGAGCTTCCAGTTCTCCAAATTCCTAGGCCAAAACTAAACCAATGCATAAGTCAGTCAATGGATATTTACTGATTTTATGTTTCTTGCCCTGTGATGGGAGCCACAGGGGGTAAAAGAAATATATAGATAAAAATGTCTATTGCATGGAGCCTGCACCTAAGGAGTTCCTCATAATTCTACCTCAATCACTGCTCTAGACTATTTAAATTGTAACTAGAGAAAATTAGTGGCTGAGCCTATTTCTTAAGGTTACAGACTTATTAGAAACTATACCAATAAATGGCAAGACCCAGGGTCCAGATGCTTATACACTATACTGAAATATTTCTTCCCCTGGCCATTGCCTAATCCCTTTACTGCCCATAAGCATGGTGATTCCTACCATATTCTGCCTTAGAGTGATAATAACAACTAACATTTATATGAGATTTTAATGTTAGCAATTATGCTTTATGGATATCTCTTGCAGTCCTACAAGACCTGAAGAAATAGATATTGTAGGTTTCTTTACTCTAGTTTCCAAAAAGTAGGATGTTGAGGACAGGGAGGCTAGGAGATTTATCCAGGGTCATACAGCAGGCTAAAGAGAGTTAGCCCAAACCTCTAGTGTTTCCCCCAACACTCTCTACTCCATTTTCCTTCTCCACTTGAGATATTGTGTAGGGGAGTACAAATGACCCAATATTCTGATGGAGCATAATGTCAGAGTTAAAGGGCTATAATAGTATCCTATATGTTTTGTGTAATTTAAAGGATTGGAGAGAGGGGATAATTTTGACTATATGTGATTTTCACCCTAGGTGCTACAATGGATAATGTGTTGGACCTGGAGTCAGGTTGACCTGAGTTCAAATTTGGCCTCAGACACTTACTAGCCAGATGGCCCTGGACAAATCACTTTCTCTTGTTTTCCTCTTTTTCCTCATTTGTAAAATGAGTTGGATAAGGAAATTGGAAACTGTTTCAATATCTTTACCAGGAAAACCCCCAGTGGGGTCAAAAAGAATCAGGCATGGATTGAAAATGACAGAATAACAACAAAGTTGATTTAAGATATTATAACACCTAACTTTTAATTAAAATGTAACTCTGCTTCATCTTCTTCAATCTTTACAACAACCTGAGATATAGGTATTATTATAAATTCTCATTTAAAATAAGAAGAAATTTAGACCCAGGAAAGTAACTTGTTCTGAGTCATATGACTAGTATCTTGTGTGAGTTTCAAACAAAAGTCTTCCTGTCATGGAGAAACAATATGGTTGTAGTAGAAAGGGCAATGGACTTGGATTTAGGAAGATCTGAGTTCAAGTCATATCTCAGGTACCACCTTTACGATTCTGGGCAAATAACTACATTTCTCAGGGCCTTAGTTTTCCTCATATATAAAATGAGAGGATTGGATTTGATGACTGCTAAAATAATTTACACCTGAAAATCTACATTTCTATGACTTGATAAAGGAGCATGATTGATAAAGTTGAAGTCAGAGTACTTATGTCAAAACCTCTGCCTTGATACTTTCTTTGTGTCTCCCTAGGCAAGTCACTATCACTTTGGGGTTTAATTTCCTCAACTCACAAATGAGGGTATTAGACTAGAAGACATTAAAATGCCCACCCCTAGATCTCTAAACTTTTAAACTCAAGACTCTTGGTGGGAAACAGAATTCAAATCTGAGTTTTCCTGACTCTGGTTACTTTCTCTGTGTAAATCATATCATATCATGTCATATACATACATAGAGATATATGTACAATATTACCTTCTTTGTAGAATAATATAACAATACCTTAGTTACCCTTCATATATAAAGAAGGAATAACCTAAGACATCATTTGTCTCTCTTTATGGCATTTGTTTGCTGCCTCCCACCACCTCATCTTTCTAGCTCTTACTCATGCATGCCAAAAGCTTGTCTTTCATCTTGAATCATTTAAGGGGGTGCTGAGAGAGAGGGGAGGAAGAGACACTTTAGCATCCTCCATGCTGGCCATATGCTCAGAGAAAAAAAGGGCTACACCCCTGCTTTTTGAACATCTTAGAGTTTATGGCTTTCTATTAGGAAGGCTGTGTCTACATCAAACAGGGAAGTTAATTTTACTACCTAGAGGACCTTAATTGCTATGAATCCACAAACCCTTAACTGAAGCAGGGAGCTACAATTTCCCTTTCAAAGGCAGCCCATTCCTGTAGCCACTACCCACAGATAGGCACCAGAATTTGGATGTGGGTGAGTAAAATTTCATTATTCAGATGGTCTAAAGTTAGTAGTTTTAGAGGCAGGGATTTAAAAAACAGATTCTATTTAGTGCTTTGAAAAAATGCCCCCAGGCTCACAGCTGGGGAAAAGAGTTCCTGCCCAAGGACATTCACAAGGGCAGATATAAAATCTACCAATAAAGAGGAAGGCTGTGTCTGGAAAGCACCCCCAAGTCAGTCAGCCTCCATGCCCCACTGAGGACTATCAGAAAAATGCCAGATGGGGAAGTGGGACTGACAACCCCCAGAGATTACATGATATTTTTAGAGGCTCGTTTAGTCTCATTACATAGGAAATGAGTGAAAGTTTAAGAAATTTGAAAAATCCTTCCTACCCACTCTCCTACCTTTGAAGGAGAGTTGAGAGCCTGACTTGAGGCTTAACATAGACCCAGAGACCTCAACAGAAGACATTCTAGAGCCATGATGGTGAATCTGACAAAAATGCCAAAAAGGGCATGTGAGCCCTCTCTGTGGGCATGCCTGCAGTCACCCACCAGTTAGTTAGCAGAAAGCCAGAAGGACTCAGACAGTGCTGTTCCCCTCCCCTCTCCATTTGCCTGAGGGCATTCCTCCTTTCAAACCCCCATTTCCTGCTCAACATCACAATGGGAGCTCTTCTTCCCTCCCCGGTCTAGGATAAAATACTATGGAGGGGAAGCTCACATGTGGCATGAGGGTGTAGAGCAGATAACAACCTGTTGAGTCTGTGGTGAAGGTGATTCCTGAGGTTGGGTTAGAGAGGAACTAAGTTTGAGGGGAGCATAACTCAAAGTGAGGCACAGAGTTGGAGGGGAACAGGGGGCTCAGGTCATTCTCTTCTACCTCTTCACATGCACATCACCTGCCCTGCCTAGCCCAGAAACACAAAGGGAGTGGTTCTCCCCTGTCTGGAGTAATGGGGGGATGCTGGGGGTGAGTTGGGGAGCAGGGCATGGGACTCTGTCTCAAGGTGAGTTGGGGCATGGCACTCTGTCTGGGGAGGGGAAGGGGAAAGGTCTGGCACTCCATCTCTAAAAGGTTCACCATTACTGTTCTAGAGGGCACTGCACTTTCTCTGAAGTGCCAGTGCGGGCAGTAGAGACAGTGCTGAATGGGAAGGTAAGAAGCCGGAATATGAGAATCCCTCATGTGAAAAAGAGAGTAATAAATTTGGAGTTTAGAGGAATAATGGACAGCAACTAATCCAGCTCCCTAATTTACATGGGACAGAATTGAGGCCCAAAACACAAAGTGATTTAAGGAAGATCACAACAGTAAGATCATAACACTAGTCTTTGAAGGAACCTCATCAACATCTAATGTAATAGACTCATTTTATTGATGAGTAAACTGAGATCTAAAGAATTTAAAAGATTTACCCAAGGTTACACAGGAAATAACAGAGATAGGATTTGACCACCAGTACACGATATCAGAGGCAGTGCTTATTTTTTGTTACCATTCTGTTTCTCCTCAGTAGCAAGTGGCATATTTGGACCTGAAACCAGACTCTCTCATTCCAAATCCAACTTTCTTTACATAAAATTATATTGCTTCCCAACTGCTTGACCAGAGGCAAGATACAAAACCAATTTGAGTTTTGTTTTTCTTATTTATGAATTGGAGATGATAATAATAGCTATAATACTTAACAAGCAATTAGTCAATAGGCACTTAAGTGATTACTTTATTTCAAGTGCTGTTAGTTGTCAGTGGTAAAATGACAAAGATGAAAAGCTCTACCACACAAGGAACTTAGGGGAGACATGTATCCAAAATAAAGCCAAGCTAAAAATAAGCCACACACATACAAAGTAATTTTATGGGAAACTGGGTGGCACAGTGTATAGAGCATTGGGCTTAGGATCAGAGTGATTCATGTTCATGAATCCAAATTCTTGACACTTACTAGCTGTAGGTTCCTGAGTAAGTCACTTAATCCTGTTTACCTCAGTTTCTTCATCTGTAAAATGAATGGAAAAAGAAATGACAGACCACCATACTATCTTTGCCAAGAAAACTCCAAGTAGGGTCACAAAGAGTCTGAAATGATTGAATCAAAATAACAAGTTTATGTGTTGGAAAGTGCTAAAGGAGACATTGTATACCTCAAAGGCTTGTCATGACGCTCACATGGAAACAAAAAAAAATCGCAGGATTTTAGATTTGGAAGGAATTTCTGCATACATATAGTCTATCTCAGTGATAGGCAAATTTTTTTAAAGAGTGGGCCAAAGGAAAGGAAATACACATCTGTCAGTCTGTTTCTAATGCAACTTTCAAAGTTTCATTGTTGTATCCTACTCATTGTATTCATTAGATCAGGAATAATGTCACATGGCCAGATAGAACATTTCAGGGGGCCACATCTGGCCTGCAGGCTGTAGTTTGCCCATTACTGGTCTGTCTCATAAATGAAAAAGAATTATCAATACTACTTAGGCAATAAGTGATCATCTATCTTCCACTTGAACATCTCTAATATATCGTGCCTTTAAATTACTTTGAAACTTTTAATACAGTATACAAATATCAGATTGCCAAGACTCTTACACTAGCCAGGAGCAATGAAAAGTGGTGCTACAATCATGTGTTGTGTTAGCAAAGCTACAGAATAATTTTCAAGGGAGCAAACGTTGAAATTTGATTCAGTGGTTCAGAATCCAAAATTAAATGGAAAAAGACCTAAGTAATATTCCCCCAAACTCTCTTTTGGTCATAACTTCTTTTTATTCTATCTTTATAAACCTTGTGGTCACTCAAAATCTAGACTAATTGTCAATTCAAGAAGCCTTATAGCAAATCAGCTTTTCTCCTCATAAATTTCTCTAGGAAACTTATTCAGAAGTACACTGCTTGGCAGGATATGATGACAGACTTCAAATATTTGAAAGACTGTTATATGGAAAACCACTTCTCAGACTACGAATATGTTTCCCTCCCTCAGCCTTCCCAAAAGCCTTCCTTTGGCATTACTCCTTGTCAAACCATGGCCATATTTCTCTCCTTTTCACTTTCACTGCCAGACTACTAGAAAGAGGAGTCTATACTAGCTACATCTTCTTTGTTATTGCCTACTCATTTTCAACACTTTATCATCATTTTTTTTTGTTTTTAGCACACAAATGAAAACAACTTTGAAGGTCACTAGCCAAGGATCTGAATATATCTTCAAAACTTTTCTCATCCTTCTTGACCTTTGTGAAATATTAAACACTTTTGAATTATTTTTTCCTTGGTATATGCTTATTTTTTGAATGTTATAACTTTGGACTCATGTTATTTTCCCCTTTTAAAAATATTTCTCCTACTCCTTAAGCACTGGGGCTTTGTAAGGTTTAAATGTTTATCTTTGCCTCTGCTGTCATTTCTTACTATTCCTCACTCCCCCTTCCCCTTATGTCCTCCTCCTCTTTCACCTTTCTTTCTCTTTCTCTTTCTCCTTCTCCTCCTTCTCTTTCTCCTTCTCCTCCTCCTCTTCCTCCTCCTCCTCCTCCTCCTC
>NC_058130.1:748118329-748156451 GCF_016433145.1 Gracilinanus agilis
CCTCCTCCTCCTCCTCCTTCTTCTTCTTCCTCTCTCTCTCTCTCTCTCTCTCTCTCTCTCTCTCTCTCTCTCTCTCTCTCTCTCCCTTTCTCCCTTCCTCTCTCCCTTTCCCTACGGTTCTTTATATCTTTTCCTTACACACCAGGTCTACATTTCTTAATATTTTTTAATAGGTACATTTGAAACTAGATATGTCAAAATATGGATATTTTATCTTATTGGCAAAATCTACTCCACCCATTATCTCAATTTCTCCTATTACTAGAAATACTTCCTCAGCTTCATAACCTTGAAGTCATCTTTATTAACAAGAACTTTATCTTACACATAGAAGGCACTTGATAAACGATTGTCAAATCAAATTTGCTAAGTTTTTGAGTATTCTGTTTTGAAGCAGTTGCCAAGCCTTACAATTCCACTCTACATGAACTTTCTTGAAATCTTTCACTGTCATCTATTTATTTTAACCTTTCACAAATTCTCACTGAGAGTGTTACAGTAGCATTCATACCAATGTCTGAGTAATCTTTCTAATTCTTCACCATGATTGCATGGCAGTCTTCTCTTCATATGTCTATAGTAATTTCTTTTATTGGAAAAAATAAAACTTCATTTACTGAAGAAAGCAATTTTGGCAGTCAAAGATTCCAACCTGGCCCCACCTTTCCTCCCTAGTTCTATAGGTAATATTCTTTATGTATTGATATTCTTGCCGCTTTTCTCTATCCACTTCCATATCCTGTCTTCTCCTCTTTATTGCCAGTGCTCTAGCTCTTCCATGTATGAATTGGACTCCTTGACACCCATCTTCTTTTTTGGAAGACACTCCTTTTCTACAAGTCCTAATTTTTCCATGAAACCTGCTTCATGTATTAATATTTTTCATAGCATTCTTTTGATCTTTCCTTTGGGCTTATTTCATCTGTCCTTTATTTTGTATCAAAAACCTGTAGTGTCTTTAGAACAAAGAATTTCCAGTGGGAGAATTATTTCTACCAAAGTCAGTGTTTTCTCTATGATTTATACTCCTAAAAAAGTTCCTTGGGACACTAAGAAATTAAGGGACTTACCTCAGGGTCACAATCAATCAGTCAGTCTACTAGCATTTAATTAACTCCTAATATGTGGCAGACACTGTACTAAGTAACTTGGGGTAAAACTGAAAACAGAATAGAGTCCTTGCTCTTAAGGATCATGAATTCTAAAGGGGAAGGCAACATGCAAAGAACTATATACAATCAACGATAAAATGGAAACCATCCACAGTTGGAACCTTTCCTAGTATTATGAGAGAATGGGAAAGTCCTCTTGTAGAAAGTGGGACATTAGTTAAGATCTGAAGGCAGTTAGGGAAGCCAGGAGGTAGAGATAAAGAGAGAAAGACTGAGACAAGGAGGACAGCAAGTGAAAATCCTTTGTGTCAGGAGCTCAGTCATAATGTTTTGTTTCTGGGGCAGCATGGAGGCCAGTCCTACATAGCCAGTATGTACCTGAAATGGAATATGAACTCAGGATGTCCTGGATCCAAAGCTTCAGCTCTAGTCACTCCACGACACTGCTTCATACACTTCCTTATATTATAATATGATAAGGAGTAGAGATCATCTCTCTCTTATCACCTCTTCTTTTACTACCTCAACAGTCAAGTGTCACATATTGGTGAGGAAGGTGAAAAGAAATACAGAATGTTTTCAGTATGTATTGAAATGCAAGAGGGAGCCAAAAAGCTATGGAAGAGGGAGAGATGGGAGAGGTATGATGGAGGCGAGGAGAACTCTACCTGCCATCACTAGCAGAAGTCCCCTTAACCATATAGTACTAGACTTTCAGGAGAGCATCTGCAGTCTTTTGTATTTTGGAAACCGAAGCAATCCATTTGTTCTAGAAAGCATCAGGTATTGACGTCCCTTTACCTGTGGTTCTGATTCTAAGGATTTAGTCTTCCAGGATCCCTTTATGACATGAATAAATGAATGGAAAAATGAATGAATGAATTAATTAAAAATAATTGGTAAGTGCATACATACTACATGCAAATTTGGAGTGAGGACAAAGCAAAAAGGTGGATCATACTTTATAGTTTAGTGCTGCAATTGACAGGCATTCAGTAATATTACTCTTTGTATATATGTCAGACCTTCAGGTGCTTATGTCCATCTTATGGGTAAGACATCATCCTCTTTCACTTCCCCAAATTTTAGGGCTGTGCATTTAAAGCAACATGAGCAAAAGGCATGAGGGGCTTGCACTATCTTGGGATTGGAGGCTTATAACAAAGTAAATTTAGGAAATAGGTGATAGTATGCCTGCAGCTCATTTTAATTCCTGGTTATTTACTTTGGATTCTATTCTGAACAGATATCTTTTGTTTTTCTATTTTTACCTCAGTAGGAAGATGAATTTAATTCTGGTTAAAGGATACAATGGAAAATTGGAGTTTTTGGCAGAATGCATGCATGATTAGATTAATGGAGGATGAAAGCATAATTGCAAAGGATTTATTAAACACCACATGCATGCACTATGCTGAGCACTGGATATAAAAATATAAAAGCATGATAATACCTGCAATCAAAGAGCTATATTTGAAAGTCCATAAAAATAGGGAATCTAGAGTTGAAAAAAGGGGGCAATATTGAAAGATATACATAGAAATGCAGAATGATCACCTAGTTCTCATCAAGATAAAGTGAAAGATTCCTAGTTGTGTGACCTTGAGCTAGTAATTTAACTTTATTTGCCTAGTCCTTGTCCCTCTGTCTTAGAATTGTTAAGACAATAGAAAATAAGGGTTAAAAAATGAGGTGAAAACTTATCTGTCAGAGTCCCAGGGTACCAGTGGCAGAGTCTGAGTTCTTGGTGGGAGAGGTACTAGGGACAGAGTGAATGGCTCAAATAGCTTCTCTGAACTTGAATATCACTGGGACACTATAATGGTTATTTTGGTCTCCTGGACTGAAAGATTTTTTAAGAAGAATCATTTTTATATTTTTCTTCATAACTTTGGCACTAAACACAAGTTCTTGTGCATAGCAAATGTTTGACAATAGTTTGTTGAACTGAGGGGAGAGTGATGCTGGGTAAAGAAAGCTTAAACTTGGAGTCAAAGGAACCCACCTCCTTCCACCTAACCCTCAACTCTGCTGCTTAGCACCAGTGTTACTTTGGACAAGGTATTTTTATTTCTTAATATATCTTAAGATATTTCTTATCTCTCTGGGCCTCAGTTTCCTAATTTTTAAGATGATGGGAAAAGAAATTATATTAGTGAATCTCTAAGGTCCCTTTCAACTATAATCCTAAATCTTCTAATCCTATCAATCTTCCTGGATAGGCATGCCAGCCTCCCTACCGTTTTCACGCCCTGCCCCCATTCCTACAGCTCTCATGACAATCCCTGGCCCTTTAAAATATGAATACATCAAATATGTCCCATACCATTTCTGAAATAAGAACCTACCTTGGCATATTTACAGGCAAAGCCAGCTAGCAACAATAGAAAGATCTACTTTTAGTGACACATTCTTAGAGAGCTAGAGCTCTCATAATGAGGTCATTATTATTCATTGTGCCTGGCACCCAACAGATTTCCAAAGCATTCCTTTTTTTTTTTTTTTATTTCAATAGAACTTCATCAATCACTCCAAAAAGAAGGGGGAAAAAAGCAGAGTTAGAAATTATGATACCTATTCATGAATTCAACTTGATTTTTATTCAAGTAGGAAAAATTGGGGTTTGTAAAAATGGTGATAAGCTGAACAGTTAATGCCCAACGTAATTATGTGGGCCTTCTATTTTCACAATATTTTGCTGCTCAAGCCATCTCTTGAAATTTAAAATCTATCTATTTTTCTCTTATTTGTCACTTTTACTCATAGTCTTCATTCTAAGAAATTAATAGGGCTCACTGGAATGACCCAATGGCTGCCACGGGTTGTGTTCTGTGATGGGCAAAAGGACAAGAACATGAAATTTTGAAGTCTCTCTGTGATGTTAGAGATTATCCAATCATGCAGAATTGTAGATCGGGCAGTAGGAAGAGATGTAAGTTGATTCTCAAGGTGGAGATGAATTTATAATTAGACTAACGTACCTAATGAGGTACATTTCAGGCATGTAAAGCAAATGTCTCTCTACTGGGCCAGTGTTTATTTCCCCAAGTCTCATTCTTTTAGCCTATTTCATTGCTTCACAAACTGTTTTACAATCACCTCAATTCTTGTAAGATTAAAATCAAATATGCAAAATAAGTGATTTTATGGGGCATCTCTTCAACTAAGCTCTTTACACCTGATCTGCCTCAAACCATGAATGTAAAATGAAACTTTATAATTTCCTTAGGAGAATGAGCAGGAGGGATTTCAATGCCCACAAAATTCCTCCAAATGGTACACAAAAGAGCTACATTAAAGGGTTTGGGTGCATGTAGTTCAGACACAAACCAGAGGAAACATTTCTCACTCTGGATACAGTGAACATTTCTAATACTGTGTTGGGTTTTATTATACAATGGAATTTTCCCCATAGCTCTTTGTTTAAATGCATATTTTTTATTGTTGTTGTTATACATTATAGTAGCAACTAGATGGAATAGTCAGTAGGTGGATAGAGTATTAGAGTCAGGAAGACCTGAGTTCCAAATTTGCTTTATATTTACTGGCTCATATTTAACTTCTCTCAGCCTTAGTTCCCTCATCTATAAAATAGGAATAACAATAGCACCTTCCTCTCTGAGTTATTGGGAGGATCAAAATGACATAATATATGGAGTACTCCCCTATTTTCTCCTCTATTGAAATGAGTGCTTGCTCTTTGGGGTTAAGGACTGCTTCTTTTTCATCGTTTTATAAAGGATGTGTATTGTGCATATGTGTACTATTTTGCTTTTTCCTATGTAGGTTATATATGTCCACAAGTATTGATCTAGATGTATTTTACAGGGGAGAGAGATTATATATTTCTAGCATCTTTTCCTCACTTTCTTCTCCAAGGAAGACCTTGATTCCTACCAGAAAGAAAAGCAAGAGCCAGAATTTGGGGTCAGAATTTGACCTCTCTGTTTTCCTCGGAAATGAGTTATAGGGATATAATTATATCTATCTGCTCCCTAAAATGTTATTGGTATAGGGCAGTGATGGACAAACTTTTTAAAGAGGGGGCCAAAGGAAAGGAAATGCTCATCTATCAGTCTGTTTCTAAGGCAACTCTTTTGAAGTTTCATTGTATTGTATCCTACTCATTGTATTCGTCAGATTAGGAATAATTTCCCACAGCCTGATAGAACATTTCAGGGGACCAAAACTGGCCCATGGGCCATAGTTTGCCCATCATTGGTATAGGGGAAGTTCTTCTTAAAATCAAGATACATTCTAGATGAGAAAGGAGGGCCCTCATCTATATATCCATGGCTGGAATTCCTTCCCACCAAATATCATTTTCATAATGAGTAAACATAGAAAATAGCAAATTAACCCATTTATCCAAGTTGAGAGAAAGAGACAGAGACCTACATGTAGAGAGAGACAGAGAAAGATATAGAAAGGGAGAGAGAAGAGGGAGAGAAAAGAGAAGAGACAGACAGACAGAGACAGAGAAGTGACTCCCTGAAGCCTCTAATGTAACAAGCTGGAGATGGGGATGTAATAGAGATTTTCACTTCCTCTACATGTTGACCTCAGCCTAGAGTCTTTCTCTTTCCTCAAGAACTTGAAAAGAGATTGAAATGGAACATCTTCTTTCTTGGATTTGGAAATCAGAAGAGCTTAGATCTTCCTTCTCTTCCATACTCACAAACTCTGCCCACCCCTCTGTCAGATATGAGCTTTTGAGCAATCAATCTCCACTAATGAGGAAAGTGTTTCATGAAATTAGTCCTTTGAGTCAATGGTTATATTTCCATCATCAATACATGGCACATGAGAAGGTAGAAACTGGTATTATAATTTCATTCCTATAAAGAAATGACCAAAGAAGAAATTTCATGTAACCAAGCAATCAAGACTTCTTTAACTTGTATTGTTAGAGCTAAGAAGATAAGTGAATTGTCCACCGTCACACAGCTAGTATGTGTATGGATAAAATTAATGTTGAATTTTATTATGTATTAGTAATATTTCTGTGGAAAATCATTTCATTTTCCCCATGTCTCCATATTCTTCCTTGGTCAAACTGAAAGAGGCCACTTTCTAATCTACTCCTAGGCCTCCAGGTATATAACTTTGTCTTTTGTTTAAAGCCTTTACCTTTAAATTAAAATGCCTTCTCTAAGACATTTAAAGGTATTATGTGTTGGCATTTTCCTTTTTTGGTGAAGACCCACCTCCCCTTTGATGAAGTAATGAGAGAAGAGTTGAGGTCTCTGGATCAACTTTCTCTTTTGAAATATCCACTATGGGGACTGTCAGAGGATGTCCAAGGGATGAGCTGTCAGGCCAATGACAAAGAGTATGCAACTTCCTATAAAAGTGAGAGTTAGGGCCTGCTGAGGGTCTTTTCCATATAAGAGGTCAATGGAAAAGATCCATTCTTTGTTAAGGGAACTTATGCTCCTATAATTTTTTTTTTTTATTGGGGAAATGGCTTTATATTCTTTATTGGTTAAAATTGAGCTTGAACTGATATCTTCCTAGAGTTGGGACTAACTCTGTCCATTATACTAAGTTGTTGGCCAATAGTATACATTCCTCTTAGTAAATATTTATTGACTGAGTTGCTGAAATATACAAATTGAGTTTTTTAATGATATGTTTTCTTCTCTTTTCCCCGCCCTAAGACTCAATTTCCTCCTATTTCAAGAAATTTGTTGACTAGATTAGATAATAATACACATTTAAATGTTTTCAAGGTTCTTTATTTACATTTACCTTGTAATTATGATAGGATGGTTAAGGGGGTCACTATTAGGGGCCTTGGAGATTGGAGTTAGATGTTAACATAGGTGAGCAGCCTCAGCTGGGAATGAAGCTTGGTATAGGTATAAATTCAAACCCTTGATAGCTAAGGTGCCCAGTGTATCCTCACTGCTAGCTGCTTGGCCCCTTTAAGATGTTTGGTGGGCGGCCCCTTCCTGCTGAACTAGCTGCCTCTTATTGGATGCCAAGCAGAACCGGCAGGAAGTTAAGACTTGAACTTCCTGCCTAAAATGGAGGCTTAGATTCAACTCCACTGAACCTTGAACTACTCAGTATTCTCTCCTCTCCCTAGTCTCCTTAGCCTTGATGGTATAGGAATAATCACAGGATTCTCAGATCAAAGGCTGAGGGGTTTATTGAAACTGGGAAGGGAAACAAGGTAAGAGGGTTTTGGTGTTTCTAAGCTATTGCTATGATCAGCTGACTGGTGCTGGCAAAGGTCCTAAAAGGTCTTGGCAGGCCGAGGGCTGGCTGCCCTCAGCTGGAGCTAAACTGTCCCTGGTTAGTTATTAAATTAATCCACAAGTTACACAGTTGAAAAGGAAATAGATGTTGTTGGGTTGCTCTTGATGATGGTCTTAATCTCTAGGCTATCCTAAATCCTACCCATGATTCCACCACCCGGTCACCACCCTTTCACCACCTGGGGCCCCAGGGGAAGGTCAGGGATAAGTAGGTGATCTGGGTGAAGACAGGGGAAAACAGAACCCAGTGTTGTGTTCATAGGGGCTTTTTATAGTCTCAGCCCAACTGTCAGTTGGCACCTGCCCCATGGCACATGCCATTGGCAAGATTCCATTCAGGGTAACTGACAGCTTAGCCTAGGCCAATATTGCAATGCAAAAATCCTGCACTACAACCTCATTTGAGGTATTTGAGCACCATTTAAGCATCAAAAATGGTACAAAGTAGCATAGGCATTATTACCACTTTAAATTTTTTTAGGTGAGAAAATAGAAACACAAGTCTTGGGTGTGGTTACACAGGTAGCAAATGCTGGTGGCACAATTTGAACTCCAATTTTCCAATTCAAAGTCTTCTGCTCAAACCACTGTGCTAAACCTCACAGTTTAGCCTATCTGTCATATTCATTACCATTGAAGCCTATGGCAGTCTTGACTTTCCCATGTGTTACATTATCAGTATTCTTTCCTTGCTTTGATCTTCAGGGTACTCCAAACACCATTAAGTAAGTCCTGCTTATTGTCCCTAGGAATGGTCTCAGATATTACGTCAGTGGTAATTTCATACTTCAAAAGGATTAACCTCTTGAATTCCTTCAGTTCCTTCATGTCTCAGCTAAAATTCCACTTTCTGAAAGAAGTCTTTTGCAAACCCTCTTAATTCTATGAACTTCCATCTAAGATAATTTCCAAGCTATCCTGAATATAGCTTATTTATACAGTTATATTTATGTTACTCTCTACCCATTCTAAACAGTAAACTCATTGGAAGCAAGAGCTATTACCTTGCTTTGACTGTCGGATAATGGGCACATAATTAATGCTTTTGACTGGAACTGATTAGATTTCAGAAAATAAATAGGAGGAATACTATTCTGCATCACATTCTTATTTTAAAGAAAGTAATATATGATTGGTGGGAAGTGATAGGAATCCTCATGGACAAAAAGAACTGACTGACCTTGTTCAATTAGTAAACATTTATTTTTTTTAATAAAATTTTGTTTTTTGGATCAGCAAAAGCCTATTCTCTCTCCCTCCCACCACTTCCTCCATATTGAGAAAAAAGAAAAAGAAAACTTTCATTCCAAAATAAATTCATTCATTGTCAATGTCTTTAAAAAGTTTCAGTCTGCACTCTGAGTCTATCATCTCTTCAACAGAAAAGTAGTGTTTTTCATCAGAGTCCTATAGATTTATGGTTGGTTATTCTACTGATAAGGGTTCCTGTATTGTGTAAAGAGCCAGGGATGACTGAAAGACTATGAAACTGAGTAACTAGAAGGATTATGATAATATCCATGGAAATGAGGAAATAGGAGTGGGGAATATAAAGAATTCCACTTTCTATTTGTTGACTATAATATGCCTACAGGATTTCCAGATTGACATATACACTGTACAATTTGCAATCATGGATTCATGATCAAGGGAGAGGATAATAACTCTCTCTATTCACATATATTTACATATATACATGTATGAAGATATGAAGTCATCTCCATATAACTGAGTCCATTGGAACTGATGATATCACCAAGGGAGAATATATAGGAAGCAAAGAAATGAGGTCACAGAACTACATACTTTGTAGGAAAGATAAGGATGATCATTCCAAAGAGGAGAAAAAAGGAGGGAAAAAAGGTCACATAAGGAAACAAGAGGGCAGTGTCATGGAAGCCAAGGAAAGAGGGTATCCTGGAGAAGCATGTTTTCAAAAGCAATAAAGAAGTCAAGAATGGATGAGGAATGAGAAAAGGTCAATGAATTTAAGTCAATCATTGAGAATTAGAACTAGAAAATACCTCAATGCCTGTATATTCCAATATATACACCAAAGAAATCTCTGATATAACAAAACCAACAACAACCAACAACAAGGTCGTCCAACCTCTACATGAGTTCTCAAAGGAGGAATCTACCACCTTCAGAGAAAACTTTTCCCATTTTAAATAGTGGTTGAAAACCTTGATAAACTTGGATAGAGCAGTACCATAGGATGGATTGAAAAGCTAGATTTGGAAGGATAGAGAAATGAATAAGAAATAAGGAAATGGAGATAATGAATATGGGTAAAACTATCCAGGAGTGTGGATTCAAAAGGAAGAAGAGATACAGGATGATAGTTTGAGGAAATCATATAAATTTGAATTAAACATGATCCAGAACTGCACTTTTATTTGCAATGTAAAATGTTTTGAACATGCAAAGTCTGTTATCAATTTCCATTAACACTGAATGCTAATGAAGTCATAAGAGAGTCTTGCTGCCTAATTACCACAAATGATACAATTACCATATGAGAAATCTCTCTGGAGGAAAACAAGTAATTCCCAAATAGAGCCCTGGAAATAGATGCGGGGTTACGGGTCAAAGGGTAGAAGTGAGCCATGGCACAAAGAGAGAAACAAAGCTCGCAAAAGGTGAGGATTTGTTTTTCTCATTAGTGATCCTTTGAGATACTGGAATATTCCAACATATAACAAGGGCAGCAAAATAAGTCTCAATATTTCAGAACATGACCATCAGATTTCAACTCTGCAGCAAAAGTCTCACAACTATCCTTCCTCTTATCTTTCTCTTCTCAGCTTTCTATCTGCTCTGCCTTTGTTTGGCTAGATCCTTATCTTCCCAATCTTAACTTAAACTAGAGGATCACTAAAGGACCTTGCTCTCTGTGTTCTTTCTTCTCTCCCTGTATTTGCTCATCTGATGACTTTATCCATTATTGGATGGCCCCAATTTTTTATGAGCTTGCTAGCCCATGGTCTACACCGTGCTATTCTCAAAAGATATAAAGACAAGCATGAAATAACCCTCACCTCTTTAAAAAAATATCTTTACCTTCCATTTTAGAATCAGTACTGTGAATTGCTTCCAATATAAAAGAGTGGTAAGGCCTAGACAATGGTGGTTAGGAGACTTGCCCCAGGTCACACAGTTATGAAATGTCTAAGATCAAATTTGAACCCAGTACCTTCCATCTCTGGTCCTGTCTATCAATTTACTGAGCCACCTAGCTGCCTCCCCATACCTCTTAATTGATCAATTTGCATTTAATCTATCCCTTCTTTTTTTAATGTTTCATATTTTAGAAAAATTTTCCATGGTTACATGATTCATGCTTTTACTTTTCCCTTCACCTCCCTTCACCCCCGCCCCATAGCTGACAAGCATTTCCACTGGTTTTAACATGTGTCATCCATCAAGACTTATTTCCATATTATTGATAGTTGCATTGGTGTGGTCGTTTTGAGTCTACAACCTCAATCATGTCCACATCAACCCATGTGTTTAAGCAGTTGTTTTTTTTCTGTGTTTCCACTCCTGCAGTTCTTTCTCTGAATGTGGGTAGCATTCTTTTCCATAAACCCCTCAGAATTGTCCTGGGTCATTGCATTGCTGCTAGTACAGAAGTCCACTACATTCGATTTTACCACAGTGTATCAGTCTCTGTGTTCAATGTTCTTCTGGCTCTGCTCCTTTCACTCTGCATCACTTCCTGGAGGTCATTCCAGTTCACATGGAACTCCTCCAGTTTATTATTCCTTTGAGCACAATAGTATTCCATCACCAGCATATACCACAATTTGTTCAGCCATTCCCCAATTGACCGGAATACCCTCATTTTCCAGTTTTTTGCCACCACAAAGAGCGTGGCTATAAATATTTTTGTACATTTTTTTGTTTCCCTATGATCTCTTTGAGGTACAAACCCAGCAGTGGTATGGTTGGATCAAAGGGCAGGCAATCTTTTAGTGCTCTTTGGGCATAGTTCCAAATTGCCATCCAGACTGGTTGGATCAATTCACAACTCCACCAGCAATGCATTAATGTCCCAATTTTGCCACATCCCCTCCAACATTCATTTTACTCTCCCCTTCTCTCATTTTAGCCAGTCTGCTAGGTGTGAGGTGGCACCTCAGAGTTGTTTTGATTTGCATTTCTCTAATTATTAGAGATTTAGAACATTTTTTCATGTGCTAATTGATAGTTTTGATTTCTTTAATCTGAAAATTGCCTATTTATGTCCCTTGTCAGTTTATCAATTGGGGAATGGCTTGATTTTTTATACACTTGATTTAACTCCTTTTATATTTGAGTAATTAGACCTCTGTCAGAGTTTTTCGTTATAAATATTTTTTCCCAGTTTGTTGTTTCCCTTCTGATTTTGGTTGCATTGGTTTTGTTTGTACAAAAACTTTTTAGTTTAATATAATCAATTTTTTTATTTTACATTTTGTAATTTTTTCTAACTCTTGCTTCATTTTAAAAATTTTCCTTTCCCATAGATCTGACAAGTATACTATTCTGTGTTCACTTAATTTACTTATAGTTTCCTTCTTTATATTCAAGTCATTCACCCATTCTGAATATATCTTGGTGTAGAGTGTGAGATGTTGATCTAAACCTAATCTCTCCCATATTGTTTTCCAAGTTTCCCAACAGTTTTTGTCAAATAGTAGGTTTTTGTCCCAAAAGCTGGGCTCTTTTGGTTTATCATAGACTGTCTTGGTGAGGTCACTTACCCCAAGTCTATTCCACTGATCCTTCCTTCTGTCTCTTTGCCAGTACCATATTGTTTTGATGACCACTGCTTTATAGTATAGTTTAATATCTACTACTGCTAGGCCACCTTCCTTCACATTTTTTTTTGTTTCACTTGATATTCTTCATCTGTTGTTCTTCCAAATGAATTTTGTTATAGCTTTTTCTAACTCAGTAAAAAAGTTTTTTGTAGTTTGATAGATATGGCACAAAATAGGTAAATTAATTTGGGTAGAATGGTCATTTTTATTATGTTAGCTCATCCTACCCATGAGCAATCAATGTTTTTCCAATTGTTGAGATCTAGTTTTAATTGTTTGGAAAGTATTCGTATAATTCCTGTGTTTGTTTTGGTAGATAGATTCCTTAATATTTTATATTGTCTAGGGTGATTTTAAATGGTTTTTCTCTTTCTACCTCTTGCTGCTGTGATGTGTTGGAAATATATAGAAATGCTGATGATTTATGTTAATCTATCCCTTCTAATAGCTATCTCAATATTGCCCAAATTATCTTTCTATTGAATGACTATGCTTAAATCTCTCTTCTGTTCTCTTTCTCTCAGAAAAACCAATCATTTTAATTATTCTTTCTCCATCTCAGAATTTTTATTCTGTCTTCCATATTAATAGTTTATATATTATTATTTTTATATTTACTATTATGTATATGGGGCATTGTTGGTATATATACATGATTGTATATATATACATATATATATATCTTATTATATATAGTATATGGAAAGAGAGAGAGAGGGAAAAGGAGAGACAGAGAGAGGAGAGAAATGAAAGTTAGAAGTGACTTTAGAGGTCATTTTCTCAAATTCTGCCATTTAGAGATGCAGAAACTGAGCCTCAGAAAACTAAATGGCCTTATCTAATATCTTGTGGGTAATATGTATCATAGATACTATATGCACACAGAAAAGTTTATTTCAGAAACAGTATTCATTTCCACATGATCAGAATAGTAATTGGAGGAGATAGAATCTGACTCCAAACACACAACTCTTTTTTATACCAGGGGATTAATTGGACATGATTTTTATCTCTCTGACATCAACTTAACTTTCATTTTCTTTGTTGGATTTTGGCATTTTCCCATCATGAATATGAATCTCCCAGAAAATGATAAAAATCTTTGAGTGTTGGCTCCACATATGGTGGTAAGAATAAGTCCTATAAGGGCATATGAAGCAGCTCAGTGATCCTCACTGTGCCTTGGAGAGAAAGCAAGAGCCCTTAGCATATTCAAATGATTTAAGGTTCTTGCAGAGATGGAATAGTAGTCCATCAGGTCCAGTAGAATTCTCTAAATAGTAAAGGAAGCATATGAGAAAAAGGAAGGCAACAATTGTATATTGACTTCACTCCATATTGGCAGGCAGGGGGATAAGTTGTAAATATTTTTCTTTTTCTTTTCTTTTCTTTTTTTTCCACAAACATCATCAGCTAATAGATCCACATAAAGAGAACATGGTTATTTGTAACTCATTTATGTCCCAACTCTCTTGAGGTTTAAGGGAGTTTCAAAAAGAAAATTTAACAGAGCAGTAAGGCAGAAAGCAATGCTCAAATATGACAATAGATCTGTGATATCATGCAGCAAAACTTTGGACAAATTCCATCTTCAGAATTTGATTTTTAGTTAGTTTACAGGATAAGAGGATACGAAGATAATACAACAGATCCTTGTTTATTGGTCATTTACCGAATGTCCTCAGTGGTCAGAATGCTGTTCTTGTCTTCTCTATAGTGGATGATGGCAAAGAAAGAAGTCATCTTACAGGACAGTAGCAGAATATGATTTGTGTTTACACCTAGGATAGGAAGTGAGCCTTGATGAGAAAATTCTAACTTCATGTAAGTTGTACATTCTGTCTGCATAAAAAAATACATCCTGTGATTCCATGTTATAAAATTTGTAGCTTCCTTAGTGGTGCTGATTTAAAAAAAATTAAGTATCAATGGCTTTTGGAGAAACAGTCATTCTCTGGCAGGCAGTAGATATGAAGATTCTTGGCCTGTATGTACACATGAGGCAGAAAGAGAAGAATTAGACTATTTAACTCCTCAAATATTTAATAAGCTGCTTCTCATTGACATGCCATCTCTGGATTCCATGCCTTTATAATAATAGCTTTTTCATCTGCCTGGACTGTATTCCCTGTTTACCTATACTACTGTAATCCCTGATTCCATTCAAAATCAGTTCAAATGTTAACTTATGCATGAGGTCTTATCTGGTATCCTCCATCCTAGCTACTGGTACCTTTCCTTCTTGGATCTCCTGCATCTGCTTATTATTTTTATTTTTTGCATAATTCTATGTAAGTACATGCTATCTTTCCTCTTAGAATGGTTCTTATGGGCAAAGTACTTTTTCACATTATTCACATCAGCAAGTTCCTTAAGAGAAAAGACCATCATGTGCAGCTAGGTGACACAGTGGATGGATACCCAGTCTTGGAATAGGGATGACCTGGATTCAAATCTGCCTTTAGATATTTCCTAACCACGTGACCCTAGGCAAGTCAATTAACTGTCTGCCTAACCCTTGCCTTTCTGTCTTAGTTATTATTAAGGCAGGAAGGTAAGAATTTAAGGAAAAAAGAGAAAGAGCTGCCTTAGTTTTGTGTTTGCATTCTCAGTATCTAGAATAATTCCTGCTCCATAATAGAGGTAAATAAATGCTTTCTGGTTGAGTGGTTAAGGAGCTTGTATTCAACTGTGAAGAGATATACGATGATAAGTGTAATGCAGGGAAGTCTGTAATGTAGTGCAAAGTGAACAGAATTTGAAGTCAAAGAATGTGGGCTTGAAACCCAACTACACTACTTAAAAACTATCTAGTAAATCACTTAAGCTCTCTGAGCCTCCATCTCCTCATTTATAAAATGAAAGATTTAAACACAATGAGTTCAGAAGTCTCTTCCAGCCTTGAATCTATAAACTTAAAATGTATGGAACAATTCCCCACTCACATATATACTCTCTATATCCCATTTAATAAGGGAGATACATTAAAATGCTCTAGAAAAAAAATTTGAGAAATAAGAAAGGTACTTTTGGGGGACAGCTGGGTAGCCCAGTGGATTGAGAGTCAGGCCTAGAGACGGGAGGTCCTAGGTTCAAATCCAGCCTCAGCCACTTCCAAGCTGTGTGAACCTGGGCAAGTCACTTGACCCCTATTGCTCACCCTTACCACTCTTCCACCTATGAACCAATACATAGAAGTTAAGGGTTATGAAAAAAATAAAAATAAAAAAGAAAGGTACTTTTAACTGAGCAGTAGGTTGTTGTGACTGAAGAAGATGTCACCTGAGTTTAACTTTGAAGGAAAACAGTAATTCTGAAAACAAATAGGAAAGGGGAATGGAAAATGCATTTTCAAAGAGTAGGGAAAATCTTGTTCTTTCTGTAAATGGAATCCTTTAACAGGTATTTTATGGGAAATAAGAAGCAAACTGTAGAGAATACTTTTCCTTAAGGAGTTTTCAGTTTTGTAAAAGAGAATTCTTTACTCTATTGTCTATCTTGAGTTACCACTAGCTTAAGTACCCCTACTTAGTACTTCACTAGACTGAAGAAAGGACTAACTCTCCTTTGTCTACTTTTAAATTGAATCAACAAAAGATTGAACACCCTACTTAGTACTAGGTGAGAAGCTAGCAAGGTACTTAGAAAATTCACACCCTTAGCTGTGAATCTTTTGATGAGAACTTAACCTTCAGAAGGTGAGAAGGTTGATACCACAGACATTGCCCCCTGGACAGTGCTAGAAAATTTGGAAACTGTGATTGGCCCCTGTGAAGAGCAGGAGAGAACAGAAATCACCATAAAAGCAAGCCCCAAACTCCCTCAGAGAGATTGTCTTTAAGAAGACATTCTGAAGATATTGTCTTCTGGAGATAGTATTCTGACTGTGGAGAGTCTTTGAGGGAGCTTTGCTGGAGACTATGGCTTGGATTGTGGGCTTGGAGCTCGGCTTCAAATTAGACTCTGACTCCTGGACTATTTTGTTGTGTGAGTGAAAGGTTGACTCCTATCCTAGTTTCATAAGAGACAAGCTTACATCTTGGAAAAGCCCATGTGGTTACTCACTACCAGCCTTCCTGGTTGAAAGCTAATCTCTGTCTGGATTAAGCAGACCTAGAGAAAAACTTTAGGTTTATAGGATAGATAACCTCTCTAACCTCTTCACATTTATCTACTTTATTGTTTCCTCTCCACTTTGAAAATATTTGTAATGAATGTCTGACTTGAGATATAATAAATATTGGCGACCAGATAATTTCATAAAATTATTGTCCAACCATTAAATTTAACCCTTACAGTTTTATGAGGAGAAAATGAAAAAATGCAAAAGCAAAATATATAAGGCCAAAGTTCTATTGCTAGGAATAAAGAAACTTTGAACCTAAATAAGAAGGAGTTTGGATAGAATAACATAGGCCTCTAAGTGGATGGGCCATGGCTAGATTACCTATATACATTCATATAACTATATATGCATAAATAGTAGGCATAAAATGGGTTTTCATGATTAAAAGGAGTTTTAAAATTAAATCAAAGCAAGGAATAAGTCAGAGAGGAAGCATAGAAAAAATTATAAAACAAAATCCTAAAATACTTTGATCATCCTTATATGAAATATCTATATCTAAATGTATGTATGTATATACCCATATGCACATACATTCATACATAAACACATCTGTACATACATATATTCAAATGATCTTACATACATATATGCAAAAATATCTATGTATACACAATATTGTTGTTGCTCTTCAGTTGTGTCCTACTCTTTGTGATCCTATTTGGGGTTTTCTTGATAAAGATATTGGAGTCATTTGTCATTTCCTTCTCCTGTTCATTTTACAGATGAGGAAACTGAAGCAAAAAGGGATAAGAGATTTTCCCAGGGTCACATAGCTAGTAAGTATCTGAGGACAGATTTGAACTCAGGTCTTCCCAATTTCCTAACTCCAGACCCAGCATTCTATCCATTGTACCACTTAGCTGTCCACATAAAACATATATTTTGAAATGTTGTTTCAGGAGTAAAAGACTGTTAGTTTCAGAAAATTAGCAGGGTCTTGATTCCCTAAACTTCTTAAAGTTTCCACATGCTATCTATTATTCATAACAACAATCTACAATAGCAACAGAGTTGAAAGCAAAGTGGGTGACCATCAAAGGGAGAATGGTGAAACAAGTTGTGGTTGTATAAAAGAATTATATGAGCACTAAAGACCTTGAAGGATTCCAATAGATATGAAGGATTCAGAGAAGCTTGGGAAGACTGGAAGTGATGTAGAGCGAAGAAAGTATTACCAAGGTGAAATACATATGATTACAATTACATAGAGGAGTATTATTAACAAGTTGTGAAGAATGTTGAGCAAGGAGAAATAATGATGAAAAATTCTCCTTAATTCCCTCTTTATAGAGAGGTGGGGGACTCAGAGAAGGGAATGTTGTGTAGTCTTTGAGGAACAGACCATCACTGTGTTGACAGGCTTCATTTGAATATTTCTTTGGGTTGTAATTGAAGGTGTGAATGGCATTGGGGGAACTATTATGCTGTTTTAAAAAACTAAAGGAAATAATGCAACTTTGAAGAAAAATAAAATGATACTTATTGATGAGGGTGGAGGAAGTTCTTTTGGGAGGACTTTGGAAGACTATTCAAATTAAGATGATAAAGTAAAAAATGATAGCAATAGTATTGTATATAGTGCTTAAATGTTTGCAAAGCACTTTACGTAAGTTCTCTAGTTTGGTCCTTGTAAGAAACTTGAGGTTAACACAGCTATTATGCTCATTTTGCAAATGAGAAAACTGAATCTGAGAGTTTGTGATTTGCCTAAGATCACACAGCTAGTAAATCTCTGAGGTGTGATTTGAGCTCTAGTCTTCTTTAACTGAAGTGACTTATCCATAGTATCCCAGAATATTGTTTGGGGATGATTTCAGGGGAGATCTGATGTCATATTCTACCTGTATAAGAATCTCCAGTACAACATATCCCAAAAAGTGGTCATCTGGTTTTTTTGTTTAAGATCTCTGAGAACTATAAACGTATTGCCCCTAGAAATAGGACCATGTCCAGATGAGGGCAACCAAGGTAGTAAAAGGCCTTGAGTTTCTTCCAGATAAAGAATTAGAGTTATTTAGTCTTGATAAAAAAGTTTCTCTGTCTGTTTGTCCTTCTCTGTGTGCCTCTCTTTCTGTCTGTCTGTCTCTGTCTCTCTGTCTCTCTGTCTCTCTGTCTCTCTCTGTCTCTCTCTGTCTCTCTGTCTCTCTCTGTCTCTCTCTGTCTCTCTGTCTCTCTGTCTATCTCTCTGTCTATCTCTCTGTCTGTCTGTCTGTCTCTGTCTGTCTGTCTCTCTGTCTCTCTCTTCTCTCTGTCTCTCTCTGTCTCTCTCTGTCTCTGTCTCTCTCTCACTCTTTCTCTCTCCCACATCTTCTCTTCCTTTCTCTCTCCATGTATATATGTATGCCAAAGCTATCTTTACATATCTAAAAGCTATCACATGGAAAAGAGATTATCCTTGTTCTTTTTATTTTCAGAAGGGAGAGTTAGGAGTAATGGCTGGAAATTGCAAAGAAGCAAATAATAAAGGCATTCATAAAGGGCTTTAAGATTTCAAAACCATTTTACTAATATTACCAAATTTTATCCTCACAACAACTCTGGGAAGTAAGTGCTAATATTTTACCCATTCAGCAGATGAACAAACTGAAGCAGATACAGGTTTTATGATTTGTCTGGATTCACAGTTTTTAAGTGTCTGAGGCAGGATTTGTATTGTATTTGAGTCTCCCTGATTCCAGGTGCAGCTATATACATTGCACCAACTGGCTACCTGATTTCTACTTGATGCAGGAAAAACTTCCTAACAATTAGAGCAATCTCAAAACAGAGCAGACTACGTTAGCTGGTAGTGGGCTCCCCCTCCCTTGAAATATTCAAGCAAATGCTGATTGTCCACCTAGTAGGTGTTGTGGAAGGATTTTGCTCAGTAATGGGGTTAACCAGATGACTTCTATACTCTGTTTCCTCTCTGAGAGTCTGGGACTTAAAATCTTGTGTTTCTTCTCAAGCAATTGACCTGGCACCAAAAGGCAAATGTGATAATGAGAAGGAGGATCGTTTTTACTGCTCTAAGCTCTGAGGGACTGAGAAATTTGTTGTTGTACAGTCATTTTCAGTCGTGTCCAACTCTTTGTGACCTCATTTGGCATTTTCTTAGCCAAGATAATGGAGTGCTTTGCTATTCTTTTCTCCAGCTGGGGGCAAGAATAAAACTCTTTCTATAGAAGTAATGTTTTCTAGAGTGCAATGAGGAAGGACAAAGAGAATTCAACTTCACAAGTACAAAATGTGCCTGTAAAAATCTCTTCCCAAAGACTGCTAGAGTTGTTGCCTTGTTCAAGAGGGTACTGATTATACTTTGAACTGTTCAACAAGCAAGTGTCTGGGATACATTCTATAGGAGAGAGAGAAGTCAAAAAGAGGATTAAATTAGAACAGGAGTGAGGTCAAGAATGGCAGAAACTCTGGGGCAGCTGGGTAGCTCAGTGGATTGAGAGTCTGGCCTAGAGATGGGAGGTCCTAGGTTCAAATCTGGCCTCAGACAGTTCCAACTGTGTGACCCTGGGCAAGTCACTTAACCCCCATTACCTAGCCCTTACCACTCTTCTACCTTGAAGCCAGTACACAGTATTGACTCCAAGATGGAAGGTGAGGGTTTAAAAAAAAAAGAAAAGAATAGCAGAAACTCTTTCTCTCTCCTCAACATCTGCATTTTCCTGGGCTGCACTGACCACCCAAAGTTAGAGAAGGAATGCCATGATGTTCTTGGGACAATGTGAATTATTAGAAAGGGATGGATATCAATTGCTACACTGATGAGTGCTGTTAAGAATAACCCCTGTAGTACAGTGGCATGAGGGCCAGATAATGAAATCAGAGGTCCTGGTTTCCAACCTCATTACCTTCACTTAGTAGCTTTGTGATCCAGGCCAAGAAACATTTCTCTTTTTGGAACTCAGTTTTCTCTTCTCAAAAAATTGAGGAGGGGGATAAATTTGAACTAAATGGCTTCTAAACTCCTTTCTAATTCTGAATCTTAGATGGAATTCAATCTGTCTCCTGTCATCAATGTGCTGATATTCTTGCCCTTGCACCTTTCACCTCCTTATTGCAGTCTTTGTTGCCAAGGGTTGATATCCTCAGCAACAGTCATCCATCATTTTTCCTTTACTCCTCCATGCAAAATAAAAATGAGCCTCTAGAGAAACACAAAAAGCTTTAACAGACCTGGTAGTTGCTGATGGAAACAAACCTGCCCACCTTCCTGCAAACCCATCCAGACAGGTTTATTTTAGCTTTGGGATTATCAAGTTGAGGTCCATAACAAGTCCATTTCCAGAAGCTGCCCTTTGCCAGCTCTACAAAATCATTAAGAGGACATGTTCATCAAAGCCTTGACACCTTCTTGAAGGGGAGAGGATTAGATGGAGCTGATTTTTTGAAGTAATCTCTCCTAGGATGACAATGTGGGCCAAATAATGGCATATAATCAACTTGCAAAGTAGTCAACAACATGAATTCTTCATGAAATCAATGAAGAAAAAGATTCCTCTTGGGAGAACAGAGATGCCATAATATTAAAAATACAATGTAATGATGATAATTATTTTTATGAAATAAAAAATAATACTTCATCAGAAACATAGGCCCTCTAAAGAAATTCAATTAATTGATTTTCATTAAGCACTTACTATGTGCCAGGCACTGCATTAAGCACCTGGGATACCAAAAGAAGCAAAAAGATCCTTGCCCTCAAGGATCTTACAGTCTAATGGGGGAGATAACATGCAAACAAGTATATCTAACAGAAGCTATAAAACGAATATTAGAAAATAATTAACAGAAAGAAGGCACTAGAGTTAATTAAGATGGGTTGAGGAAGTCTTCTAGTTAAAGAGGGGATATGAATTGGGACTTAAAGTAAGCCAAGGATTTTGGTAAGTTGAGTGGAGGAACAAGAGCATTCTAGTTGTGGAAGACAGTCAGAGAAAGTGCCCAGAACCAAGAAATGGAGAATTTTGTTTGTAAATCAGCCAGAAGGCCAGCTTTATTGGATTGAAAAATGTATGTTAGGGAGCAAGGTGTAAAAAAAAACAACTGGAAATATAGGAGGCGACTAGATTATGAGAGGCTTTTGATGATAAATAGATTATTTTTTATTTGATACTGAAAGCAATAGGGATTTTAGTGAGTATGACATGATTAGATCAACTATTTGGGAAAATTATTTTCATAGATAATTGGAAGATGAATTGCAGTAGGGAGAGACTTGAATCAGGCAGATCCACAAGCAAGTTAGTATAATACTCCAGATATAAGGTGATGAGGTCTTATACTAGAGTGGTGGAAGAGAGGTCATATTTGAGAGATGGGAAGGTGAAATTGACAGTTCTTAGATATAGGTGGGGTGAGACAGAGTGACGAGTCATGCATGGGTTCTAGGATGCAAACCTAAGGGTCTAGGATTTAGGGGAATTCAGAGGGGTTAGGAGGCAAGGTAATGAACTCTGTTTTGAACAAATTGAATTTAAAATTTCTACTAGATATCAAGTTCAACATATCTAAAACATAGTTGGAGTTAAGAGATTGTAGGTCAGCAGAGAGTTTGGGGCAAGATATCTGCAGTATATCTGGGAGTCATCAGGATGGATATGATAATTCAATTTATGGGATATAATGAGATCACCAAGTGAAGTAATATAGAGGGAGAAGAGAGAGCCAATAACAGAATATTGAGGGTAAACTGTGATTTGAGGGCATGATCTGGAAGAGAATTCAGGAAAGGAGATAGAGAAGGAGTGGTCAGATAGACAGACTGAGAACCAGAAGAAAGTAATGTTTCAAAACCTAGAGGAGATTTTGGATATTCGTAATTTTTTTTCTTTCTAATAAAATAAACAGTAACATGTTTTATCGTATTCTTTCCTAAAAATATCAACTCACTTTATTTATTAGTTCAATGGTTTTATTACTTTCAATTTTATTGATCTTTCCTTTGATTTTCAAGTTCTCTATTTGGTGTTTAATTATAAAATTTTAATTTGTTCTTTTTTTTTTTCTAGATTTTTTGAATTGCATGCCCAAGTCATTCTTTTGTTTTCTTTGGCTTATGTAAAGGTTTAGAAAAATAGATTTTGTCCTGAGTATTGCTTTGCTACATTCCATACATTTAGGTATGCTATCATTCTTTTTAATGAAATTATTATTCCTTGACCCACTCATTATTTAGAATGAGATTATTTCATTTCCAATATATTCTTCATCTCTGTTTCCATGGACTTTGACTGAATGTAATTTATCATATTATCACCTGAATATTATGTATTTAATATTTTTGCTTTTCTACATTTGTTTGTGAAGTTTTTATGACCTAATATCTGGTTAATTTTTGCCTAGATGTTATCTGCTACTGAGAAAATGATATATTCCTTTCTATAACCATTCAGTTTTCTCCAGAAGTCTATCATATTGAACTTTTCTGAAATTCTATTCTCTTCCTTAACTTTTTTCTTGTTTATTTTTGTTTAGATTTATCTAACCAAGTCTAAAGTACTCTAAAGTTCTGAGAAAGAAACATTGATGTCTCCCAATTATATAGTTTTAAACTCTATTTCATCCTGATCATCCTGGAACTCATTTAACTTTTCCTTTAATAATCTGGACCCTGCATCATTAAGTGGATATAAGTTGAGTGTTAAAATTGCTTCATTGTCTATGGTAGATTTAAGCAAAATATAGTTTGCCTGCTTATCTCTTTTAATTATAACTAATGTTACTTTTGATTTGTTTGAGATCATGATTACTATTCATGCTTTTTTTTTTCCTTTGGCTGAAGTATGATAGATTTTACTCTGGCCCCTTATCTTTATCTTTTGTGTGTCTCTTTTTCTAGTGTGTTTCTTATAATCAACATATTGTTGGATTCTGATCTTTAATCCACTCTGCTATCTGCTACCATTTAATGGGTGAGTTCCTCCCATTCACATTCATAGATATGATAATTAAATATATTTCCTTTCATCCCACTTTTCCCTCAACCCCATTTATCTTACTCTTTCTCTCCTTTCACCTTGTTACTTTTCAAAAGTGTTTTGCTTGTGACCACTGCCTTCTTCAATCTATCCTTCCCTTGACCAAATCTTCAGTTCTTTTATCTCTTTCTCCTCCTTTCTTGTAGTGTTGTTGTTTGTCTTTTTATTTCTGAAGTGAAACAATGGTATTACAGGATGATATCATCTTGACTTTTGTATGAATTTGATTTAAGTGAGGCAGAGTTACCCCAAATCATGAGTCTCATTCTCTTTCATAATCATCCAAGTCCAGTGGCAAGACAAAATGAAGGATGACTGACAATGACCCAAGATGTAGCAGATTACTGTGGTGTCTTCCACATCTGACCAAGCTCTAAGGCCTCCCCACCTCCTGCTTCAGCAACCTTTGTGATCATTGGAACAAATAATTCTCATCAACTTATTCCACAAAGTTGTCACATGCTTTGAGTAGACACACCTCTAACTCAGTGACAAAGCCATCAGTTACCCTCAGCATGGGTTGGCCCTTCTGCCATGATAGTTTAGTTGGATGTGACCACTACATATATTACAGCATCTTAGAGTTGTAAAGGATTCAACCAGCTCTCACAGCAGAGGTATTAGTCCTCCTTGAATACCTGTACATGCTATCCTTGTCAGTAAAATAGATTTCTTTAGCTAATTGACTTTGTGTTATTCCCTCTTTGAGCCCATTTTCATGAGAGTAAGGCTCAAATATTGCCCTCTACACCTGCATTTTCCCCTCTACTATAAAAGCTCTTCTGTGCCTCTTTTATGTGAGATAATTTGCCCCATTCTACCTCTCTCTTTCCCCTTTTCCTAGTGCTTACTACTTTCTCAACATTTACTTTTCTTATCTTTCTTTTGGGGCACCATCTCATTATATTTAGCTTACACTTGTGTCCTCTATCTATGTATATTCCTTGTAATTGCTCAAATAATGATGAAGTTCTTAGAAGTTTGAAGTAGCATATCCCCAGGAAAAAATGTAAATAATTTAACCTTATTAAGTATCTTATAATTTCTCTTTCTTGTTTATTTTTATGCTTCTCTTGAGTGCTTGTACTTCAAAAGGAAAATTTTCCATTTAGATCTGATCTTTTTCATCAGGAATACTTGAAAGTCATGTACTTCATTAAATATTCACCATTACCAGGAAGGATTATACTAAATTTTGACCGATAGGTGATTCTTGTTTATAATCCTAGTTCCTTTGCTCCCTGGAATATCATATTCTAAGCTCTCTGATCCTTTACTATAGAAGCTGCTAAATTTTGTGTTATCTTAAGTGTGGCTTCATGATATTCGAATATTTTATTTCTGGCTATTTTCAATATTTTCTTCTTGATCTGGAGCTCTGTAATTTAGCTATTGTATTCCTGGGAATTTTCATTTTGGAATGAAATTTTTAGGTCATGACTGTCAGATTCTTTCTGGCAGATTTTACTTCTTTTTCTAGGATTATAAGGGCAGTTTTCTTTCATAACTTCTTGATGCCTCAGATCTTTTCTGGATTATGACTTTCAGTTAGTATAGTAATTCTTAAATTATCTTTACTCAATGTATTCTCCAGGTCACTTATTTTGCCAATGAGATATTTCAATTTTTTTTTCATTTTTTCTTCTTTTGAGCTTGTTTTTGATAATTCTTTTTTTCAAGCATGAGGCAGGTATTTATTTCCCATGCACAAAAGCACTGTTAAATACAAAAGGCTTTCATAAGCATTCTTTGTCAGAAAAACCAAATGTATAGAAGTGGCATTAATAATTATCACTGAGATTTAAAACTATTTGAATATAAGCATTTACAGAATATATATGTTCTATTTCACCTGTATTTCACCTGGGATTTGCATGATTCCCTTTAAGAAAAATGTTTTCTGGCAAACCAAGCCAAAGGTCATACTGTTCCTTTGGTTGGTAGACTGTCTCTTAAAACAAAAAAAGTTTTAAGTTAGCAAAGCCAACAAAACTATCCTACACATCAAACATGTCTGAGAGTATATTCAATATTCCCCACTCATAGTCTTTCACTTCTTTGAAGAAGGGAGGAAGGGGCATTTTTCTCAACCCTTCTTCAGGTCTCAGCTTGGTCATCCTGATTTCAATGAAATAAAACTGGTGGACTCAGATAGAAATAGATACATATTCATTGCTGGTAGAATTGCTAACTTGTAAATTTTGGAGCGTGATCTGGCAGGAAGCAGCAAAAATTATTAAAATAATCATATCCTTTAATTGAACATGTCCATTGTTTGTGAAGTTATCTTAAAGTTGTTATTGAAAACAAAATAAATCAAGATATTCAAAGATGGCAGAACTACATATAATTGAATTCTTTTTAATATATTTATTTACATTAGTTACATGTAGAAATATTTTTTTTCTTGTTTATACCTGGTTTGTTCTTTGATTTAATTTGTTAACTTAATGCAGAGTCCAGGTAAGTTTTACTCATACATAAATAAGGAAACTTAGTCCAGGAAAAATAAGGCTTTCTTTTTACCTCCAAAGGACACATAGTGGCACTCAAGCCTAGAGTTTAAGTCTTTTGGCTCTCATTCAGTGCTCTGCATAGTATGCTATTAGGTTAGATCACCCAGAAAAAATCTTTCCTGGGCCAGGAAAAGATGTATAGTTAGATGTTGATGATGATGATACTGATATTGATGATGATATTGATGTTGATGATGTTGTTGATGTTGTTGATATTTACAATGTTGTTGATGATGTTGATGTTGAGGATGACATTGATAATGCTGATGATTCTGGTTGATGTTGATGTTGAGGATGATGATGATGATGTTGATGTTATTGATGATTGAATTTGGAATTGGAGGTTTTCCTTCCATTTGAACCTTTCTGACACTTTCCACTATAATGATTAAAATTTTCTTGGAGATTGTCTCCAATCTCTTTCACCCTTTCATTGTATTGGTCTTCTCCCCCCTCCCTCCATGTGCTTCTTTATGAAATAAAAAAATTACCCCATTTTATTTCTTTCACCATTTCTCTTAGTATTATCCTTTTTTACCCCTAGTTTATATATATGTAAAATATATGTATATTTTATATTTCATCCTATATGGTTTGTCACTGTTCCCTCTAAGTATATTTCTTCTAGTTACCCTGATGATAATAATAATTTTTAAGAGTTACCAATATCATCTTTTCTTATAGGAATACAAATCATTTGAATTTATTGGGTCCTTTAAAAAAGCTGTTTGTTTGTTTTTTCTTAATTCCCTTTTAGTGATTCCCTTGAGTTCTGTGTTGAGGCATCAAATTTTTAGCAGCTTGAAGTATCTTTTCCTTGGTCTGGTAGTTCTTAAATTTGGCTATAACATTCCTGGGTGTTGTTAATTGGGGATTAAATGCAGGAGGTGATCTGTGGATTCTTTCAATCTCCACTTTTCTCTGTTGTTCAAGAATGTCAGGGCAGTCTCCTTGGATAATTTCCTGTAGAATGATGTCCAGGCTTTTTCTTTTGTCATGATTTTCTGGTAGTCCAATAATTCTTAAATGGTCTCTTCTGAATCTATTTTCCAGATCTATTATTTTATCAATGAGGTATTTCATATCATCCTCAATTTTTTTATCCTTTTGATTTTGTTTTATAGAATCTTGCTGCCTTGTGAAGTCATTTATTTCTAGTTGTTGGATTCTAATTTTTAAAGACTGAATTTCAGCCCTGGTTTTTTGGTCATCCTCCTCCTTCTGGTCTGTTTTTCTTTGTAGGTAATCTCTCACTTTCTTTGCCTCATTTTTAAGCTGTTCAATTCTGGCTTTCAACACATTATTTTCTTATTTTAGTTCATGTGCCTCTTTTTTCAGATGACTTATTTGGCTTTTTAAGTTCTCTTAAGTTGTCTTCAGCCTTTCCTAATTGTTTTTTGAATTGTGTTTTGAGTTCTCCCAAAGCCTGAGTCCAATTTGCTAGTTTTTTTTTTGTTGTTGTTCCTTGGTCCCCCTCTATTCCATTTGCACTTTGTTCATTACCTGAATAGAAGCTGTCAATTGTAATTTCTTTTTTTCTTTTTCTGTTGTTTACTCATATATTTTTTCCTTCTTTCCCCCCTGTCATTGGCTGTAATCTTGCTCCTCTGATTATTTGCTAGATCTGTGGGTTTGGGCTATTCTGTCCTGAAGGGGCTTCTTCTTTGCTCTGTTGATTGAGTAGATTAGGCTGATGGAATATTAATGAGCCCTGAGGTCAGATCTTACCCAGCTGGCAGCAGAAGCTGAAGGTGTAGGTAAAGGTGTGTAGGCTGAAGGGAGCTGTGCTTCCTGCCCTGTTATCAAGGTATTCTGTAGGAGTAGCAGCCTTTGCCCTGGGATATGAGTCAGTAGGATTCTTAAGGAAGCTCTAAGTACAGTCAGTGGAGGAGGGGTGTTGGAGATTGAACTTCTCTGCCTTCTGAAGGCTTCTTATCTGCCCTATTGATAGACTAAACCAGGGTAGAGCTGATCTGCAGAGATGGATGTGCAGAGGCCCAAGATTGAGAGTGGTAGCTGTGACTAGACTGCACTCCCCTCCATGTCGATCCTCCAGCTGCTTCCCTGCAGGTTGTGGTTAGAGCCCTGAACCTGGCATAGCTGTGGCACCAAGGCACTCCCTCTGGACTGCAACCCTTGCCCCAAGATGCCAACAACCTCCGGAGACTCAGCATAAGAGATGGGGGAGGGGTCCTGAAACCTTTCTTCTTCCTTTTCTTGTCCTGTTTTTAGATTGGCTTTTCTGTCCCCTAGAAGCATTTTGTTTTTGATTGTTGTGGAAGGGCTTTCACAGTGGTCTGGGCTTTTGCTGCTTCTAAGAGGCCATCTTTGATTTATTAATTCTTGGTATCTCATGCAAACATTAGTTTTCACTTCGCCAATTAAACACTCATGTTCTGTCTAAAAATCAATAATCAGTATCAGTTCCAAGGCAGAAAAGTAATAAGGGTCAGGCAATTGGGGTTAAGTACCTTAATCAGGAGCACACAGCTAGGAAGTTTCCAAGGCCAGATTTGAATTCAGTACCTCCCATTTCCAGACCTGGCTCTCTATCTACATAGCCACTTAGCTATCTCTCCAATTTTAATTTTTAGTGAGCTTTTAATTTTTTTTTTCCAATTTGGTGAACTGGACTTTCTAAGGAGTTAATTTATTTTTGTGCAAGATTCATTCTGGAGAGTTTTAATTTAAATTAATTTTTCCCCAATTACATGTGAAAACAATTTTAAATATTTTAAAAATAATTTTGAGTCTTGAATTCTGTTCCTCCTTATCTCCACCCACTGCAATCTAATATAAATTTTACATGTGCAATCATGTAAAAACAGTCCTTTTGTGGAAGGAAACTCAAACAAAAATATTAAGAAAGAAAGTAAAAAAAAATTTGCTTTAGTCTGTATCCAGACTTTATCATTCTTTGTCTGTAAGCAAATGGTATTTTTATCATGAGTCCTTTGGGATTGTTTTGAATCATTAAATTGCTGAAAATAGTTGTTCACAATGTAGGATTCTTATCACTTATAATGTTCTCCTGGTTCTGCTTATTTCACTCTGTTTCAGCTCATGTAAATTCAGTTCATTCTAGATTTTTCTGAAATACTCCTGCTGATCATTTATTATAGGCTAATAGTATTCCATTACAATCATATAATATAAATTACTGAGCCATTCCCCAATTGATGGGCATCTTTTCACTTTTCAATTCTTCGTTTCCCAAAAATACTGCTTTAAATATTTTTGTAAATATACATATTTCTCCTTTTTTTATTTCTTTGGAATATGGTCCTACTAATGGTAATGCTGAGTCAAAGGGTATTTACTGTTTTATAGTCTTTTGGTCGTAGATCCAAATTACTCTCCAGAATGGTTGAATCAGTTCACAACTTCTACAACAGTGCATTAGTCTTTTAGATTCCCCACATCTCCAGGTTTTATCATTTGGCTTTTCTGTCATAATAGTCAAACTGATTGGTGTAAGGTGGTACCTCAGATTTGTTTTAATGTGCATTACTCTAATTAATAGAGATTTAGAGCATTTATTTTTGTGTGACAGTAGAGAGTTTTAATTACTTTGTCTGAGAACTTCCCTGTTTATATTTTTAACCATTTATCAACTGTGGGATGAGTTATATTCTTATACATTCAACTTATTTCTCTATGTATTAGAGAAATGAGGCCTTTATTAAGGAGACATATAAGAAGTTTTTTGCATTATTATGATTACTATTTATTACTCTATACCCTATTTCCCCATGTTTAGTTTCTGATTATGACTTTCCCCAATTTGCTCTCTTTTTTATCAGCCATACCTCCTTCTCTTATTTCTTTCCCCTCCTACTTTCCTGTATGGCAAGATAGATTTCTATATACAATTGATTTTGTATGTTCTTTCCTCATTGAGCAAATTTTGAAGAGAGTAAGGTCAATGGGCTCCCCTTCCCACCTCCTCTATCTGCCCCTCCACTACAAAAGCTCTTTCAGTACTTTTTAGGTGAAGTAATTTAACCCATTCCATTTTCCCTTCCAACTTCTCCCAATGCATTCCTCTTTTTCATGCCTTTATTTATTTTTTTTTAGATATCATCCCATAAAATTCAACTCATCCCCTTTCCATTTATCTTTGAATACTACTTTTAAGTGCCCTAATAATGATAAAGTTCTCAGGATTTAAAAATATCATCTTCCCATATAGGAGTATAAAGAGTTTAACATCATTGAATCTCTTTTCACTTCTCTTGTTTATCTTTTTATGATTCTCCTAAGTCATGTTTGAAAGTTGGATTTTCCCTTCAGCTCTGTTCTTTTCATCAGTAATGCATGAAAATCCTTTATTTCATTGAATATCCATTTTTCCCTGAAGGATTTTGCTCAGTTTTTCTAGGCAAGAAATTCTTGGTTGAAGTGCTAGCTCCTTTATCCTCTGGAATATCATCTTTTAGGTGCTCTGATCCTTTAAGGTAGGAGGTATTAAATCTTGTATTATTTTCACTGTGGTTCCATTATATTTGAATCATTTCTTTCTAGCTGCTTGAAACATTTTAGCCTTGACCTTGGAGCTCTAGAATTTGACCATGATATTTTGGGGGAGGGAATATAATTTTGGAATCCCTTTCAAAAAGTGACCAGGGGAGTCTTTCAATTTCTTTTTTACCTCAGATTCTAGAATATTAGAACAGTTTTCATTGATAATTTCTTGAGAGGTCATGTCTAAGCTCTTTTTTTGACATTAGCTTTCAGGTAGTCCAATAATTCTTAGTTGTTTTTTTCCTGAATTTATTTTCCAGGTCAGTTGCTTTCCCAATGTGATCTTTCACATTTTATTCTATTTTTTCAACCTTTTGACTTTGTTTGATTATTTCTTGATGTCTCCTAGAATCATTAATTTTTGCTTGCCAAATTCTAATTTTTAAGACTTTACTTTCTTGAGTGACTTTTTGTAACTCCTTTTCTACTTGGTCAATTTTAATTTTTAATGAGTTCTTTTCCTCAGTGAATTTTTGTTTGCTTTTCCATATGGCCAATTCTTCTTTTAAAGAGTTCCCTTGAGTGCAGTTTTGTATATCTTTTTCTTATTTGACCAATTTCTCTTTTCAAAGAACATCATGTGGATTTTTTATCTCTTTTATCAATTGGCCTATTTTGTTTTTTATTTTCTTTTTTGCCTCCTTTACCAAACTGTTGACTTTTTTCATGACTTTTCTGTATTATTCTCATTTATTGTCCCAGTTTTTCTTCCACCCCTCTTATTTGATTTTTGAAATATTTTTTGACCTCAATTAATTCTTTTTCAGATTTATACCAAATCATATTTTTTTCTTGGAGGCTTAGGATGCAGCAGTATTGACTTTGGTGCATTTTTCTGATTTTGTGTTTTGTTCTTCACTGTCACCAGGATAACTTAACTACACTGGGTTTTTGTTGTTGGTTGTTGTTGTAGTTTGTTCATTTTCTAGCCTTTTTATTTTTTTTAAACTAAAAAAATCTATTAAAGTTAGGTTCTATACCTATGGTGAAGGGAGCACTGTTCTAAGCTTCAGGTTCTCTCTTTGTGCAGCTGCCTTCAGAGATAGCTCTAGAGATTTATAAAATTCTAGTTTTTCCAAGTTGGTATGATATAAGAAGAGGCATTTTTACTACTCTCCAAGCTTGTGCTCTGTCTTGTCTGTCAGTAACCACAAGCATTCTTTTTTTCAGCCTTGGAACTATGGCTAGGGTGTTTTGCTTCTCTGTGGCTATATGTTGGTGTGTTCTAGTGTTCCTCTTCACCTTGAGACTGTGACCCAGGACTGAGACCTGGATCTATATATGGGTGATGTGACAAGAGTCTTGCACCCAAAGTCAACAAAGGAATCCCTATAATCTTCTTCTGAGCAGCTGTCTGCCTCCCTTACCATCTGTGGCTGAGAGCTCAGAAGGTCTTTGCTGCTTATTCAGTTGCCCACAAGTTCTGTTGCTGTGGTTGAGCCTACCTTGGAGTGCTCCTTGCACTCCACGCCCACCCTGGTACAATAGATCTTTTGTGCTGCCTGCCTCAGTTGTTTGGGGTTAAAATTATTTCTCTCCATCTCTTCATGGATTATTATGCTCCAGAATTGATTTTCAAGTGTTATACTTTTTTGGCAGGCAATTTGCTAAAGATCAGGTGGTTCTGATAGGGAATATTTTTTTTCTTCAGTGAATTTTTTTCCTTTTGGTCTACTTTTTTTTTAAACCCTTGTACTTCAGTGTAGTGTCTTATAGATGGAAGATTGGTAAGGGTGGGCAATGGGGGTCAAGTGACTTGCCCAGGGTCACACAGCTGGGAAGTGGCTGAGGCCAGGTTTGAACCTAGGACCTCCTGTCTCTAGGCCTGACTCTCACTCCACTGAGCTACTCAGCTGCCCCTGGTCTACTTTTTTTAAGATGTTATTTTCTTCAATTTTTTTGCTCTTTTACTAAGCTATTGATTCTATTTCCACAATTTCCTTGATTTCCTTGCAGTACTCCAATTTCTTTTCATAATTTTCTCTACATCTCAGGTTTTTAAAATCATTTTTGAGTTCTTCATAGAATTATTTTCAGGCCTATGAGCAATTCACATTTTTCTTAGAGGATGTGCATGTAGCTGCTTTGATTTCATTGTCTTCTGAGTTTGTATTTTGAGCTTCCCTGTCACCATAGTAACTTTATATAATCATGTTTTTTTTTTTAATTTCTTTGTTTGCTAATTTCCTAGTCTGTTTTTTACCTAACTCTTTATGTTAAAGTTGAACTCTGTTCTTTGTGTGGGGGTGAAACTATCCCAAGATTCCATATTTTAGTGGTATAGTTTTAACAGCTAGTTCTAAGAATTTGTTTTCTGTTCTTCCAAGGTGATATGATCTAAGGAGAGGTATTATCTCTATTCTCCTATCCTGTGCTCTGTTCTGTGTGGAATCATAAGTACTCTTTTCCACCTTGGAACTATGACCAGGGTTCTACCTGTCTTTAGTATCTCTAGTCATTTATTGGTTCTCTTCACCCTGGGACCATGACCCAGAATTTCATATGGGTGATGTAACAGTGTCCTGTATCCAAGGCTAGCAAAGAATACCCTGTGATCTTCTTCCAACCAGTTTTTAGATTCTCTTACCATCTGTGTGCTGAACTTTCTGGAATTTTCCACAACTTGCTCCTGTAAAGCCAACTATTGGATTCCTGGCACATAGTCCATGGTCTATGTTGGACTGCACTATATTTTCACCACAGTGAGACAGATTATTCCTTCCAATCTTCCAAGTTGTCTTCAGATGGAATACTAGTTCATTCTGTCCTTTTATTGATTCTGCCACTTCTGAATTCATTTTGAGGTGTTATTTTGAAATTGTTTGGAGGAGAATTTGGGAGAGCTCAGGCTAGTCCCTGCCACTCTGCCATCTTGTCTCCTCCTTCAATTCCCTTTTAAACCACTCAGGAATAGCATATTTTAGTTCCATGCTTTCCTCAAATCCCACAGAGTCTTCTGTCTCATGAACTATTGGGGTCTTTTTCTTTTTTAGTACTTATTCATAGACTCTTGAATTAATTTACTGGATTTGGAAGCCATATTTCCTTCTGTTGTTATTGTTTTTTTCCTTATTGTTTTATCTGTTTGTGTTCAAGGATTCTGAGTTTTCTTCCTGAAAAATTTTAACCTTTTAGTTACCATCCTGCCACTTATTTTCCTTATCACCCACTTCCTAACTCCCTCCTCCCTGATTGTGGTTTCCTTGTGAGCAGGATCTTGAAGTGTTTCAGTCACCTCTCTCATTGTATAATTCATAATTCATCAACTTTGATCTCTGCCTTAACTAATTTTTGGGTAGTAACAACTGCACTCAACTGGATGCTCCTTCCCTCAGGCTTAGTAGAGTGCTGACTAGGCTCTCACTACTATAGTGACATCCCACTCTCTTTGTTCCTCAGTTCTCTAGAGACCCAACAGTTCAATTCATAAATTTTCAGCACTGGTACTTCTAGGTTGCTACCCAGAAAAATTTTGCTCCTGAAGGGCTTTGACCAAGCTGGCTGTTAAGGCTCAAGCAAACTTCTGCAGACTAGAGTCAGGGTCTCTCAGCACTAGGAAGAGAGAGTGGGGTGAGGACTAAGGTACAGGGGTAAATTTTGATGTGAGCCTATGTTGTGTCCTTGGGTCTGTTAGTGAAGCATGGCTGCCCATACCATGGAAATTATGAAAGAGGGCTGATTTAACTCAATCAGTGAGCATCAGTTCCTAGGTTTAGGGGAATATTTTTTCTCTTTCTTTTAGATTCTGAATGTCCTAGACCAGTGATGGGCAAACTACGGCCCACGGGCCAGATGAGCCCCCCCTGAAATGTTCTTTCTGGCTGCTGGACATTATTCCTAATCTGATGAATACAATGAGTAGGATACAATACAATGAAACTTAGAAAAAGTTGCCTTAGAAACAGACTGACAGATGAGCATTTTCCTTTCCTTTGGCCCCCCTGTTTTAAAAAATTGCCCATCACTGTGACCATGGAAAGAGCTAAAGTTGCTTTATTTTTGGAACACATTTTCTGTTTTAGAGAGGTCTGAGAGGTCATGAGAGTAAGAAAAAAAAAACTAGTCTGCCATCTTATTCACATGACCTAGAAACCTCTCCTGTCTATATCATGTTTGAACAGAGTTGCTATCGTATTGCCTTTCCTACTAAAATGTGAAAAAAGACATTATATTTTGCCTTTTTGTATGTCAATAACATTTGGTCCAGTGTTTGGCCCTTAATAGGCTCTTAAGAAATGCTTGCTGACTGACTGATCAATTCTGACCTCACCATAGAAAGATAGCATGATGAAATTTGGTTTGATCCCCAAGTCTACCACTTACTACCTTTGTGATCTTAGGCAGATAATTCCTTCTCTTTAGGCCTTCATGTTGTTATCTGTAAAATGAAGGGTTTGGACTTAATTATCATTAATATTGGACTTAATTATCATTAATATTGCTTGAGCTCTAAAATTATGATCCTATGCTTCAATTTCTATGTTAGGCAAAGACAAGCACGCATGCTCCATTCTACTTTCCATTTCTGGGATCCCAAGTACTTCATGATACAGTATTCCTTGGGAAAAAAGTGAAACATGAAATAATAATAAACTACATTCTTCATTCACTTCGTCCTTCAAAGCCGTATTCTCATGTTGACCATAGCCTTATTCTATGTATACCTATGTATATGTTAGGAAAAATAATATTAGCTGACAAAATAGCTATAATTTGAAAGAATATTGTCAATAATTTCAAATTCAGCATCTTCACACCAGTACATTATGGGGGAGTTTTTGCTTTCCAATAACACTCCCTTAATTTCTTTTTTCTTGGATCATTTTTTCAGTCCCAGGAACCACTTTGTTCTCAAATGAAAAGGCTATTGTGAGAAGTGGATTAATTTAAGGATGACTGATCACAAGCAAATAAAAATGAGAGTTATTTAAGGGTACTTCATCAAGAAAACATTTTCAATGATACCACACATTTCTTTTCTTGTTTCTTTTCATATAATGTAGTCTGTTCCCTCCACTGTGTTAATACTCCCACGTAATGAATCTCAGCAATCAACTGAAGACTTCTGTATGTTAAAGGATCAAACAATAAACATAAATGAAATGCTTATTATTTCCAAGGTCTATAGGTAATGATAGTAGCAGATAACATTTATATAATGCTTTCCATTCATTCATTTATTCATTTAATCCTCAGGATAACTTTATGAGGTAGATACTTCTAGACCCATTTTATAGATGAGGGGGAAAAAGCTGAGGCATAGTGACTAGTTCATGCCCATACATATTCTGTCCAGCTGTCTATTCCATCCACCTTGCCATCTCCTCTTCTATTGCCCTATATTTCTACCCATGTAGAACAGCACCCTCCAAGATTTGACCTCCAAATACTATGGCACTAAGCCTTGGTGATGGTAATTCATTCATCATTAGAGCAATCACCCTGTAGTTTTTGAGAAGTCTGTGGATTTATACAATCTATTTTTACAATGTGATTGATTGGTGCAACTAATAAAATAAATCTAGCTGGCTCTGGACTATACTTCTTATTTCAGGCTGCCATCTACCTGGCTCATCTTGGCATCTAACTTGTTACTACACATAAATTCACCCCCTCCCCCTTCTGCTTTGTGAATAGTAACCAAATCAACACTACAATTGCTTCTGGAAAGGGTGTATCAATAATTTGTTCATTGTTGTGATTCTCAGACAAAAACTCTTTTCCTTGGGCATCATCCCCCTCTGTGTCTCTTTTCTATCTATGACAATCTAAGATCCTTGAGGGCAGGGGCTCTCTTGCTTTTCATCTATATACCTAACACTTGGCAAAGTAACTGGTATCAAGCCAATATTTAATAAATACTTTGTAAAATATATTTATTTGTATGGATGAGGTTCAATATAGAACATTTATGTAAACCTTCTCCACTTCCACCCTTAAAGTAAGTGACAACATGCTATGCCCCATTAGCTTATCAGGTAAGAATAGACCTCAGTTGTTCATTAGTTATGAATAAAATCTGCCCACCACTGTTGAATGAATCAATTGTGTTTGTTTCGTCTGAGTGCGAAATTTAGATATTTCTTAATATAGATATTTCTGAAAGCTATTAGATTAACTAAAGTGATGTTGCATAGGAAGTCTGTTGAAATTAGTTGAGGGACTTAGTCACTACAACTGAGGCTTGCATGTAATTTGGAAGTTAGTTTGGAATTGATAGTTTAGGTAATTGGCAAGCCAGGAGGAAAAATTATGGCCAAGCCCCTGGAAAGTAATAACTCTGTGTGTGTGTGTGTGTGTGTGTGTGTGTGTGTGTGTGTGTGTGTGATAGAAAAATGTTTGGTCTTGGTCTCTTCTATCCTATCCTCCACCTTGTCCAGTGGAATATCTTTTGCATTTCAGGAGGTGTGCAGATTAGGGTTTTCATCAGCATTCTAGCAGTGTACTTGGGATATAAACAACCAGAAACCTCACATGTGCCAGGAGATAAAGATAAAGTGTATGCGACAAGGAAAGTCAGAGTCAAGACTCTATAAAGAGCTTATTAGAAAATCTCCATTATACCTATGGGGAAAGTGTTGAGGACTCCAGCAGAAAGTTTTCTAGGAGCTTTAGGTTACTGACTCCATCACAGGTACTCTAAGACTGAACCCATATTCCCTTGGCCTCAGTATGTAGAAATAAAATAATGTGTCCTGGACTTTGGGGATATTGCTTTGAACCAACCATAACATCATAATGAAGATTCATTCCTGAGAGGTAATTGATAACCCTTGATAAGCATATGTGAAGCCCACTAGTCAGGGTTTATGAGATAGCATTAGAAAGATACCTCATCATTTCTCAGAATTCATCCTAGAACCCAGAGAATGTCTAAGAACTATCCTCTAGGGATTAGATTTATGAATAGACATTGTGATATTTGCCCCAGAGAATGTGCTGCTCATTCATTCATTCATTCATTCATTCATTCATTCATTCATTCTTGTGTTGGGGAGAGGAAATGAACCTGCTTCTCCTAACTCACATTCCATTGCTCTGTCTGTCATACTATGCTGCCTGTCATTTAGATTGTAACATAGGCTCCTCCTTTTATACTCTTTATCTCCTGGCTGTTTAATTGAAATTTAGCTAATTCCAGGCAAGCAATTTCCCAGTATGACATCTGCTCTTCATAAAAATCGACCGTGTTTCTTAAATTGTAATAATACCAGCCTTGGTTCTGCCTTGTGGAAAATCCTGAAGGATGATAGAGAAAGTGCTCTTTCAAAAGTCTTGCCTGTGGGTGGACCCAAAGTACAGTTTTTCAGTTCAGTGATTTGCTTTGTGGATTGAGGAAATGTTAGAAGAACATTCAGCTGCCCTCAGTAAGTTCAAATCTCCAGGTCTGGACACCAACAACAAAACAAAACAATGTTTATTTCATACTTTTGGACAGCTTGGGAATCCTTCTGCTCTGGTGGGAAAAAAACCCTCATCTATTCTATCTCTTTGTCTTTATGAATTTATATCTATCTATTGGCACAAAAATGATAACTGGCATTTATATCACACCTTAAAGCTTGTAATGGGCTTTAAATGCATTCTCTCATCTGAACCTCACAACAGGCATGTGGGGCAAATGCTGCTGGTATTATCCTAATCTTGCAAACGGAAGGGAAATAATAAGGGCAGGTCAGGGAAGGGAAGGGGAGGGAAGGGGAGGGAAGAAGAGGGAAGGGGAGGGAAGGGAGGGAAGAGAGGGAAGGGAAGGGAAAGGAGGGAAGGGGAGGGAAGCAGAGGGAAGGGGAAGGAAGAGG
>NC_058130.1:748156851-748170610 GCF_016433145.1 Gracilinanus agilis
AAGGGGAGGGAAGGGGAGGGAAGGGGAGGAAAAGGGAGGGAAGGGGAGGGAAGAGAAGAGGAAGGGAGAGGAATGGAGGAGAGGATAGGGAAGTGAAGGGGAGGGGAAGGGAGAAGAGGAAGGGGAGGGGAGGAGAGGGAAAGAAAGAATGCACATGCAAAAAAAAACTCAAAACATTTTAACTACCCAATGTTGAGGTTTAAAAGATTCTTTACTTGAAAAGATATAATTTGATAGAAATATATATAAAGCCCTACCATTGATTTTTTAAAAAGTGAACTTCACAAATACTAGAAAGAGGACATGCCTAGATAACAATTGGTTATGAAAGAAAAAGAAAAAAAATGTGTGTTTTAATGAGTTTCAAACTCAATGAAAATTAGTAATTGTATGTTGCAGTCAAAAGAGGTATTATAGTCTTAGGATATATGAGGAAAGACTCAGGGTTAGAGAATGGGCACGATTTCATGGATAGAAGGCTCTTTGAACTAAGAAAGTTCCTTACCTTAAACAAGTAAATATCTTCTTTGCAATCTTTACCACTAAGAGTTTGTGACCTTTGCCCAGGGTTAGTATATACCAGTGGTAGGTTTTACCCCAGGACAGATTTTTTACATTGGATGACAGTTCTCTATTTATTGTGCCATGCTACGTGTTGTGGTTTTTCTCCCCGACTCAAGTATTGATTCTAAGGCAGAAGGTAAGTGTTTAAAAAAAATGTATACAGATATGTACCTATATATATGCACATATGTGTGTATCAGTATGTCATATATATGTATGCATTTGTGCTTGTGTAATATATGAGATGGTATATAGTTTGTTTATTTGAGATTTGACATGATTTTATTGGTGTAGTGATCTTCTGGGGAGGGATACCTACTGTAATTGTACCTTGGCGTCTTCTCTGAAACTTACATAGTCTTAGAGATTTGCCTAGATCAATAAAAAGTTAAATGATTTATCTAGGGTCATACTGCCATTAATGTCAGAGATAGGTCTTGAACACAGGTTTTCCTGTCTTTACTGCCATTTTGGTGCTATAGCAATATGCAGAATAAGAGAAAACATGGAACAGGATAGAATGTCAGTTTGGAATAGAGAAGACCCGAGTTTGAGTACTGTCTCTGGTACTTACTAGCTCTATGTTCATTTAATGTCTATGTGCCTCAGTTTCCTTATCTATAAGGTGATGATTATTTCTACCAAAGCAGCAGCATCTCACAATTTGGGAGTTTTTTGGAGCTCTTAGGAGATATTATATATATTAAGTACTTTGAAAACTTTAATATGCCAAACAGTATATGTAGAAACATTCATGAAATATTTATATTTACTAACAATTATTTATCCTGCCTCTAATATTTATTTTCTCTATGACCAGAGTCAAGTTCCTTCACATTTTTGGCCTCTGAAAAATGAAGGTATTGAAATAGCCTCTGAGATGTTTTCCATTTCGAGATTCACGATCCTCTGATTTTATTGAAGTAGGGACCATAATAATGATAATAATAACTGAGAGCAATAATAATGGAATAGTGCTTTATGATTTGAAAAAAAGTTTTAGAAATATTAACTCATTTTCCTTCATAATAACCTTAGGAGTACTAGTATCCTCATTTTACAGAGGAGGAAAGTGATTAACTTTAAACAGAGATTAAGTAATTTACCCAGTGTTACACAACTAAAAAGTGTCTAAGGAAGGATTTGAACTCAGGTGTCCCTGACTCCAGACCTACCTCTCTATCCATTAGGTCACCTACCTTATTAACTAACATTGTTTAATGTTAACAGTGACCAATCACAGTACCATAGTGCTTTAAAGTTGGCAAAATAGTTTCCTCACAGTAATAATGATGTAAGTGAGGTAATTTTTATTATCCTCAATTTACAAATGAGAAAATGAGAGCTCGGAAGGTTAAGTTATAGTAAATGATAAAACGAGATATAGATCAAGATCTTCCTTTGTTCTTTCCACTAAAAGTGTGATTCTGTGAATTGATATTAAACTCTGCGATCTTTATTTGTAATATTTTTCAAGCAAGGTCAAGCCTAAGTGATCCTATCAAGTTTGCTATTATCATGGAGTGAGTAACGGGGATAGGGGTGAGAGTGGGAGAAAAAAAAAGAGGATAAAGAGAAGGGAGGGAGGGAAGGAGATAGAGAGATAGATAGATAGAGAGAGAGAGAGAGAGAGAGAGAGAGAGAGAGAGAGAGAGAGAGAGATCACAGAAATAAGTTCATAGGGAAAGAAAAATAAAGAGGTGGGGGAGAAAGGAGGAGAGAAATAGAGTCTGAGAGAGAAAGGCAAAAGAGACAGAATTACCAGAGCACAGCATTACAGTTTCTTAGCTAGAAGCAACAAGAAAGCTGCCTGTTAAACCCTGGAGGAGAATGGAAAAAAGCCAAGACCAGAGTGAAAGAGGGAAAACTACTTGAGATTTGTGTCAATATTTTATTCATAAGATGTATTTAAAAACCATCACAGTGAAATTCCTTTCCAAACCACAGAACTCAAGGTCATGGGAATACATAGCTCAGATCCACATGACCAATAAAATTAGTCATGGTTCTCTCAACCTCACATCTTTCCTGAGTACCCAATCCAGGACCATACTAGCAGCACATACCTAATAAATGTATATTAAATTAATGGAGAACTGAATTAAATCAGAGGATCATAGACAGAGAAATTAAAAATTTTAGAGGACATCTTGTCCATCTCCTAATTTTACAGATGAGGGAACTGAGAATGCAAATTGCTCAGGACTATGTTGTTGTTCAGTCATGTCCAACTCTTTGTGAGAAAGTAGATCATAGACTCCAATAATGTCCATGATGCTTTCTTGACAAAGATACTATAGTGGTTTGCCATTTCCTTCTTCAATGAATTAAGGCAAACAGAGATTAACTGATGTGCCCAGGGTCATATAGGTAGTAACTGATTTGAACTCAGGTCTTCCTGACTCCAGGCTCAGCACTCTAGGCATTGAGCCACCTAGCTATCACTAAGGGACAGAACCAGAATTTGAACCAAGTTATTGTTCCACTGCAATTGTTTTACTCTTGATACAATATAGCTTTTTTTTTAAATGACATATCCAGTTTAGTGGCCTGGGTTCATATCCTGACTTGAACAATTATGACCATGGTCAAGATATTTAACCTCTCTGAGGCTCATTTTTCTCCACTGTTGAATGGGAATAACACTTAATCTCCCTAGTTTACAGCATTGCTTAATGAGAAAAGGATTTAAAACATTATTTAATATGGTTTGAAAAATTATTCTTCCCCTCACAGTAACTATAGGTACCATCCTACAAAGGATATTTTTTAATCTTCTGTGTAGATTTCTCTTTCATAATAAGATGTCTGCTTAGAGTCACCAGAACTTGAACGAATAACAATCAGTTAATAGTCTTTTTGCTTGCACAACTTTTACATACCCTTAAAACTTAGTATTACAAAGAGCATGAATCTGACCAGGAATAAGATGTTATAAGTAAATATTTGTTGTTGTTGTTGAATCTTTGACAATTGTGTCCAACTCTATGTGACACCCTTTGGAGTTTTCTTGGCAATATTGGAATCTTTGCTATTTCCTTCTCCAGATCATTTTATAGATGAAGAATTTGAGGCAAGTAGGATTAAGTGACTTTGGCCAGAGTTATATAACTGGGAAGTCTCTGCAGCTGGATTTGAACCCAGGAAGATGAATCTTCTTGACTCAGCTTGGCACTCTATCCTCTGTATCATCTAGCTTTCCAGAGTAAATATAGAATGTTGTGGATATTGTCAGAAATAGAGAATTCAGAGAATCATGGGAACATTCAGATGAACTGATGTAGTGATATGAGCAGAATGAAAACAAACGATCCAAAGACAAAGCCCAGATTTCTCTACTTTTCATCCTAGAGATGTCATCAGCTCCCATGGGTTCATTTAAATGAGGCTATGCTCAATATAACAGGCCCTTGTCTCTCTTCCGAGTTATGGTACTACATCACTACATGTTGGATATCTCTATCTGAAAACCCTATTCAGAATACCACCATTCTTCTAAGATCACCATCATGGAGTCATCCTGAATCATCCCTCTCTTTGCAAACTCTTACTGGTTCTATTTCTGCTACATCTCTCCCAGGCTTTACCTTCTCTCCATGTACACAGCCACCACCTTCATTTGATTCTCATTGGTTTGCCCTGAGTTACTACAATAGTCTCCCAATTGTTTTTCTTTCTCCTGACTTTCTTCTCCATGGCACCCTCCATTTAGCTGCCAAGAAATTTTTTCTTATGAATTTCTTGATTGGGGGCACCTAAATAAGTCAGTGAATAGAGAACTAGGCCTAGAGATAGGAAGTCCTATGTTCAAATTTGGCCTCAAACACTAACTGGCTATATGATACTGATAAGTCACTTAACCTGTTTTGCCCATTCTTCTCATTCTTCTGCCTTGGAACTAACAATATTGATTCTGTAGGTTTTTAAATTAATATTCAAGGGGGCAGCTGGGTATCTCAGTGGATTGAGAGCCAGACCTAGAGATGGGAGGTCCTAGGTTCAAATATGGCCTCAGACACTTCTCAGCTGTGTGACCCTGGGCAAGTCACTTGACCCCCATTGTCTATCCCTTACCACTCTTCTGCCTTGGAGCAAAAACACAGTATTGACTCCAAGACAGAAGGTAAGGCTTTAAAAAAATAGTTAGAAAATTAAATTAATATTCAGTATCTCCAAAGTATAATATTTATAAATATTTAGTAATATTTAACTAGAGAGCTAGGGAAAACAGGGAACACTTACCTGATTCACTCACGATGGAGAGAGAGAGGCATTACCCAAAAACTTATATACAATCACGTAAAAGATGCATGTAAATAGAAAGGAAAAGGGAATTTGGGGGCAAGGGAAGAATTCTGGGAGATGAAGTCTAAAGGATACAAAATTTCTACTTACACAATTCTAAGATGGAAAGTCAGGGTTTTAAGGGGGGGGGAAATCATGTCATGATTAAGGGATCCTATTGAGCAATTTTATGACCCTTTATTAACATGAGGATTAAATACAAATGCTCTTTGAAACCTGGCATTATCCTACCTGTCTGGATTTATTTTATACTACTTACCTTAATGTATGATGTTACATGTCTTTCTACATTCCCAGAATTTTGTAGTCCATCTCCTGCTTCTTCATATGTCATTTTCCATAGCTATAATTCACTCTCTCATTGCTTTTATCTGTAGAATCTCTATTTCATTCAATGTTCTACTTGTATTTTGCCTTTCAAAAGTTCCAGAATTGTTGGTACTTTCCTATGGCTCCTAAAATAAATATTTATACATATATACATATGCACAAATGGATAAGTACACATAAGTACCCCTACACACATGATTGTATTCAAGTTGGTTCACATGGGTAGCTAGATGGCACAGTGGAGAGATATCACCTCACACCTAGAAGATTGGCTAAAATGACAGCAGGGGGGAGTAATGAATGTTGGAGGGGATGTGGCAAAATTGGGACATTAATGCACTGCTAGTGGAGTTGAGAATTGATCCAACCATTCTGGACTGCAACTGGGAACTATGCCCAAAGGGCTTTAAAAGACTATCTGCCTTTTGATCCAGCCATAGTACTGCTTGGTTTATACCCCAAAGAGATAATAAGGAAAAAAGACTTGTACAAAATATTTATAGCCGCACTCTTTGTGGTTGCAAAAAATTGGAAAATGAAAGAATGTCCTTCAGTTAGAGAATAGCTGGACAAATTGTGTATCTGTTGGTGATGGAATACTATTGTGCTCAAAGAAATAATGAACTGGAGGGATTCCATGTAACTGGAATGACCTCCAGGAATTGATGCAGAGTTAAAGGAGAAGATACAGGAGAACATTATACACAGAGGCTCATAAACTGTGGTACAATTGAACATAACGGACTTCTCTACTAGCAGCAATGCAAGAATCCAGCCAAGGCTGAGGGACTTGTGAGAAAGAAAACTAGCCACATTCAGAGGAAGAACTGTGTGAGGAGAAACACAGAGGAAAACAATTGCTTGAAGACATGGGCTGATGGGGATATTATTGGGGATGTAGACACTAAAAGATAACTCTAACCCAACTACCAATAATATGGAATTAGGACTTAATCAATGATACATGTAAAACCCAGTGGAATTGTGTGTTGGCTAAGGGGGGGTTAGAGGGATTTGGGGGAGAGGGAAAGAACATGAAACATGTAACTATGGGAAAATATTCAAAATAAAAATAAAAATATAAAAAAAAATAGATGGCACAGTGGATAGAGCACTGGGCTAAGAATCACACAGACTCATCTTTATTAGTTCAAATATGGCCTCAAATACTTACTTTCTGTGTGAACCAGGGCAAATCACTTTATCCTGATTGCCTCATTTTTCTCACCTGAAAAAAATGAACTAGAGGTGGAAATGGCAAATATAGATTTTTAAAATATTTATCCAATATCTCCAAGTTTAATATTTATGAAATTTATTATTTAAACTAGAGGGAGCGGGGGGGGGGCAGCTGGGTAGCTCAGTGGATTGAGAGCCAGGCCTAGAGACGGGAGGTCCTAGGTTCAAATCTGGCCTCAGCCACTTCCCAGCTGTGTGACCCTGGGCAAGTCACTTGACCCCTGTTGCCCACCTTTACCACTCTTCCACCTATAAGTCAATACAGAGAAGTTAAGGGTTTAAAAAAAAAAAACTAGAGGGAGCTCACCTAAACCATTCATGTGAAAGAAGAGAGTGAGAGGGAGGAGAAACCCGAACTATATATAAACAACATAGTGAGCATGTACACAAAAGGGAAAGGGAATTGTGGGAAACATAGTACAAGGGTTCAAGATTCTAAATGATACACAAACCATTCCAGTATCTATGCCAATAAAACCCCAAATAGGGTCATAAAAAATTGGGTAAAATTGAGACAACATAACAACATGTAATATATCCATCCAATCAAATAGGAGCTCTTTGAGGGGAGGGAAGCTCCTGGAATTATCTCAATCAATATTTGTTAAGCATTTACTATATGTTACTTCTTATTTTAAGTCCTGGATGCAAAGATGGACAAGCAAACAAAAACAACCCAGTTCTTTCTTTAAGAGATTGCATTTTAGTGGGGAAGTTAACATGTTTATAAATAAGTTCACACAAGATACATACTCAGGAGACACAAAGTAACCTTAGGGTGTGAAGTTGATGGCAGCAAGGGGGATTTGGGAAGGCTTCCTGAGGAAAATGCAATTTATGTAATATCTTAAAGAAAATCAGGAAAGCTAAAGTAAGGTGGGGAGAGCATTCCAGGCACAAGGGACCGCTATTGAAGAAGTACAGAGCCAGGAGATGAAGTATCATATGCAAGGAGCAACAAGTAGTCAATATTGCTGTGTGTGTGAAGGGAAGTGTAGAGCCCTGGGAAGATAGAAAGGAACCAGCTAAGGTGGAGCTTTCAATCTCAAACAGAGGGATTTTATATGTGAACCTGAGGTTATAGGGAGCCAGTGTATGTTATTGAATAGCAGGGGGGAGTTTGATCTATAAATTGTGGTCAGACCCATTTTAAAAAATTCACTTTGACAGTTGTGTGTTACATTGATTGGAATGGAGAGAGTCTTGAAGTAGGGAAACTAGGCAGAGGCTGTTAAAGTAGTCTAGGTGAGATTAGGGCAAAAGGGAGCAAGGGTTCCTTTGTTGTTGAAGTTAAAGAGCTTGAACTACCCAAGTGATTTCTAGGAGAGAACAGAGCTTGGCAATTTCCTCCAATCTGATGGGTGGATTTCAGGCCATCCAGGATCTGGGGAAATAGTTCCAATATCCTCATTTTATGTAATTTTATATTTCAGTCATAAATCGATTTCTACATACCTGCCCTTCATTCTCCTGGTGACATATGTTTCCAGGAAACAGTTGGAAAAGATAAACTCAAAAATAAAAGCTGCTGAACTGGTGAATGGAACAGAGCTGCTAATCTTTTTTCATGTTAAGATGAGTTAACAATTGGCATAGCTCCCATTTGGTTCTAGTTTATTTTGTCCAGAGTGATAGAACAGACAAGAATACAGTTCTTTGAACCTCTTAAATGCTGAACAGAAGCTGGCTAAAGGTGCTAATCCTATTTCTGATAGAAATTCAAATGATTCAAGGAATGCCATCAGTAAGTCTATTAAATGGATTTCAAGGCAGGTAGAAAACTGCCCTGAGCTAGTAGGAGCTCTTTTGCTTTGGCACAAAAATCAGTAACCTATTCAATGCCTTTGGTTGGGGAAATGATGTGTTCCAGGGAAGAAGGTGAGATTGACAACTGAAGAAGATACAAGGCATATTAAGAATGCCTTCTTTCCTGACCAAAAAAGGGATGCAATTAAAGGAGAGAAATGTTTAAGAAGTTTCTGGAGGCTCAGGGTTTTATCAGCTAGAAAGATATGTGAGAGGGTCATGCAATGCTATATTTAGAAGGTTACTTAAGAGGTAGTTTAGTTCAACACTCATTTTAAGGGTGAAGGGAAAAGAAAGTCTCAAAAAGAAGCAGTGGATTCTTCTGATCCCAAATCTAGGCTGATTCCAACACACACACACACACACACACACACACACACACACACACACACATACACCCTCCCCTTTAGGAGATAGTCCCCAAAATACAGATGAGACAGATGGGAATTTCTGTAGTATCCATGCATCTGTTTTATAATTCTCTGCATAATTTATCACAGGATAGATAGTAAATTTAGAACTGGTAGGATTGTCAGAGGTCATCTAGTCTAATCCCTTTATTTTATGGATGAAGAAACTCAGAAGCAAAGGAGGAAAGTAATTTATTCAAAGTTGCACAAGTATTTGGTAGCCAATTTCTCAGAATTTCTGACACTAAACCCAACTCAGTTTCCAATTTCATTATGTAACTTGTCTTAGGTTTTGTAATGGCAAAGGCTAATGTAGTAGGAATAATTCTAACAGTAACCTTCAATTTTGGAGAGAGCAGATTTCAAAGGTTTCTGAGAAAGGAGAGTATCCCACAGACTTAATTTCAACAGAGGAAGTCATCCCAAGAGAGATGGGAATTTCTCATAATTAAAATTTTTAAATAAAGTTTTATATTTTTCAATTGTATATATATAGAAATAATTTTTGACAATTATTTTCTGACATCTTGCAATTTAGATTCTCTCTCCCTCCCCACCTCAAGGCAGTATATAGTCTCATGGAGATTATACCAGTTCTTTCATGCAATACATTTTTCCATATTCCTTATGTCATGATAAGACACATAACACATATGCAATTAAAAAAAAACTCATGAAGGAAATAATGTGAAAAATAGCATGCTTTGATCTGCAATCAGATTCCAAGAGTTCCTTCTTTGGCTGTGGAAAGCAGGTTTGTTGTTGTTTTTTTTTTTTTAATTGAGTCACTTGAGGTTATCTTAGAACCTTGTTTTCCTGATAATAATCTAGTATTTCACAGTCCTTCATTGTATTTTTCTCCTGTTTACCAGAAGTGTTCTTTAGGTTTTGCTCATTTCACTTCGCATCAGTTCATACAAGTCTTTTCAAGTTTTTCTGAACTCATCATGTTCATAATTTCTTATGCCACAAGTTTCCCATTACAACCATATACCACAGCTTGCCTTTTATTTATTTTAGTTATTGCCCAATTGATGAACATACCCATCAGTTTCTACTTCTTTGTCATTAGAAAAATAACTGCTAAAAATATTTTTGAATAAGCAGATCCTTTTCTCCTATCTCTGATCTATTTGGTAAACAGATCCAGTAGAGGTATTGATAAATGAAATTCTAAAGGCAAAAAGAGAAACAGCCTCACAATGAAGAAAGAAGGGAACATTGTATGAAGATAATAAAAAGGAAAAAGAGCTATTAACCAACTAATATTTAAAAAAAAAGACAGGGAAGTTGGATGCAAAGGTGGGTAATGGATGCTGAACACAAAAGCAAGATCCTATAATAGTTCCATTAAAGAAAGAAACCAATAAACTGCTGAGAAATTACCTAGAAGAAAGCAAAAAGATGTTCAGAAGTAGAGCAATGTGTGTACCAGAATGCTTGATTTCATATCAATTTTTTATATCCCAACTATAAGTAATAGCATTTCTCAATTTTATATTCAAGCCTCTTTTTATCCTGTTGTTCTTTGTGTATAGAAATGTTCATGTTTGTTTATCTTTGTCATGTTGATGCTCACTTAAAAAAAGTTTCTTGGTTGCTAAATAAAGCTTGGAATGAGAAGTTGGCAAGAAAAACCAGAGTAAAACAAAATGTTTCTTTTTTAGGTTTTTAGGAAAATGGATCAAGAACAGGCAGTGTACTAGGTGTTGTCAGGTAGTGTATTAGGTGATGAGCATAAAAGACAGATCTCAAACTATGCCTGCCCTCAAGGAACTTACATGCTATCTATTGAGACAAGATAATTATATACAGAATAATGTTATGTAAATATTAACTTCATACAAAATTATTATACACATGGATAATTTAAAACAAAATAAATACATGCTAATTTTGAGAGGAAAGGTACTAAAAACCTGGAAAGAATTAAGAATGGTTTTCTATAAAGGGTGTTTGTTGTCTGAGCTAAGCTTTGAAGGAAACTAGGGATTCTAAATAAAAGGAAGATAGAAGGAGTTGCTACTTATGATAAATAGAATGAAATAACTGTCAAAGGAAAGAAGGAACTCCTCAATTTGTTTCTCTGACTTTTTTTCTATTCCTCTTCTCCTTATTTGTTTTTATTCCTTTTGCCAATGGGCACAATTTTTGGACTGAAAAGAAAAATAAAGAGTTAATATCTAAGTTAAAAAAGATGACATTAAGAGATGAGTACCTTGCTTCTTTTGATGGATTCAAGTCACCAGGTCCAGATGAACTACATCCTAGGGTACTGAAAAGTGGCAAATATGATTGCTGGGTTACTGTCAGCCTTATTTGACAGATTACAGATGAAAACAATGGTGGGGAAGGACTGCAGAAGGGTAAATGACTTCTGGATTTTAACAAAAAGGGCAAACAAATAGACTGAAATCAGCAGACCGATGAGCTTGACTTCAATTCCTGGCACAATTCTGTTCTGTATTGAGATGGCTAGGAAAGAAATGTCGAAAACATAAAAAGTAAAAAGCTAGATGAGTATGACTTCATCTAGAATAGGACCTATCTGGGACTGAATAATCCTATTTCTTGGTGAAGGGAGTGGGGTGACTTTTCTACCCCCCCATCCAAGGCCCTTGCTCAGGAATAAGAGACCCTAAAGTATATAATGGTGATGATGATGATGATAATAATATTTAGGTAAATTATATATTAATATAATTATAAATTCATATTTCATTATATATTATATTTATTATATTAAAATATATAATTATAATTAAATATATACTATATAAATAAAATTTTTAAATAAAATTTTAAAAAATAAACATGTTTATTTAATATTTTAAAGTTTGCAAAATGCTTTACATATATTATTTCATTTGATCCTTGCAACAACCCTGGGAGGTAGGTGCTATTATTAATCTCATTTTGTGATTGAGTAAACTGAGGCAGACATTTGTTAGGTGAGTTACCCAGGCTCATACAGTTAAGAAGTACCTGTGGAGAAATTTGAACTCAAGTCTTTCTAATTCCAAGTCCAGCATACCCTTCTAGATGCCACTCTGAGGCTAGGAGTACTGCTGACCAAAACTTCTAGCAATGTCTGAGGAAGGATTGCTCTGCATATGATTGCAATAAATCTATCCTATTGATTACTAGAAAGCTATTCTTGTAGAAAATATGGAGAGAGATGAGATATATAGTTGAATAGTGAGATGAATTCAGAATTGGCCACTCTTTAAGTCATTGATGGTACTGCATTAACTTGGAAAGAGGTCTATACTGAAGTTCCCTAGTGATCTGTGATTTACCCTTAACTATTTAACATTTTTATCAATGGATCATCATCATAGCAGGGACCTTAGAAGTTATCTAGTCCAATCCCCTCATTTTATCAATAAGGAAACTGAGACCAAGAATGTTGTGACTTGTCCAAGGTGATACAGATATTAGATATATTGTAAAGATTAGACAGGATTAGCTAGCAGGAAGTAAGATGAGTGACAGGAAGTCAAATTCCAGAACTTTGGGAGACTGTCAATTACACTCTCTCACTGATCCCAACATGGTGGGAGTTAGAGACTCATCAAAATCCCTGAAGGAAGAGAGCTGTATTTCCCTTGGCGTGGATCTTATTTTCCCATCTTCTATCAAGTGACTTGGTTAAGGAGTAAGGTTGAGTGGAGGTTTTTTGGCTCAGTGGTGGACACTGAGACAGCCTCACTCCCTTTCCTGATTTGGATTACTTGCTGACCATCAAAACGCCTGAGAAACCACTTGGAAGAACATTTATCTTGGACTTATATATGATATACCCCATCCAACACAGCTGAATCTGCTAACCATTAGGCAGTTGTTAGTTTTAGCTGTTAGAGTAGTTTTCTCCCCTTCTGGACTTTTGGGTGGAGACCCTAAGATCTTTAGTTCCATTTACCCATCCCCCTTCCATTCTGTCCCAGTATTTATTAAATCTAATTTATAATACTCTCCTTACACAGATACCCTAATTGATACTTCAAGGACCCACTGTGTATCCCAGCAGAATCCCTGGTGTTAACTCTCTTAACTGTCATCTATATCTATCCTGTCTACCCCAGAGTTTATTTATTACTTCAATTCCCAGGGAGTCCATTTATTTAGTTCAATTATTTACCTATTTCACTTTACCTATTTCACCTGAATTTGAAACTGAGTCTTCTTCCTTCAAACTCAGCAATCTTTCCATTATATTTTTAAAATAATGAATTTTCCCCAATTACATGTAAAATACTTTTTAACAATATTTCCATTATATTGCCATTTCTCCCAAACAATGTCTTAAATAAAGGCACAGATTTTATGAAAAAAAATTAACTTACAGATGATCAAAAGCCAATGGATATTTGACACACTAGATGACAGTCTGAAAACAGAAAAAAAATATTGACAAGCTTGAAAAAACAGATGAACTTAAATGAAACATAATAGAAAAATGAAAATCTCATACTTCAGTTCAAGCAATGAACTTCATCAGCATAATGTGCAGGAGGCAGGGTTAGACAACAGTTTGTCTGGGAAAAAATAGAAATCCAAGTTTTTAGTGAACTAAAAAGTACTATAATTCAACAATGTGATATGGAGGTTTAGAAGACTCCAAGAGAGTCTAATAGGATGAAAAAAAAAAGCTAAAGGGATCTTGGGGTATATTGAGAGAGGAATAGCGTCTAGGATATTCTACACTGGTCAATTCATATATGGAGAAGTATATCTATTTCTGAGCACTACATATTGGTAAAGATCTTGATTAGCAGGAGAGAGTATATAGGGGCAAGTGGGATAGTTAAGGAATTCAATTACATGCCACATGAATAACAGTTAAAAGAACTAGGGATGCTTAGCCAAGAGAAGAGACGATTCAGAGAGGACATGTTAAGTGTCTTCATGGAAGAATATCATGTGTAAAAGAGATTTTTTTTTCTGTCTGGTCCTAGAGAATATAACTAGGAGGTAGATATGGAAACTGCAAAGAGGTAAATTGATTTGGATGCCAGGAAAACCTTCCTGATGCTTCGTCTATCAAAAATGCAGTGGGTGGGGCAGCTAAGTGGCTCAGTGGACAAAGAGTCAGGCATGAGTAT
>NC_058130.1:748173150-748185072 GCF_016433145.1 Gracilinanus agilis
TCACTTTCCTTCCTTCCTTCCTTCCTTCCTTCCTTCCTTCCTTCCTTCCTTCCTTCCTTCCTTCCTTCCTTCCTTCCTTCCTTCCTTCTTTCCTTCCTTCCTTCCTTCCTTCCTTCCTTCCTTCCTTCCCTACTGAGACTTAATTATCTTTAAGAATGACATCTTGCTCTTACCAAGGTAGGCTGTAGGGGATAATAAGCCTTATTCATGAAATGTTTCCATTTTAAACTGGCATCAGGCATTAGCTCTGTTAATTACTACTGGGTCTCCACAGAAAATGAAATATAGATAAGTCCTCAGAGGCAAAATGCAGAGTGATTTTCTATTCTCATCTCCAATTCACTTTGTTATTTAGGCTGTGCTCTCTCTGAAAACTTTTTTTGTTATAGCCAAGTTTCTTCCCAGTGGCTTCCTGACAGCATCTATCAGTCAATGGAAACACCTCAAATGGACAACTATATTTCTCTTTTGGGTTATAGCTGTGAAAATGTATACATAGTGGAGATGAAGGATAATTGGAACACCTTGTCCATTAGGCACAGAGTCATTGCCATTTCCTGTCTGGATTCCAGGAACATAAATATGGGAATTGTTTCATCATGTGACATGGTTGAGAAAATAAAAATTTAAGCATTCAATGAACCTATCCTCAAGGTCAAAGGTCATGGGTCAAAATGAGAATTCATACTCAGTTTTCCTTTTTTCTTCATCTCAGCCTCCTGGCTTCCTTGGGTAAATTGGTCTGAACAGAATTTATCAGGTGGAAGCTGGTAATGCTTTAAAGCTAAATGTGAATTGTGGGCCTGTAGCAGCAGAACTCAAAACAGATCTATGATTAAGAAAGCAACCATATTGAAGTTAGCTTATCTGAAGTCCCAGGAAAAAATGATGGTTTTGCAAAATAGCATTAAATTGTCATCTGGCAAAGTGTTCCAATGATTATGTATAGTAATTGTGTTATGTTAGCCTATGCTCATAAAAATAATCTCCTTATGCAAAATGTATGTGATTAATAAAAGATGAGCTTTTTAAATTCAGTTGTCTTTGCCCTTCCAAATCCTAATTATTTTGATTCTTTTTTCTTACAGTTTTTTTCTATTTTTTTTGTGTAATAATATTTTAGTAAACTCATAACCAATTGTTGAATGGGAATTCTGATGACACATTTTCCCTAGTTATATCATGGAAACCATTTTATTAAATGTGTTTTATGACAAAGGTTCAAGAGATGAATTGATCATGTGGAGACAATATAACGTGCCACCTACTCATTGAGGCTTTTGGAAAATCCCTTGCTATTTTAGCAGTCATCATTTTAGTAAGAAACCATCACTCAGACAACTACTTTGTCTTTATTTACCTATAAGTTATATTGTCTTTTCCCCATAGAATATAAGCTCCATGAGGGTATGGAATATCTTTGTCTTCCTATCACTTGGTGAGGCATTTGCTAACAAATGGTTATTAAATTAAATCAAATTGTATTGGTGATCAGATGAATGAATTATATACCTAGCAAACAGCTCAATGCCTGCCATATTGTAACTACTTAATAAATGTTTCTCAATAGGGTTTTTTCTTTTTTCTTTTCAATAGAGGTTATGGAAAATAGATTTTTGTTAATTTAAAAAATTTAAAAATTAATGTTCATTGATGACTAGGCCTGCCTTAATTTTTTTTTAATTAATCATTTACTAAAGTGCAGGTACTGTGGAAAGCACTGGGAATACAACAGAAAAGTGAAATAGTCTCTGCTTTGAATAAATTTGTCTTCTAGTTGAGGAAGATCACATATTTGAGGCAGAAGTGAACAGACAGAGGAATTTTGATCTTGGGATTCACAGTCAAGTCAATAATCAATTACTGTGTATGTATCTTGTTCAGGGTGGGTGAATGACTTGAATATAAAGAAGGAAACTATAAGAAAATTAGGTGAACACAGAATAATATACTTGTCAGATGTCTGGGAAAGGAAAGATTTTAAAACCAAGCAAGAGATAGAAAAAATTACAAAATGTAAAATAAATAATTTTGGTTATATTAAATTAAAAAAACAAAAACTATGCAACCAAAATAAGAAGGGAAAAAAACTGGGAAAAAAATCTTTATAACAAAAAACTCTGACAAAGGTCTAATTGCACAAATGTACAAGGAACTAAATCAATTGTACAAAAAATCAAGCCATTCCACAATTGGTAAATAGGCAAGGGGCATGAATAAGCAATTTTCATACAAAGAAATCAAAACTATCAATAAGCTCATGAGAAAGTATTCTAAATCTCTAATAATTAGAGAAATGTAAATCAGAACAACTTTGAGGTATCACCTCAAACCTAGCAGACTGGCTAAAATGATAGCAGGGGAGAGTAATGAATGTTGGAGGGGATGTGGCAAAATTGGGACATTAATGCATTACTGGTGGAGTTGTGAATTGATCCAACCATTCTGGATGGCAATTTGGAACTATGCCCAAAGAGCACTAAAAGATTGCCTGCCCTTTGATCCAGCCATACCACTTCTGGGTTTGTATCTCAAAGAGATCATAGGGAAACAAAAAAAAATGTACAAAAATATTTATAGCTGTGCTCTTTGTGGTGGCAAAAAACTGGAAAACGAGGGTATTCCGGTCAATTGGGGAATGGCTGAACAAATTGTGGTATCTACTGGTGATGGAATACTATTGTGCTCAAAGGAATAATGAACTGGAGGAATTCCATGTGAACTGAAACAACCTCCAGGAATTGATGCAGAGTGAAAGGAGCAGAGCCAGAAGAACATTGTACACAGAGACCAATACACTGTGGTAAAATTGAATGTAATGGACTTCTCTACTACCCAGGACAACTCTGAGGGATTTATGGAAAAGAAAGCTCTCCACATTCAGAGGATGAACTACAGGAGTGGAAACACAGAAGAAAAACAATTGCTTGAACACATGGGTTGATGGGGACATAATTTGGGAAGTAGACTCTAAAGGACCCCTCTAGTACAACTATCAATAATATGGAAATAGGTCTTGATCGATGACACATGAAGAAACCAGTGGAAATGCATGTCAGCTACGGGGGGTGGGGGAGCATTGGGGGGAGGAGAGAGTAAGAACATGAATCATGTAACCATGGAAAAATTTTTTTCTAAAAATTAAAATTAAAAAAAAAAAAGGAAAAACAGGGCAAGGAGTTTTAACCTAGAAATTCATTGGCTAGTTTCTTTGGTTTTGCAACACTCAATCAAAGCATGATCCTATGAGAAAATTCAATTTTTGATGTCAAAAAGACATTTATGAGGCTGAAAATACTACTAGAGGAGAGCAGTTCAAACTGTACAAAGATAATTTAGAATGAAGAAAAAACACTGGTTTAAGATTCAGTTTTTAATCTATGACACTCGAGACACATCACTGCCAGGAAGTGAGGCCTAAGGGGCAGTCAGAAGATAGGAGATATAATCCTGCCCTTGTCTCCAACTACTTCTGGGATTATGGGACAGCTACTCCTCTTCTCTGGACCCAATTCTTCTAATGCAAAATGATCAGGTTGAAATAGCCCTCTCAGCTATTAACTTGGAATTACAAATAATCTGGGTGCTAAAAAGGATTTCCAAAACCATTTATCCCAATCCATACCAAAATATATCTCCTCTCTGAGCCTTAGCTTTCTCATCTATAAAATAAGGATAATTATACTTCTATTGTATACTTCACAGGATTGTAGTTCAGTTCAAAGGAAGAGAGAAATGTCAGATGATTAGCAATCTTTAAAGGGCGAGATAAATGACTAGTTTGGGAGTGGGAATTGTTTTATATTCAACAAGTGTTAAGTCAATTTTTATCTGAAAACCTTTCATGTAGGCAAAACGTCACTTCCTGAGGGAATCCATGGTATCACTGGACAGTTCAAATCAATTATTTTTAAATTCTACTTTAAGTTGATAGCATTTGATTTATTTGCCATAGTAATCAATCTCTCTCTCTCTCTCTCTCTCTCTCTCTCTCTCTCTCTCTCTCTCTCTGTCTCTCTCTCCTCTCTCTCAAATACATACACAAACATACATGCTGACATACATTATCTCTGGCCCCCATACAACATAAAAGAATTTAAACAAAACCATCTTACCAAATGANCTCTCTCTCTCTCTCTCTCTCTCTCTCTCTTTCTCTCTCTCTCTCTCTCTCTCTTTCTCTCTCTCTCCTCTCTCTCAAATACATACACAAACATACATGCTGACATACATTATCTCTGGCCCCCATACAACATAAAAGAATTTAAACAAAACCATCTTACCAAATGATCCCAACTCACAGCTAATGTAACATTCTACTATATCCTACCCCTATACTATCACTTCTCTTTTCTTAACTGGAAACTCAGGAATGTAAACCAACAATAAATACAAAGTGATTTCCAGATGGGGTTGGGTGGGAGTGGGGAAAAACAAGCCTGGGACTCAAGAAACATCTCAGGAATGAAGTGGCATAAACTAATCCCTGCAGGGAAGTAGGAGTTTCAGTATTCTGCCCATCCTTTCAGAGAACCAGAGGTTGGCAGCTGTGTCTTCAAAACACACTACAAGTAAGCAGCTATTCACATGGTGATAGGTGGAGAAGTCAGAGGTTGAATTGTGGGAGTGTCATGCTATATAAATACTTGCTATTGGCTATTAATTGGAAATTCATGTTTTCTACTCCATATTTGAATAGGAATAATTGTCTTCAGTTCAGGCTATCTAGTAAGAAGCAGAACCTACTAGGTCCCCAGGTATCCCATCATTCTTTCAGGTGCTTCTGATTTTTAGTGTTTCTTTACCTCCAACTTAAATTCACCTCTTCAATTTCTACCCCTTGTCCCTATGTCTTATTTCTAAGGACCAGAAGAATAAGGGTGATCCTTCTTGGGTACGATTGCCCTTTAAGAGAGAAAAGATAGAACACACATTCCCCATTCCCTTAAATTTTTTTCCCCTCCAAGCTAAATATCTCTAGTTTCTCCAACTGTCCTTAAAGGGACTTATGTCCAATTTATCTTCTTAGCTTGCTGGTTGCCATTCTCCAGATTCACTCTAGCTTGTCCATGCCCTTCCCAAAAACTGGTACTTAGGAATGACTGAGCCCATTTTTTTATCGAGTATATGACTGAGGTTTATATTATAGAACTATAATCTCTCCATTCTGGAAATTGTATCATATGAAATGCAGTCTAGACAAAGGATAGAACCTGTACCTGGGATTCCATTGTGATATGAATCTCCTGGGCTAGGAAATCCCTTTTACCAACTTAGGTTCATCTTCCTTGAAATTTCTAGTCATAGTTGCTCAAAACACTGAGAGATTAAATTACTTGGTCAGGGTCACACAGCATATGAGAGAAGGAGGTGACTACAACTTCCTGATCCTGAGGCCAAGTTGCTGTCCACTATGTCATGGTGCTTCTAGACACCATTTTGAATCCATTGCTTGAATAGAGATGGGAAGGGAAGATACTATAATATGATTGTTTCCTGAATTTGAATACCTCATATAAGGCAATATCTCCTCCCTGTCATTCCCAGTCCATTTTTTCCCCAATCCCTATTTGAGTTTGCAAACACCAGGATATCATTGGCTCTCTCCAAAAACACCCCTTCCCACCCCTTTTATAGAACTACAAGCATTTTTATTGTAGTTTTTCGGATTAGGAAACTGATGCTAAAAGAATTTTGCCATTTTCCAAGTGAGTTTGGTTCTTGAACTAAGGTCAATAAAAAAGGAACTTAATTTAAAAAAAAATTTGTTGAGGGAAGGGATTCTTTTTTCATAGAGAAGTTTCTCAAAGGACACAATGATTTAAAAGGAACACTAGAGTGGTTTGAATATTTAGGAGATGTTTGAAAGGATGCTTTGGTACATTAAACAAACAATAAGTTAATATCTGTCCATTGAAAAAGCAATGACATTTAGGAAATACAGAAGTACATTGTGTAATTTCTGGGAGTGGATAACTAGGGAAATGAATGTGCTGGAAATTCAGAGATTTGGTATCACTCTGATTAATGAGAAGATGAACTCAAAGACAGTACCAGAAGTCTTTTTTCAACCCTACCCCATGCAATGATCAGAAGCTATCAAGAAACTAGCATTAATCAAAGGGACAACTGATTGGTTTTAGAATGCTGACTATAAATTATAGCATTAGATTCAGAGTTAGCAGAGAACTTAGAGGACATAATGTACAACCATTTCAATTAGCAGATTAAAAAACTTTGTTTCATAGAATTTAGATGACTTGTCCAAGGTCACTCAACTAATATGGATATCCAGTGAGATTTAAACCCACTGACTCTGTGAGCAGCTAGGTAGTGAAGTGGATAGAGCATCAGGCCTATATCCTCAAACACTTAGTAGCTGTGTGACTCTAGGCAAGTCACTTAATGGATCTGTTTCTTCATCTATAAAATGATCTGGAGAAGGAAATGGCAAACTATTCCACTGTCTTTGTCAAAAACAAAACAAAACCCAGATGGAGTTACAAACAATCAGGCAGAACTGAAATGACAGAGAAACAGCAAACAAAATTTCTGTCTCCAAGTCTAGTGCCTAATGCTTTACAAAATCTTACATTGTTTTCTACAAAGTCTGTGGGCCTTTGGAAAAGAGAGGGATGAAGGTAATTAAGAAGAGAGAATGGTATTATGTGGCTACTATGTACTAAGCATGATGTTATCTGGATAACAAAAGTGAAACTTTTTTCTTTTTTCCTCTTTTTTTTCTTTCCAAATCAATCAATTAATTAATTGAGAATATTTTTCCACGGTTATGTGATTCATGTTTTTTCCCCCTTTTCCCTCCCCATCACCAAAATGACAAGCAATTCCACTGGGTTATACATATATCACTGTTCAAAATCTCTTTCCATCGGGTGACCCTGGGCAAGTCACTTGACCCCCATTGCCTACCCTTACCACTCTTCTGCCTTGGAGACAATACACAGTATTGAGTCCAAGATGGAAGGTAAGGGTTTTTTAAAAAAATCTCTTTCCATATTATTAAGATTTGAAATAGTGTGATCATTTAAAGTCAAAATGCTCAATCATATCCCCATAAAACCATGTGATTAATCATATGTTTTTCTTCTGTTTCTGTTCCCACAGTCCTTTTTTCTGGATATTAATAGACTTTTTTCTTATAAGTCCCTCAGAATTATCCTGGTTCCTTGCATTACTGCTTATAGAGAAGTCTGTTATGTTCAATTGTACCACAGTGTATCAGTCTCTGTGTACAATGTTCTCCTGGTTTTGCTCCTTTCACTCTGCATCAATTCCTGGAGGTCATTCCAGTTCACATGGAATTCCTCCAGTTCTTTATTCCTTTGAGCACAATAGTATTCCATCACCAACAGATACCACAATTTGTTCAGCCATTCCCAAATTGATGAACAGCCCCTCATTTTCCAATTTTTTGCCACTACAAAGAGTGTGGCTATAAATATTTTTGTACAAGTATTTTTCCCTATTATCTCTTTGGCGTAATGAAATCTTTTTCTTCAAGGAGTTAACTTTCGAACAGGAGAGACAAGTACATATCTAGGTAATTCTGATGTTGGGGGAAGCAGTAGAAGTATAGAAGCAGACCTAAGAAAGGCCTCATGCTCTTGAGCTGATTCTTAAAGGGAACAGAGATTCCAAAAGGCAGAGGTAAGGAGGGACAGCATTTCAGGCATGGGGAAAGCCAGTCTAATAATCCAGAGATGAAACATTAAATGTCTATATTGTTGTTATTCAGTTATGTTTAACTTTTCATGACGCCATTTAAAGTTTTCTTGGCAGAAATTCTGGAATGGTTTGCCATTTGCTTCTCCAGCTCATTGTACAGATGAGGAAACTAGGGCATACCATGTAAGTGATTTGACCAGAGTCAGAGAATTAGTAAGTGTCTGAAGCCAGATTTGAACTCAAACTCATTAAGGTGAGTCTTCCTTGATTCCAGGCCCAGTGATCTATCTACCCTGCCACTTAGAAATAAATGCTATTAATATCCATATTATTAAAATGAGGACAATTGAGACTCTTGAATGTTTGATTCCTTCCCCAAGGCAATATGACTAGTAGTTATTTGAGACATTTCCAATCAAAGTCTTCCTGACTTTAAAGCTATTGGTCTAGCCACTAGACATTGCCTTTAAGGATTTATAGTTAGAAGAGATCTTAGAGGTTATCCAGTCAAATATTCTTCCTTCACAGATGAGGAAATTGCTGTTCTCTAATTTAACTCTGAATTCAATGCTCTTTCTGATATACCATATACTTGGAGTTTTTGTTTCATTTCTCCATTAAAATCCCAAAGTCCTTGAGTGAAAATAGCTTATGTTTGATACCTTTGTATTTCCTCTAGTGTGTATACATGTGGACAATATTTAATAATGAGTTTCCCAACTAACTCAACAAGATTTCAGTTTACCAATTTTTATTTCTAGGTAAAGGAGGGGCATTTCTCATCCAGTACATTGGCATGACCATTGATCTTCATGAGAAAACTACAAATTCCTGATTGTTCTCCAGTATCTGTGGCTGCCTCAATCTAATAAACATTTATTAAGCACTTTAATGTGCCAGACACTCTGTGCTGGGGATATAATTAATAAAATGAAATAATAAAAGGAAAGAAAATCCAATCTTCAAGGAACTTACAAGTTAAAAGGGAGACCACTTAAAAGAAAGCAGAAAAAACGGGAGAGTTAAATCCTAAGGGATACCTGACACAAGGGCATCTTATTCCATGAAGCAAAGAAATCAAACAGGGCAGCAGACTAAAAGTAGAGTGATCATAGAGGTCATTTTCTGCAATTCATAAAGGAAGGCTTTAGGAGGAGTTCAGTACTCCTGCCCTCCAGGCCTCCCATCATAAAGAAGAGGAGGCAAAAGGAGGTAGTGTCAAACAAGGCTTGAGTTAGCAGCATGATGGTAAGCTTAGAAGTGATGAGCTAATCCTGGAAAGAGTAACTTGTCCTATGACATTGAAACCAGGCAGAGCAGCAAATACAGTATGGAAATGGCTCCAAAATGGATGATCAGGTGACCTCTGAGGTCAATGAAGGAAGCTGTCTGATCACTTTGGCCTCTTTTGGATTTCTTTTTCCTACTTTATAATGTAGAATATAGACCAGGATGCACCGGAGTGGGCCTGGTCCTCAAGAGTTCCTATTCCCAGGAATGGGAATTGTCTTCCTTAGGAAAGAGAGAAAATAACTGTTATCTTAGGGGACCTCAGAAGAAAGATTATGAGAATGGACTTATCCAGGCCAACAGATGGCATCTGGAGCACAGATAAGTTTCCTCTAGAAGCAAATGGCAGAGGGAAGCATAGGTATGCCCACTCAGACCAAGGTGGTAGTTGATAGTATTTGTGAACTCCAAACTCCTATGTGTGAATGTGGTAAGGAAGAGGTGAAATTTCCTAAACAGAATGATCTCATATGTACCTTCTTTTCAGAGAATGATTTCCTAGCCAGCATCAGATTTGGGGGTTGTTTCATGGATAAATATGTAAGATTTAAATTAATATCCAATAAATCCAAGTATTATATTCCATAAAGTTTATTAATTATGACTTAAAGTAGAAAGAAAATAAACTAAAAGAAATAGAAGCTCAAACCTAATTATCTACCAAAAAATAAACCCATGTGTTGTAATGCAAGGTTGCTAGCAGAAGCCCTTTGCTTCTACAATTTCAAACTGTCACAGCCTGGCAGTTAGAGGTTTTAGAATCTTCAGAAAGACAGTTGGAGCCTGAGGCTATAAATAGTGGTGAAGTTACAACTGATGGGGCTTTTGCTTCTGGCTTTCGCTTTGCCTGGGGCTTTTGCTTTTTGGGCTTTGGCTTAGCCTCTTAGCTTTGGCATTGGCCTGTACTTATTTTGTCTTGGGGAAATTTGGACCTATCTGATTTCTCTGGACCTCTCCCTGATCTCTCCATTACATCCCTGCTATTTCCCCTGAATTTCCCTTTGGGCCCTGGGAGGAAGGGTGGGCTTGGTGATTGGACATTGTGGGTTTTGTTTCTGTAGACAAGTAGGGCATCCTAAAACAAGTTACCCTAATTTAGTGATTTGATAAATACTTTACTTCAAAGGCAGTCAAACCTTCCTGACTGGGAGAGCCGGACTCTCTCAGTCTAAGCCTCTCCTACAACCCATCCCCCAAAACCAGCCTTCTCCCTTGCAGCAGTTAGAAAACCTAAAACCTCTTTCCTCCTGATTAACCTGACATTAATTAATCCCCTTTGTTACCTACTCAAAGTCTCTGGTGAATCATTGTATTGAAGATTAAAGCAAGGGCTGAAGAGAGAAGGAATTATTTCCTTTATTTCTTGAGGGAAACCTAGCAATCCATCTTGGGTAGGAAGTACCCAGTGAAGACTTCCTGCAGCCATCAGTTTCACTGGCAGGGAGGAGCCTTTTTGTCTCCTCCCTCAAGGGACTTAGAAATTAACAAGAGAAACCCACCCTCGATCTAAACATTTCTGTCTAGCCCAAATTCCTCTGGTACCTTAGAGGTAACTTCCCTGCCTAAAGGCTTCAGCCTATCTCTCCAGTATCCTCTGTTTCTAGCCTTGGTGAATAAGCCTGTTTAAACTGCCTTCCTGAATACTCCATCTATTCCCTTACTTTCCTATATACTACCTCATTCATCCCTTCCATACACTCAGCTATCTCCATCATTCCCCTTCCAAATCACCTCATCACCTTTATCCCTCCTTTAACCAAGATTACCAATTTCTTTATAACAGTGTGTAGATTCTCCTGCTTGGCATAAAGCCTGCTTTCCCAGCCACAATCAGGGGAAAAGAAAGAGAGAGGGTAGAGCTACATAAAACTTATATCCTCCCTATGTTAGCATGTAAATTGAGAAGAAACATGGGAAGCAGGGAAAGAGAGTCCCTGGGGAGCAAAATCAAATTACACAAATACATGCTTGAGCATTCTCAAGTTCAAGGATTTAGGGTCTGGATCTTCTAAAACAGGGGCTCTTAAATCTAGGGTAAATGATTTAAAAAATAATATATAGATATTTTCGGGTTCCGGGTTAAGATGGCGGGAGAGTAAGAAGCAGCTCTTAACCTCTCCTGACCGAAACACACAAAACTCCTCAAGGAGACATAAAAACAAGTCCAGACGAACGGAGGAACCCCACAACAGGGCACAGCGTGAAAGGTACGTGGAATCGAGACATTTCCAGGCTATAAAGGGCTCTCACTAAATCGCAGGTTGAGCAACCGCCCCACCCCCACCCCCTCCACACACAAGATCTAGAGCTCTGAAGCCAGCTAAAAAAAAGAAATAGAGCAAGTTTGGGGCACCCATTGAGTCATTGGCAGCTCTGGGGCCTGTTCCTGAGAGCAGCAAGATTTAAGACCCCAGTAAGCCAAAGAACGCAAGCGAAATCTGAGCGCCGGAGCAGAGAGCGGACGCTGGGCTCAGAGCGCGGGCTGAGAGCACAGGCACCGGCGGAGGCGTGGGTGGAGGCAGACACAACAAGGAACTAACGCTCTGAAAACCTGAGTGGGGAACCAGTGCAGATGGGTATACGACTGTGGAAGCAGCACCCTGAGACTTGTAAAGAAACCTCCTGCAGAGGATCAAGCAAGGGGATCTACCAGGGGGCTTGACTGCAGACAGACACTGAGCGCGAGGATAAACCTGAGAAGCTGCTGGGCTAATGATGGCTACCCAGACTCAGGAAATTCAGAAGAGAAAGAATAACAACAAGAAAAAGAAGCCTTTAACACTCGACAACTTTTACACAGAGAAAATCCAGACAACTGAGCAAACAGAGGAGGAGAACAAACAAGCATCCGGACCCTCCTCAAATAAGGAAAACTCCTCACAAGCTATGGAAGAGTTCAAAACTGAGATTTTGAGGAAAATGGAAGAGATCTGGCAAGAAAATAAC
>NC_058130.1:748189746-748203373 GCF_016433145.1 Gracilinanus agilis
TAGATCAACATCTCACACCCTACACCAAGATAAATTCAGAATGGGTGAATGACTTGAATATAAAGAGGGAAACTATCAACAAGTTAAGTGAACACAGAATAGTATACTTGTCAGATCTCTGGGAAAGGAAAGACTTTAAAACCAAGCAAGAGTTAGAGAAAATCACAAAATGTAAATTAAATGGTTTTGATTATATTAAACTAAAAAGTTTTTGTACAAACAAAAACAATGTAGTCAAAATCAGAAGGGAAACAACAAACTGGGAAAAAATCTTTATAACGAAAAACTCTAACAGGGGTCTAATTACTCAAATATACAAGGAGTTAAAGCAATTGTATAAAAAATCAAGCCATTCCTCAATTGATAAATGGACAAGAGACATGAATAGGCAATTTTCAGGTAAAGAAATCAAAAGTATCAATAAGCACATGAGAAAGTGTTCCAAATCTCTAATAATTAGAGAAATGCAAATCAAAACAACTCTGAGGTATCACCTCACACCTAGCAGATTGGCTAAAATGAAAGAAGGGGAGAGTAATGAATGCTGGAGGGGATGTGGCAAAATTGGGACATTAATGCATTGCTGGTGGAGCTGTGAACTGATCCAGCCATTCTGGCTGGCAATTTGGAACCATGCTCAAAGGGCTAAAAAAGACTGCCTGCCCTTTGATCCAGCCATACCATTGCTGGGTGTGTACCCCAAAGAGATCATAGATAAACAGACTTGTACGAAAATATTTATAGCTGCGCTTTTTGTGGTGGCAACAAATTGGAAAAGGAGGGTATGTCCTTCAATTGGGGAATGGCTGAACAAACTGTGGTATATGCGGGTGATGGAATACTATTGTGCCAAAAGGAATAATAAACTGGAGGAGTTCCAGACAAACTGGAGAGATCTCTGGGAACTGATGCAGAGCGAAAGGAGCAGAGCCAGAAGAACATTGTACACAGAGACTGATATACTGTGGTAAAATTGAATGTAATGGACCTCTGTACCAGCAGCAATACAATGACCCAGGACAATTCTGAGGGATTTATGGTAAAGAAAGCTACCCACATTCAGAGGAAGGACTGCAGGAGAGGAAACATATAAGAAAAACAACTGCTTGAACGCAAGGGTTGGGGTGGACGTGATTGAGGGTGTGGACTCGAAACTACCACACCAATGCAACTACCAACAATTTGGAAATTGGGCTTGATGAAGGACACATGACAAAACTAGTGGAAATGCGCATCAGCCATGGGTGGTGGGAGTGTGGGGGGGGGTGAAGGGGAAAGGAGGAGCATGAATCAGGTAACCATGTTAAAAATGTATATTAATAAATTTAAAAAAAAAACAAAAAAAATATTATATATATATGTGCATATATAGGGTAGCTAAATTTCAATATTGTTACTTTCCTTTGTAATCATGTATTTTATTTTATGCTTTTAAAAACATTATTTTGAGAAAGGCTTCAAAACATCTATGTAGCAACTAGGTGCCTAGGAGATAGAGTTGTGGATCTGAAGTCAGGAAGATCCAAGTTCGATGTGGCCTATATTTTACTAGTTCTATGATCTTAGACAAAACACTTAATCTCTTTGTGCCTCACTTTTTTCAACTATATATTGGGAATAGTAACAGCATGTTCCTGGAAGAGTTGTTATGAAGATCAAAGTAAATAATATTTATAAAACATTTGGTATATAGTAGGTGTAATATAAATGCTAGTTATTATTGTTGTATAGGCATTTCCCATTTTTCATTATCCCATGGACTCTAACTATTCTTTGAGGTTTTCTAGGCAAAGATACTGAAGTGGTCTGTCATTTCCTTCTCCAATGGATTCTTTGGTCAGGAAATCAGAGGTCCAGGAACTCGTCCAGTCACACACTTAGGAAGTATCTGAGACTACATTTGAACTCTGGTCTTCCTAACTCTAGGCTCAGTTCTCTATCCTCTGAGTCACCTTGCTGCCTCCTAGCTGTGTAAAAAGGTTAAATGAATTTCCCAGGAAATCCAATTGTCATGACTCTAGGTCCCATGCTCTAACCATTGAGCCACAGCTACCTCTAGTTATTATTATTACCATTTATAATAATAGCAATGTTAACTAGATAGGCAAAAAGGTCCATGATAAACAAAGAGCTGGAAACACTTGTTCTAGAAGTGTAAGTATCTATATCTATATCTATATCTTAGAAATATATATTTGTATATATACATGTGTGTATGTATGTATGCATATATGTTTACATGTGCACACAAGCACATATACATGGATATATACACAATGGTGTTTATACAAGTATTTATGTATACACACAAATGAGCATACATTCATATACATGGATATATACATATGTTTGTATGCATAATGTATGTGTACATATGTGTACGTATGTAGATATCTCTGTCTAACTATCTTCCTGTCTGTCTCTCTGTATCTATTATCTATCTATCTGTCTGTCTGTCTATCTATCCATCTCTCTACCCATCTATCTATCTATCTATCTATCCATCCATCTAACTATCAATCCTTATGTGTACTTCTTGGAGAAAGAAAAGTAATTAATAATTATCCAAATAGTATATGAAGAGAGGCTTTTTGAATTCTTTGGTAAGTGAAGCTCTTCTAGGAAGGGAATTTCCACTTCAATATCTCTAAAGTGTGTTTGTCTTCTGGAGACAATCACAATTAGGGGACCATAGGAGTTTCCATTAAAAAAACAACACACCAAATATGTACAACTTTTGGGGAAAGATTGGAATTTACAAGAAAGTCAATGCATTACCCCAGTATCAAAATGAAACCCTTTCCAATAGAGCTGAGAGTTTTAAACTTTTATTTCCTTTTAACTTTTTAGTTAAAAACCTCTTTAAAAACCTATTAACCTTTTAACCTTTTAACTCCTCTGAGTCCCAGTTTGTTCATTTTTTAAAATAAAGAGTTTGAGCTGGAGAACCTCTGAGGCTCCTTCCTTCTTGAAATCTATGATCCTCTATTGGCCTGTTAGAAATTTGAGCGCTTTATATGTTTCTGTACCTTATTATGGACTCTTTTGTCATTTCTGTCTTTTGCATTTACTATGGAGGAAAATAAAAGCCTTCCCATCCATGTGCATAACTCCCTTTAGTGTTTGCTCATTGAAGTGCTAGGACACTAATTCACATTTCAGGAGACATAGACATAAAACAAATATAGGCTAGAGTTAGAGATATTCCCAGATTAACTCCAGGAGGAGGCAAAGAGACAAAAGTTTTTAAAAAAACGAATCACTTGTACTTAGGTTCCAAGATTAGAACTGTTCTATATATGTTCTGAAACTTGAGGGGAACCAAGTCATGGGTGTGATGGAAGCAGCTCTAGGGTTCTTCTGAAAGCATATAAATCATGTTTTGATTCATTGTTCTGTTGATTTTCTCAACTTAAGAAAATGTTATAAAAGATATTTTTTAAACCCTTCCATCTTAGAATCAATACTGAGTGTTGGTTACTAGGCAGATAAATTGTAAGGGCTAGGCAATTGGGGATAAGTGACTTATGAGTTACACAACAGGGAACTGTCTAAGGTCAGGGTAGAACCCAGGACCTCCCATCTCTAGACCTGACTTAATCTATTGAGCCACCTAGCTACTTTAAATAGTGAAGATTAAATTTATAAGTACATGTGCCTGTATTTTATTTCTGCTGAAAAGTTTTATTGCTAAACATTTACCAGAACACCCCTGTATTGCTCAGTAAACATTACTTGAAATCAACCAGCGTGCAGTAAAAGCATCAAATAATGAAATTATCATAAGACTTGAGACCTAGTAACTGTAGGCTAATGATGATGATGATGACAATGATGATGATGATGATGATGATAATTGCCATTGATTTAACCATTAAGATTGGCAAAGTGCTTTACATGCATTATCTGATTTGTCTTATAACAGCCCTAGACCTAGATCACGAGTTCTACTTTGAAAAATGCTTGTTCAGAGTAGATATTTTTGACTTAAGAGGAAAAAATCTAGATTACTTCAAGAGGCAGTATGGAGCAGGAAGATAGCACTAAATATGAAGTCCTATGATGTTAGTTCAAATCCTAGGTCTGCTACTATGTACCTATATGACCTTAGACAAATCACATAGGCTCTCTGAGTCTCAGTTTCTTCACTTGGAAAATGAGACTTGGATTAGATGGCTTCTGAGATCCCATCTCACCTACAGATGATACTTTGTCTTCTAAAGTTCCAATCCATAAAGCTCACACTTTGATTTTAATTTGCCCTATCGCCTATCCCTTTGTTACCAGCAAAGTGTTTAATTATTTTTTTTCCTTTACTATATGGGGATGGTTGTGGAAAAAATTGAACCTTCTTCCTACAGAGTTATAATTTAATAAAAGTCATTGTCATCTTTCCTTAAAGGATTGCCAAGTTAGATTGTCATTACCCTGAGTCATTGACCATAGTGGACCCCATTCTACTAATATGAGATAAAAGGGATTGATCTCATATGGCCTTCTTTGAAGTTGTTATTTAACTGACATTCCATTAATAGTTAGCAAATTAATTAGGACTTGTCCTAGGAAGACCTCTTTCTTCTTTTCATTATTGAAGTCCACCCAGACTCCTCAATATTATTCTCTTCTCTACTACCCCCTTTCCTTGGCTAGAAAATTTATTTTTCTTCCTGCAAAGGACATGCTCCAAATCCAGGTGTTTACCTCATCTATTATCCCAGCAGGAATCTTGACATTCACGGACTTGGCTGAATCAGGCTAGTCAAAAAGGAAGAATCTGTCTTGGATTTCTGGCTTAGCCCTCAGCAGCTGGGCAAGAATGACTTTTCATTTCATCATTAACAAGGATGACCCTGATCTGCTAAGTTGGGAAAGAAAACAGGGCCAACTTGACTCTCTTCCCTCCCCCTTCCTACAGCCTCTGTCGCCTGAGGCCATTTCTGCTGCAGTGAGAATCTACAGCACTTCAAGGGCAAGTCTCATTTCAGTACATGACGTTACTTGTAATGCTCTATTTTTCAGAGGGTCTTGAGTAGTCACTTTGGTTCCAAAATTAAACCTCATCAAAATCACACCTTGGCTCTGGGCAAGACACAAGATTTTCTTCGCTCTCAATCTGATGTATTTCATGAAGAAAATATAAGTAAGCCATATTCATTTGTAGTCTAGTCAAAATATTGTTGGATTTGAGGACAGAGGACATAAGTTTAAATCCTACGTGAACTTGAGGACATTACTTTGCTACGCAAGGACTAAGTTTCTTCATTTGTTAAGAGAAATTGTGGGAGCAGCTAGGTGGCTTATAGATTAGTAGCTAAGCCTAGAGAATAGAGGTTCTGGGTTCTAATTTGACCTCAGACACTTCCTAACTTTGTGATCTTAAGCAAGTCACTTTACCCCTCTTTGGTTAGCCCTTACCATTCTTCTGCTTTAGAACCAATACACAGTATTGATTCTAAGATGGAACATAAGGGTTTTTGTTTAAAGGCTATGTTAATTGTTCCCTGGGGTCCCTTATTGTTCTAAATCTATGCTTCTATCATCATTTATATATAATCTTAAGGCTTATATGGTGCTTTATCTGCACTTTTTGGGTGTATGGGGTTAGTATCTCTGATGTGAGGCCATACCATGCTTTTTTTTCAGAACAGCACCACGTCTCATGTCCACCTATCACTCAACTGTCACTTATGACTCCAAGAAGGTATAGTATGAACAGAAGCTACATCTTGGCAAAACTATCTTGGCAGATGGGTTAAACCAGTTTAGGGGTAATAGACAGGCCTCATAAGGGTGGAGAGGGGTTTATCTCAAGCATGTGAAGACTTCTCCAGAGGAATAGTTAGATGAGAATAATTTGTTTCAATGACCATAAAGGTGCCTGGGGCAATCCCTGTGGAATGCTTAGAGCTTGGTCAGACATCAAAGACACCACGATCATTCCCTGCATCCCAGAAAATCACCAGTCCCCATCATCTTGACTTTTATGCTGCCATTGATCTTTGATGACTCAAACAGAGAAAAAGACTGATGAATTTGTGCAACTCTTTGTAACTTCAATGCAGCTCTCAAGCATGTCATCACCCCAAGATGTCATTGGTCCTCTTTGAAAATGAAGGATGAACAACAACAATCTACATTATCTTATTCTACACTCACAATAATCCTGGCAGGAGGAGAAGAAAAAGAAGAAGAAAAAGAGTTAGTATTATATAGACCTTTAAGATTTGCAAAGCACTTTTAAAATATTAACTCATTTGATTTTTCACAACAACCCAGAGAAATAGGTGCTATTATTATCCCCATGTTATCCCCTTTTTATAGATGAAAAAACTGAAGGAAGTGAAGTTAAGAAGTGACTTTCTTATGTTCTTACAGCTTGTAAGTATCTGCATACAATCAGGTCTTCTTAACTCTACGTCCAACATTCTATCTGCTGCACTAACAAGCAGACTACCAAATGCTGTGCGAGACATTCAAAGTCTGTTAAGTACAGAATCAAACAGTGACTATTAAAAGAAAAAAGAAACATCTCCCCCTCCTCAATTCTTTCATCTACTCTACATATCATGCATGTCCGTGGCTATTTACATGTCATCTACTCAATTAGAATTTATGATCCTTGAGATCAGGGACCATGTTTTTGCCTTCCTTTGCATCATCAGCATTTTGTCTATCACATAGAAAGTGTTTAATGAATTCTTGTTGATTATGTCATACCCATGAGCAATTCCATTGACAATGACCTGAGGAAACCCATTTAACTTTTTGATAGTTTTAATTTCTATGGTGTGTTTTTTAAAAGAAAATAATGTATGCTATTATTGACCTAAAGCTGAACGGACCTCAGAGACCATCTAGATCAATCCTGGAGTCAAGATCAACAAGATTATTCTGTCCCTATAATAGATCTCTAAATACTTAAAGCCTCTTGCTCCTCAAGTCTTCTTTTCTTTGAGCTAACCATTTTCATCTTCTACTAGTTCTTATATAATAATAATAAATGGGCTTCTAGTCCTTATAGAAGATCCTTTAATATATTGTTTGTCCTCTTCTGGATATTTTCATTTTTTCAATGCCTTCCCCAAGATATGAGAGTCAGAACAGAAATGAAAACAACCTTGTAGATTTGGTATGACTATGGCAGAGCACAATAATACTGTTATCTCCCTGGTCTTAGACACTACATCATATTTTATTTTATTTGTTTCTGCTACATTACATTATGCACTAATATTAATCTTAGAAACTACTATAACTTCCAGATTTTTTCAGACTAAGCACTTTTCATTTATCCTCCTCTCATAATTGTGAAGGTTTTTATATCCAAAAGTAAAGCTTTTCATATATTCTTATTATGTGTCACATTATTTAAATTACCTTTTAACATTCAATTCTAAGTTCTTTTCTTTAAAAAATCCCTATCATTTTCATTCCTTCCAGTGCTGTGTCATCTGCATATGTGATATGGTTGTCAATCAAGGATTTATTCATGTCATTGACAAAATGTTGACCAACTACTGAGCCAAGCATAGTTTTCTCCTAGCTACTTCTCTTGAAACATTCTTCCAGCTGACATTGAACCATTAGGAGACTATTCTTTGAATGTGGTCTTTCAATAGATGCAGAATCCACCTTGTTGCTTATCACTATGCTTCCATCTTTTCTTTATAAATAGTCTAAAAGACTTTATCAAATACTTTATAAAACTCTAGGTAAACTCTGTTTATAGTATTTCTTTTCTCAATTGGTTTAATAACCATGATTTTCTTTAATAAAAAGGCAAAAACATTAGTCTAGCTTGATTCAATGCAATTTCCTAGTGACCACTGCTTCCTCTTCTAGATATTTACTAACCATCCCTTTTATAATACATTGTACAATATTGCTAGAAATGTCATTCTCACTGTCCTAATGAATAGTGGCACATTCATCAGAATGCTTCATGTGAAATCTGTCAAACATAGCCACAATTTGTCTGACTACAATTTTTATTTTTAAAAAGCCTCCCACAGTTTTGTTTCAATACTTGTTTTTTTTTCCTTTAATAATCACGTTGTTTTATCTAGCGTAAAATAAAAAGCTTCAAAACAAAGGGAGGTTGTGTTTTTTTCCCCTGACAAATACTGGTGGTATCTCAGTGAATGTTTTATGGCATTAATTTTGGCTTTTGTTATACAAGTCTAAGGCATTCAAAAAAGTCTTCTTTTGTTATACAAGTCTAAGGCATTCAAAAAATTCTTCTGAAAAAGTTTCAGATGGATGCTCTATAACATTTTAGGTTGTCCAATGCCCAGATTAAGTTAGTAGATTCAAGATAACAGACTGAAGTGCTCTATTATAATCTCAAAAGTTATAGTTCCCTAACCTTCCTTGAGAGCAGATAAGTGGCACAGGTGATATAGCAGTGGACCTGGAGTCAGAAAGACTTATCTTGGGGGAGGTAGGTGATTCAATGTATTGAGAGAGTCAGCCTACAGAAAGAAGGTCCTGGGTTCAAACAAAACCTCATACACTTCCTAGATGTGTGATCCTGGGCAAATTCTTTAACCCTCATTGCCTAGCCATTACTACTCTTCTACCTTGCAACCTATACATGGCATTGATTCTATGATGGAAGAAAAGGGTTTAAAGAAAAACTTATCTTGTGAGTTCAAATCAAGCCTCAAAGCTCTGTGGCCCTGGGCAAGTCACTTCATACTATTTGCCTCAGTTTTTCCTTATCTATAAAATGAGTAAGAGAAGAAATTATCAAACCACTTCAATAACTTTGCCAAGAAAACCCCAAATGGGTTTATGAAAAGTTGGACATTGATTATAAAACAATTAGGTGGCATAGTGGATAGAGTACTGGTCCTTGAGTCAGAAATACACCTCTTTCTGAGTTCAAATTCAGCCTCCGACATTTATAAGCTGTGTGATCCTTGGCAAGTCATTTATCCCTTTTTGCCTCAATTTCCTAATCCCTAAAGTGCTAAGGAAATCCCAAAAGGAGTCACAAGGAATCTGACATGACTGAAAAATAGATAAATAACAATAGCCTCACTAGATTAAGAGTTGCAATATGATCAAATAGAAAAAGGAATAGTCTGGAAGACTTGCAATAGGATAAAGTGGAAAAAGGAAGAGTCTGAAAGTAGATCCAGGTTCAAATCTCTCTTCTTTATCTATCAGCTATAGGATCTTGGCTTAATCATTCAAGTTTTCTGGTGATTGGACTACCTAATCTCTAGGGATTTTTTCTACTTCTAACATTTTAGCACCTAGCAATTTTTCTGCATAAAGTAAAGGATCATTCATGTCTCCTTCTCCTTGAGCAACTCCTGACAAAATTCCCTATACCCTATACTCTGGGGCTACCCAGACTATTTTCAGTCTGCAGGGCTTTCCTCCAAATTATAAATCTTTAGCTCCTTTAGAACTTTCTTGGGGAGTTTTAAAAATATAGGTCATATCTAGGTTTCCACAAATGAAAGTTCTTCAATTCTAATGTATGCATTCAAGATAACAATATGCAAAGTATTTCAAAATTCTTAGTACAGCTTAAATTTTATGGTTAGGTATTTCTTTTGCCATTTGTTCATTTTCTTATCCTTTTTTTTACTTTTATTTTTATCTTAAGTGGGCTCTGTTATCAGGGTAGAGAGTGCACTCTTAAACTACAGTTTTTCTTTGCAGCTATCCTCAGCTCTAGTCCTAGGTTTCTGCAAGTTTTATTTCTTCCTAGGTAGCCTGGGGGCTCGGAGCTCTGAAGACCCTGCTGATTCAGTCTCTTCTAGTGACTGCTAATGACTCAGTGAGCAAGGGGCTTCACCACAGGCTTGTTGGGCCCTCACTGCAGACTAGTGCCAGGGCTTGGAACTTCAAGGTTTGGGCATGGGATGTTTTTTCTTTTGGCTTAAGGAGAGTACTGGGGTCTTGAAGTTGGCTTGTGCCCAGGCTGGAGGAGTGGGGTTGTAGGGTGGGAGGAAGTAGCTTATACTACTCTGCCTGTAGTTTTACTTCCAATTCCCCTTACCCTGTGAAACACTCTCTCTTTCTGACTACCTTTCAAGTTGTTTTCTGTAGGAGAGTTACTTCACTCTCCCTCCTGTTGGTTCTGGGACTCTAGTATTTATTTTGAGGTGCTATTTTAAGGCTGGTTTGAGAAGATTCTCAGAGTAGTTCCAGATTTCCCTGCTGCTAAGCCACCATCTTCCAGCTTAAATTTTAATAGCTTAAAACTACACTAAGGCTTTAGGGACACCCTGTGTATTATGTTCAGCATGGTCTTTATTTTACCCCAAAGACAAAATGGAAAAAATACAAAAGAAATGCTATAGCCCAGAGGTGTTAAGTATGTAGCTTTCTAAGTCAATATGTAGCCTGCAGGGATCTTTATGTATGGTTTAATGTTCCTTATTCCTGTTTGGGATTGATAACCACTGGCATAGTCCATAAACCATTCATAGGATTTTCTTTTTCCAATGTTTATTCTCCTCTCCCCTCCAACCTAGAGAGCTTTATAAACCTCTAGAATCAAAGAAGTGTCCTGTGGTTTGGATTCTTCTTATTAGGAAAAATCCTTGAGATCATTAAAAAAATAAATAAATCTCCAGCATTCTTTTGAGTCTCACTTCAACCAAGTGACTTGCATAGACCTTCAACTTCATGGTACTAATCTAATTATGTATATTCTCCTCAAAAGGGAATGACCTTGAAGTTTTTAAAACAAACAACTTCTTGGTATTCTAGTGGGTTCTCCCTTCTACACAGAAAACTATAATGGCCTCTACCTTAATGGTACTAGTATAATGGTTTGTATTCCCTTTAGGAAAGATATAAACTTGGGGTTGTAACAAAGGCAGTCTCCTTCCTATGAGACTTGTATTGCCTGAATAAATTATGGCAACAGCAAAAACAAAGAACCAAATTCCCAACCCTATATCATGACTTAGTACCTTGCCTTTTCTCCAAATCTAGGACCTATATGCATAAGCTTCTTTATCCCAAGAGGCTGGTGCTGCTAGGAAAAAATCCCCTTCTGTTCTAAAATATAGAATCAATAGACTCTCCAGCAACTCAGACTATAGCAAAGGTTTTCAACCATATGTCCTTCAGAATGAATGAGACCACATCTGAGTCTTCTTAGGTATGAAAGGAGGGATTTGTCTTTATTTACTGGTTCTTTCCTTATTGTCTACAAAGATGCTCAGGTCTCACCTATCTTTATTTTTTAAAAATTTTTTTAGAAATATTTTCCATGGTTACATGATTCATGTTCTTACTTTCCCCTCCCCCACCCCAAATACCCCAACCTCCCATAGCCGAAGTGCATTTCCACTGGTTTTAACATGTTCATCTATCAAGACCTATTTCCATATTATTGATAGTTGCATTGGTGTGGTCATTTCGAGTCTACATACCCAGTTATGTCTGCATCAATCCATATGTTCAAGCAATTGTTTTTCTTCTGTGTTTCCACTCCTATAGTTCTTCCTCTGAATGTGGGTAGCATTCTTTTCCATAAATCCCTCAGAATTGTCCTGGGTCATTGCATTGCTGCTAGTAAAGAAGTCCATTACATTCGATTTTACCACAGTGTATCAGTCTCTGTGTACAATGTTCTTTTGGCTCTGCTCCTTTCACTCTGCATCAATTCCTGGAGGTCTTTCCAGTTCACATGGAATTCCTCCAGTTTATTATTCCTTTGAGCACAGTAGTATTCCATCACCAGCATATACCACAATTTGTTCAGCCATTCCACAATTGAAGGGCATACCCTCATTTTCCAGGTTTTTGCTACCACAAAAAGCATGGCTTTTTGTACAAGTATTTTTATCTATGATCTTTTTGGGGTACAAACCCAGCAATGGTATGGCTAGATCAAAGAGCCGGCAGTCTTTTAGAGCTCTTTGGGCATAATTCCAAATTGCCATCCAGAATGGCTTCATCAATTCATAACTCTACCAGCAATGCATTTATGTCCCAATTTTGCCACATCCCTTCCAACATTTTCCCCTATCTTTAACAAAAAAAAAACACTTTTATTTGATTCTGCCACTGTCTATCTTATGTATTTTCTTTTTTTTTTTTGTAGGAAAATTTTTAGAATTAGAAGACTGCTCTGTTTGCCTTTATTTCATCACCATCAACTTACATCTCAATCAGATTTTTAATCCTGAGACTGGAGAGACATAGCTTTTTCTAAAATAAAAGAGAAACTAAGGATAGAGAATGTTTGGAATGAGAACTTGACTCAGGGTAGTTCATCAGTTCCAATGATGGGAAATTCCATGTTCTCTTCTATAGGAAGGGGTATGATTACCAAGATGAGGATGAAGAAAGAGGACAGAGTTAACACATGGCAGAACTCATTATTAGTCAGGAGTAGAGGTGACCAGTCCATATCTCCTGAATGATTGACCTGGAGGGATGAATAAATTCTGGTAGCAGATATTCAGACACTTTACCCCACCCGGCCACAAGATGGGAAGTCTCAGTTCTTAGCTTTTTATAAAGGAGGCCACTGAATATTCAATTAAAGGAGAAGAGGCTAAGCTTGGGATTAAAGTATTCCTGAAAGTAATGAGAGTCCCCCTTCCCATTAAATTGTTTGTTCCTAGTGATAAGACCAGAAAATTTTATTTTTAAGGGTCAGTGATCCCAAGCAAATCGCTGACATACACCAAAGGACTGAATTTCCACACTTTGCTAAAAGTGTCTCAGACTGGAAGCCAATAAACCTGGTTTCAGAGTCTACTCAGACAGGGTAAGCAGAAAGACCATTAGCTTCAGAATCAGAGAACCAGGGATCAAATTTCACTATGTGATCTTGGACAGGGTCACTATTCTCTCTCAGATTCAGTTTCTTCATCCATAAAATGAAGAAGTTATACTTGATGACTTCTGAAGACCCATCCAAGTCCATTATTCTGTAATATCTGAATCAGTACATTTGGGCTTTACCTCCCACCCCAGAGCTAGACATGTAACTGGAGGACACCAATATAGCATTTAGGTAAAGAGGACTCAACAGCAATGACATGATATGATCGAACAACCATAAAAGGAATTTGTACTAGATGCTGTATAGTCATATATACATTTTAAAAGGCTCAAAGAGAGCAAGATCCTAAAAAAGGATGAAAATAACATGGATTCTTTTATCAACTTTTGAAAAAGAATATAGGAAGAAAAAAGTAGTACTTGACCTACTTGCTCATGTCAGTCAATCTTTATGAGCTACATTATGACCTTGTTGAGGGTGTGCTTGATGAAGATATCTTATAGAAAACTGAAAGCCTTTTTCTGAGAGATTTTCTTTAGTAGAAAGCATGTTCATAGACAGAGATGACTGGGAGTCAGTAGGAGACAAGCGAACAAGTCCCGGATTTTCTTGTCAAAGGAATTGGGCTCAAATTTCAGTTTTGCTACCCTTCATCTCTCTTAGCCTCAAGTTCCTTATAAGTAAAATGGGAGAAGGGTAGACTTAATGGTCTCTAAAGACCCTTATAACTTTAAGTCTATGATCCTATGATTTTCTATAGTTGGGGATGCAAAATCTCTATTTATTGTTTGATAATATATATCTCAGAGTATTCTTTCCACCAAAATGTCATATATATATATACATATATATATATATATA
>NC_058130.1:748203754-748252853 GCF_016433145.1 Gracilinanus agilis
ATATATATATATATATATATATATATATATAGAGAGAGAGAGAGAGAGAGAGAGAGAGAGAGAGATGTAAGCATGATTTTTCAGTGATACCCTGATAATAAATATCAGGGAAAGTAGAAAGGGGAGATACATAATATTATATTTGTGCTTCTCATGGAGGATATTAATGGAAATAGAAGAAGGAGAGGGGATGTAATTGATGATGAGGTTTCCCAGATACTATAATTAACTGATAGAGTACCAGGCCTAGAATTAGGAAGACCTGAGTTCACATCTGACCTCAGACACTTACTATGTACCTCTGGGCAAGTCACTTAAGCCTCCTTGCTTCAGTTTCTTCATCTATAAAATGAGCTAGAGAAAGAAATGACAAACCACTCCAGTATCTTTGCCAAGAAAATCACAAATGGAGCCATGAAGAGTTGTACAACACTGAAATGTCTGAACTATATGAATCATTAATAGATGATACTGTATTGACTGACTGAGCCCCACAACAATAAAAGACATCTTTGGTGAGATCCTTTACCAAGGTGAAGAGATAGATGATCAATCTAACAAGGAAAAAAATAAAAAGTGAAAAATTCATATTTTCAAAATTTGAGACTGCTGCTGATCAGACAATCTATTGAATTACTCAGTCCCTAAACATGATCAGAAAGTTCTTCAAAATGCACTGACATTCCATGAAACCAAAATGATATAAGAACAACATGACAAATGTCCCAAGGAATGTGGAAAAATGGGAACACTAATCTACTGTTGTTGGAACTGAATTCATCTGGCAATTTTGGAATCTAGCAATCTAGGATTATTTCCAAGAGTTATAAAACTATGTATACCTGACCCAGCAACTATGTCCTAAGGTGATCAGGGAAAAAGGAAAAGAACCTCTGTGTTCTGAAATATTCATAGTAACTCTCTTTGTGGTGGCAAAGAACTGGAAATTGAGGGGATGGATACACATCAGTTAGGGAATGGCTATACAAGTTGTGGGATATGACTATGATGGAATACTAATGTACCATAAGAAATGATATTATAAAGAGTGAAATGAACAGAAGCAAGAGAACACACTATATGACAACAGAAATGTTATTTGAAGAATAACTTGTCCATCTTAAGAGAAATAACCGATAATTTTTTTTAAAAAGCAAGACATAGTTTTAGTATATACAAATATCTTATCAAATGATGTCTCCTCTAGTGTGAGGAAGGGAGAGAAGAAGGGAGACACATGGTAATTTTAATGAAATAAACAAACAAAAGCAGTACATTTTAAATCAAAGGACTTTTAAAATGGTAGCTCACTTATGTTCTTGAACTGTATGTTCTTGAATGAAGCTACAGTAAACAATTCACTCAACCCAGCATTAAGGAGATAAGACCTGAATGGATCTTATCTGGGAAGTTCCTACTGCTGACAATGACCTTAGCTGTTCATAACTACAAAAGTTCATCTTTTCACACTAATATTTTACAAATGATGTTACGTATTAATGTATGCACACATTTGTCCATGAATTTTATATCTCTCTACACATATATACTTATATATATGTTCATACCAACACATCTAGAACTTTGGGGGCCTTAGGTTGCATATTAAAATGAAGAGATTGGGGCAGAGAGTCTCTAAACTCCTTTCTAGCTCTGTGGATATTGTTCAGTTGTAAGCCATGGAACATAATGTCTCAGAGGAATCATCACTGATGGGATGTAGGAAAGGGAATAAACATTTATATGGTGCTCATTATATGAAAGCACTTTACAAATATCATGTCATTTGATGTTCTCGACAGCCATGGGAAGAAGATATCATTATTATCCTCATTTTATAGATGAGAAAACTGAGGAAAATAGAGGTTAAATGACTTGACCAGGGTGCCACAGCTAGTAAGTGTATTTGTCCAAACTGAGATTTTCCTAACTTCAGTGCACTACCTAGCTGCTCTCTAGATCACTGAGTTTGTATGTCTTGCTTGAGGTCTTGCAGGATTTTGACTCCATTACTTTGACTCCAAAGCCAGTATTCTTTCTATAATATTCTATAGTATTCTTTCTACCACATTGCTGCCTCAAGTGCAGGTGATTCCAGTTTTAAAGGTAAAAACTCTAATTTCTGTTTTTGCTTTCCCATTAGCTACTTCACAGTAGTTTTTATTACATTTTGGTTTTGGTCCTAAATAATTATTTCTTAAGTAAAGGGATCTCCTGAGTTTAAACGCTGAAGCCACTGATGTAGCTCAGTATTAGTCTGAAAAACTTACCACTAAGAAAATTGTATGAGCCATGGTGACACTGATCAAAAGCCTAGATCTATGGCCACCATGCCATGCTGGATTTTATATAGTCATCAATTGGTAAATATTTGTTGAATTCAATTATATTTACAGATTAAAATGGCATATGATCATATGATGAGTGTGGCTAGAGTAGAATATATTGTGCTAAATGTGCTTGAAGAATAAGTCACTTTAAAGAAACCAAGGAGAAGAAGAACATGGGTTGGGGCAGGTATATAGCAAGGCCAAAGGAGAAAGCAGATGGAGAGCCTGAGTGCAATAATGGATTTATGAATTATTAATATGCTTAGAGGAAGTCAATAAGCATCTAAGTACTTCCTATGTGCCAGATACTGGAAAGCCTCCAGCATATTGGCCAGATTATCAATGTAAGATCTACATAAAGAATCAAGGAAACTAGGAGTTGGAAGGGACCCCAGGAGCCACATATCTGAACCCCTTCTAGGCAGCCAGCTTAGCAGAATCAGCAAAACACCTTGAGGGAAAGAAAAGAGGTAGCTGGTTCTAAACAAGCTGAACAATCACCAATAACTTAACCATTACATTCTACTCAGAACTTGATGGAGACAACCCAGTTACTTGAACCCAAAAGACTTGGGTACATCAATACCTCACAGATTAATGGTTCTGCCTCTAGTCTGGGCCAGTTTCCTTGCAGCCATAGTAAGGATAGTAATCATTTTGTAGAATTATTCTAGCTCTCTTCCAATCACCAATAGTAACTGCTGACTGATTTATAAACAAGGTTAAGTGTCTCAGGAATGGCATCACTTCCTTCATCTACACCATTACTATTTGTCCTGCATCTGGCCCAGCCCCCATGTCCATCATCCAAGGGAAATAAAGCCTGAGAATTTTCTGCACAAGCTGGAGTTACTTACAGATAAGTGAGTCAGATTTATAAGAATAGAAGCCATTCCTCAACTGACAATTTTTCAAAGGGTATCAACAAGCAAGTTCTCAGGTGAAGAAATTAAAAGTATCTTCAGTCACATGAAAAAATGTTCCAAATCACTTTACATAAGAGAAATGCAAATTTAAACAACTCTGAGGCATGACCTCACATGTATCAGATGGACTAATATGATAAAAAAAGGAAAATTAAAAAATGTTGGAGGGGTGTGGAAAAACTGGGACACTCATACAATTTTGATGGATCTGTGAACTTATACAACTATTCTGGAGAGCAATTTGGAACTGTGCCCAAAGGGCCATAAAACTGTGCATGCCCTTTGATCAGAAATATGGTTTTGGTATCTCAAAGATATCAAAGAAATGGTAAAAGATTATACTTCTACAAAAATATTTATAGAAATCTCTTTTTGTGATGCCAAATCCTGGAAAATGAAGGGATATCTATTAATTGTAAAATGGCTGAACAAGTTATGGTATATGATTGTAGTAGAATACTATTGTGCTGTAAGAAGTGATGAACAGGCCAATCAAAACAAACAAACAAACAAACAAACAATCAAACAAACCTGGAAAGATTTATATGAAATGATGCAAAGTGAAGTGAGCAGAACAAGGAGTGTGTTGTACACAGTCACAGCAACAATGTGCAATGATCGACTATGAATGAATTAAATATATTAGCAATGCAAAGGATCCAAGCTTTTCCAAGGGACTCATAAGGAAAAATATATTCACCACTATAGAAGGAACTGATAGAATCTGAATATAAATTTAAGTATGCTGTTCTTCATTTTATTTCCTTCATGAATTTTTCTTTAGGGTAAGCAGTATGTTTCTTCTTTCACAACATCACAAACATGGAAAATGTATATCATGATAACACATATAAAATCTATATCATATTACCTGGCCTGTTTTAGGGAGGAGAAAAGGTGTAGGAGGGAGGGAAAGGACATAGATTCCAATGTCAGAAAATGATTATTAAAATTGTATATAGAGGTAGCTAGGTTTGCTCAGTGGTTAGTGAGCCAGGCCTGAAGTCAAGGGAATCTGGGTTCAAATATGGCCTCAGATACTTCCTAGCTATATGACTGGGTAAGTCATTTAACTCAATTGACTATACCTTACTATTCTTCTGCTTTAGAATTGATGCTTAGTATTATTGAATCAAAAATAGAAGGTAATGGCTTTAAAATTGTATCTTCATGTAATCTGGAAAAAAAGATGCAGTAATTTATTCTGAAGGTTCAAAAAATATATATAATTTCTGATGCTGAAATCCTTGATGCTGCCAAACGGTTCTATATCAGAAAATGCTAATGGTTTTTATAATGTAAAAAAAGTATTATAATGATAATATATTACCACCCTTTTTACTGCTGTACCTTAAAGGCCAATAGGCATTTCTTTGTGACATGACTAAAACCTTTAATATATGTTGTCTCCCCATTAAATCGTGAGCTCTTTTTGAGCAGGGAATACCTTTGCTTTACTATTTGTATTACCAGACTTAGCATAGTGCTTTGAACATATAAATGCTTAAATGATTTTATTTTAAAATTTTAATTTAATTTTATCTACATTTTAAATTCCAAACTCTTTCCTTCTCTCCCTCCCCACCCTTCAGCAGAGGACATGATATCCATCCGTCATTCATTCATACAAATTCTATAATACATGTAAACCACTTTGGAAATCTTGAAGCTTGTTATAAAATGAAGCTGTTGTTTCTGTTGTTTTGCTAGAGTCAGTGGAAAGATACCCATTTATAAGACCTATATTCAAATTCCGCTTCTAACTGTGTGACTCTAGTCAATATTTTTTCAAGTTGATTGTTCTTTTTTATTGTTTTTTTCTTTATTTGAATAACAAATTTCCACGTATGTTTTCCAAAGTTATACAATACATGTTGTCTTGCCTTCTTTCTTGCCTTCCCTCTCCCAGAATCGAAAAGCAATTCAATCTGGGTTATACATGTATTATCAATGCAAAACACATTTCTATATTGTTCATTTTTATAAGTGAATAATCTTATAAAACCCAAAACTCCAAATTATATAGCCAAACAAGCATGTGATAAATAATAAGTTTTTCTCTGCATTTATACTCCAACAGTTCTTTCTCTAATGGTGGATAGAATTCTTTTTATAAGTCCCTCAGAATTGTCCTGGATCATCATATAGCGGTTAGTAGCAAAGTCTATCACATTTGATCATCCCACAATATTTCAATTACTGTGTCTAATCTTCTTCTGGTTCCGTTTATTTTGAACTTCATCAGTTCATGTAGGTCTTTTCAGTTCTTTCTGAAATTATCCTGTTCATCATTCCTTATAGCAAATAGTATTACACCACTATCATATACCACATTTTGTTCAGCCATTCCCCAACTGAAAGACATCCCTTTAGTTTGGAATTGTTTGCCACCATGAAAAGAGCAACTATAAATATTTTTGTACAAATAGGTCCTCTCCCTTTTTTTTTCATTTCTTTGGGATGGGGATCTAGCAGAGGTATTGCTGGATCAAAAAGTATGCATTCTTTTACAGCCATCTGGGCATAATTCTAAAATCCCCTTCAGAATGGTCAAATCGATTCAACATTCCACCAGCAATGTATATGGCTAGTCAACTTTTTAATATTTTCAAAGAAAATATCAGCTTTGGTTAGTAGTAGTAGTAGTAGTAGTAGTAGTAGTAGTAGTAGTAATAGTAGTAGTAGTAATAGTTCAGTGATATCATAGATCCAATCCTTATCCCAATTATTATCATAGTATTAAACCAGAAGATCTGTGGCTGAGATCCCTTGATCTCAGCTAACTCATTCCATATTTGGACAGGACAGTTCTAAATGTTAGGAAGTTGTTGTCTATTGCTGTTATTAATACCCTCCCCCTGATCTGAATCCTCTCTTTAATATTAACCCACATCTTGATCCTAGATATACCTTATGATATAAAGAAGTCTAATACCTTTTCCAAATGCCATTCTTTAAAACCCTTGAAACCAGTTATTGGAATCTCATTAATTATCCTCTTTTATAAGCCAAAAATACACATTTCTAATAGTTGGTTTTCATATGGCATCAAATTAATGTCCTTGATTATTAAGGCAGTCCCTCTCTGACTTTCTTCTGTTTAGTTTGGAAAAAAAAAAACTTGTATAGGATAAGAAAGTATGAATGGCTGTACTTAATCTGTAATTGAAGAGAGAATATTCACATTCAAGCACTTTTATCAGGTCACCTTTATATATGTTCAATTCTTCCTCCCCTCTTTAAATGGTATATGCTTTAAATTCCTGTATTCTAGTTACTTTCCACACTACCAAATGCAATTCTTTTGCTAACAAAGAACACTCAGTTCTTCCTGATATTAAGTAGGTGCTTACCAAATATTTATTAAATAATTATATATAAATAATTATATAATATAGAATAATTATATATCATAAATAATATAACATAACTAAATATAATATTAATTATATTGAATATAAATAATTATATTTAATTAAATCTTTATTTTATCTCAATTATCACAATCATTTCATATTCACCAGGTACAGATATATTAGTCAATGTTTATAGAAATGTAGTATCAGAGATACAGAGATGGGAGTGACCTCAGAGTCCATCTACTCAAAAGTACAGAATTTTATAATTAGAAGGATTCAGCAGCCGTAAATCCATTCCAATCCCAAAAGTAACCTCTACTTTAATATACTCAGCAAATGTCTATCCAGCCTCTGCTTGAAAATATAAAATGAAAGTATACCCGTCATGCTTATTATACCCACCATGTCCATTATATCTACCATGTTCATTATACTTTTGGATAGGACTCATTATTTTTTTTTTCTTTGCAACTTCTAAACACTATTCTCTGGGTCCAAATAAGACAAATCTAATTTCTCCTCTACATGTGTTTCAGATAATTGAAGCCAGCTCTCAAGTACCCTTTAAGTTTACCTTCTTTTCTCCAAACCAAACATCTGCAGAGAAGCCAACAATCTTCCCTGATATGGCATACGCTCAAGGCCCTCTCCCATACTTTTTGTCCTTCTCTGAATACTCACCAGTTTATCAAGGTCCTTCTTAAACAACATCTCCCAAAATGAACATGATACTCCAAGATATGTTCAGGCAAAGGTAAAGGAAGGGAGGGGACTGTATCTCCTTTGTTATTAGACACTATGCCTTTTAAATGCAGTTGGATGAGAATTATCATTTATTCATTTCATCTGACACATCACATTGCTGAAATATTAAGCTCATAGTCCAGTTAAACTCCCAGAAAAAATACACCTTTCACTTCCCAGCTGTGTGACCCTGGGCAAGTCACTTGACCCCCATTGCCCACCCTTACCAATCTTCCACCTATGAGACAATACACTGAAGTACAAGGGTTTAATAAAAAAATACACCTTTATTTATTTATTTATTTGTTTGTTTGTTTATTTACTTATTTACTTATTTATTTGTTTATTTATTTAATTAATTTTTTTTTTTTATAAAACCCTTACCTTCTGTCTTGGAGCCAATACACAGTATTGGCTCCAAGGCAGAAGAGTGTAAGGGTGGGCAATGGAGGTCAAGTGACTTGCCCAGGGTCACACAGCTAGGAAGTGTCTGAGGCCAGATTTGAACCTAGGACCTCCTGTCTCTAGGCCTGGCTCTCAATCCACTGAGCTACCCAGCTGCCCCCACACCTTTCTTTTATAGGAAACTAGATCCCAGGGATATTATATGACTTGCCTCTGTTATGTGAGTATCCAACATGGGTTATATAGGACTTTAATGTGTAAAATTAAAAATTAATATCCAAATACTCCAAGTATTATATTTAATAAATTTATTAATAACAATTTGAAGCAAAAGGAAAGTAAAAAAGCTAGAGCAAAGAGGGAGTCAACCAAGCCATGGTCATGAGGGAAGAGAGAGAGCTAACAGAGTCACACACAACTATATACAAACATGCAAGGACCCTACTTAAACGAAAGAAAAAGAATTCTGGGAAATGAAGTCAAAGGGGTCAAAATTTTCTAATTACACAAATGAAAAGCATCATGTACATTATCTCATTTGATTCTCATAGAAGCCCTATGAGGTAATTACATCTCCTATTTTACAAGTAAGGAATTATCTCAAAGAGTTGAAAATATTTGTTGATCATGGCATAACAATTAGATTTTATGGCAGATCTCATATCTGCTCCTTCCAATTATTTCATACTGCATCTCTATCAATGCCGACTCCATTAGTGATATCTTACTGACCAAGACCACTTTAATCTGCATCATTTTTTCCTGTTATGTTTACTTATCTATGCTTCCATTGGGACTCTTCTCTTCCTTCCTTTCTCTGACTCTCCACTGTTCCTCAGGAGCATGAATCTTTCTGATGCCCTTACCAGCCTCCAAATAAAATAGCTTTTGTCAGTGGGATAATTGATATTAGATATTCAGAAAGATTTATCTTGAATCATACTCCTAGTAGTGAGAGATGGTGTGTTTTAATGGAGGCTGCAATGATCTTGAAGGTAGGAAGACCCAAGTTCAAATACTGATTTTGACACTTACTGGCTGAGTGACACAGGGGAAGTTACTTTTTTTTTAAACCCTTACCTACCATCTTAGGATCAATACTATATATTGAATCCAAGGCAGAAGAGTGAAAAGGAATAGGCAATGGGAGTTAAATGATTTGCTCAGGATTTTGCACCTGGAAAGTATCTGAGGTCATATTTGAACCTAGGACCTCCCATCTCTCAACCTAGTTTTTAATCCATTAAACCACCTTGCTGCTTCCCAACTTGCTTAACCTTTTGGTACCTCAGCTTCTTCAGCTGTAAAATGAGGGATATTATGAAAAAATCTGTGGACTTTAGTGGTATATATGACTTCTCTAAGCTGGATCTGAGTCAACAATGAGATGTGGTGGTCAAAAAAGCTAATAAAATCTCATATTACATTAAGGGAGGTACAGTTTCTGAGAGTAGGAATGAGGTAATTCCACTGTACTTTGCCCTTTTCTGACCACATTTGGAGTAGTGTTCAATTCTAGGAATCAATGTTTAAAGGACACTAATAGGGTACAGCTAGATGGCTCAGTGGATTGAGAATCAGACCTAGAGACAGGAGGTTTTGGGTTCAAATCTGACCTCAGGCACATCCTGGCTGTGTGACCCTGGAAAAGTCATTTAACCCTCCTTTCTCAGCTCTTACCACTCCTCTGCCTTAGAACCAATACATAGTATTGATTCTAAGATGGAAGGTAAGGATTTAAAAAAAAATAAAGGACACGAATATGGTTGAGAGTGTTCAGCATAAGGTAACAAGGATGGTGAAGACCATTGAATACATTTTGGTTAATGGCCTCTAAGGTCACCTTCCAGTTTTAAAATTATGATCCTATGACCCTTGATCTGTGGCACAAAACTTTATTAAAATATTCTATTAAAATTTTATCTTCATTTCTGCAAAATTTAAAAGGAATGAGTCTTTTATCTTTGGAGTAAAAAAAACATAGGTTGATTTGCATTTGTCTATCATTTCAGGAACTGATTTTTTTTTTCCAAATGGAATTAACTCACAGTTAGGTGAAAATTTATATTTTAGTTGGATCAGAAAAGGTTTTCAGGTGACTTTAATATTTATTAAGTCTCCTTAAAATGTATTATTAATGATGAAAAGGTTTTGTGTTTTTATAAAGAGCGAGATTTTATTTCTGAAAGTTTTATTTCTTTAAAGGTCATTTATGGATTCTCCCTCCCTCCTCTTTAAGACATTTATTTTTAGCTGTGAGCAGAGATCATTGATGTGCTTTTTCAAGCACTGTTAATAAAAATTGTCAATTAGAAGGCCCTGTTTGTCAATTAGCAGACCCTAGTCCCATGCTTAGAACCATACAAGAATACCCACTACGTAGTTATTTAGAAGTTTTATCACACATCAATATGGGCATGGTCACATACCACTAATCTCCATTGCTGCAGAGATGTTGGGAATAGCAAGTGTTTGGAAATAGGAGTAATCTTTGAGTTACTGTCAGATAATGAATGGTAATTAAATCAGTGTCTTCTGGGATTTTCTCCAACATCAGAATTATGGCAGAACTCACAGCTCAAAAGCACACACATTGTGAAAGTGTTTCACCTTCATTAAGGATGGGTACCATCCAACTTCTAACTTGGTCAGGGCTTTCTTTCTTGAGTAAAATTTTCCTTAACCTTCATTCTATTTCCTTTTGGATGCACAGATGAATGGTATTCCTTTTTTCCTATTAACAAGTGCTGATTGGTTATAAATTTTCCATTAGGATTCTTGCATTGTTTTTTCAAGGTTATTATTCATTTCAAATGAAAGGACAGAACAAGAGCAGGGGAAATTTTTTATTACCTGGTTCATCCTTGACCTCAATTGAAAGTCAACGATTCCCATGAACTAAGAAATTTGATTCTTAGGTGCAAATTTCTAAGGTTTTAAGTAAATACAGAATAATTCATTTTGATACTATGATGTAGCAGCAAAAATAAGAAAAATGCTATTTAACAAATTATGTAAAGGGCTTCCATGTGGAGGGGAAGTTTTTATTGGTCACAGAAAGAGGAACTGTAGGATAGAAGAGAAGTTCCAAAAAAGAGAAATTTAGAGTTGTTGTAAGATAAAAACTTCCTAATTATTAGAAATTTCCAATAATAGAACTGATTGCTTTAGGAGATGATTGATTCTTTTTTTTCAGATAGTGGATTCTCATTCTTATTAAATGTCTTCCAACAAAGATTGGATTATGACTTGGGGGCAGGGACTATTGGGTAGGCATTTGTTGGGATTTGTGCCTTCTAAAACACCTTCCAACTCTGGATTTCTGTGATTCTGTTCACTATAAGGAAACAGAGAAGAAGGGCTTAAAAGTGAGTAAAGATATATTTGGAAATTTAATTTTATCATAATTTCAAGGATTATGAGAGAAACTTGGAAACTATAGCTTCTATAGCATGACAGGTCTCTATTTCAAAATATAATAAAAATGATAATAATAATAATAGCAATGAGAACAAAGCAGAAGATCAAATCTTGACCACCAAAAGCATGTTGAAAGCATTGAAAACTTACAGATCACCAAAGCTAGCTCTAAAAATAGTAGCATAAAAACTCTGAAGATAGACAGTTCCCCTTTCCTGTCAGTGAAAGTAGTTAAAAGTTCTTTTCAAAATCAAGAAATAAGTTGAGCAAGTGAACAAACAAAAAGAAAAGAATTAAAAAAATCTACCAAGTTGACAGGCCTGGAGTTGTAAGAGGGAGATTTTAGGTATTTATAAATATGTATTTAAAATGTGGCCGCCAGGAATCAAAAATTCAGATTGATTCCATAATTAAAATAGACCCAAGTCAGCATCCAGTTTCAGGTAGTTTATTTACAATTAGGAAGGTAAAAGGTAGGTAAATAGAGAGAGGGAGAGGCTGGTCCAGGCCTGGAGAGGCCTGGATGGAGAGAGAAGCTTAAAAGACTAATTAAACTAGGTTACAAGCCACAAGACTTTAGAAATCAGAGAGGCTATAAGCCTACTTAAGGCAGTGACAATTCAGAGTAGAAGCATTCTGAGGTCTCAGCGGAGCACCTTCAGCCCCAAGTCGCAAGCCAGAACTCTGAACTCCTGAACTTCTGAACTCCTTCCACTCCTGAACAAACTTTACCAGGTTGTAACCCACGTATTTAAAAAGATAGTGTCTCTCGTCATTTTCTGTGGGCCACCTCTAATTCAAGTGGACCAATGGATGCCTCTACACTGATCTTGGACTGCCCAAAGGGCAGTCCCTTGTTCTTGATTTGATACTTATTGTTTAACTTATCTCCACTCCCCTTTTGAGGGAGGTGGGGATGATATAATGTAGATGCCTAGGGTAAGTAGATTTTTGACTATGAATAGGCTAGAGTTAATTTCATTTACACAGAGTCAAGAAGACTTATCTTTCTGAGTTCAAATTAAGTCTTGGACTCTTAATCCCTGTGTAACCCTGGCTAAGTCACTTATCTTTCTGAGGTCAAATTCAACTTTAGACCCTTAGTACCTGTATAACCCTGGGTAACTCACTTAACTGATTGCACAAATTTCCCCATCTGCCAAATGAGATGGAGAAAGATATGGAAAACCACTCTAGTATCTTTATCAAGAACACTCCAGATAGGGTCATGGAGAGTCAGACTCGAATGAAATGTTTAAAGGACAATAACAAAGTGACATGAAAGCTCAAGAAACAAAAATTCACAAGATCTCAAAGGGACAACAATTACAAAGTCTCAAAGAAAAATGCAAGTTGTACATAATTCTAAGAAAGATCCCTGGAAGAGCTTAAAAAAGGAGATAAGAGTGGTAGAGGAAAAATTATGAAAAGAAATGAGAGTGATGTGAAAAAATTATGAAAAGAGAATTAAAAGTTTGGTAAAAGAGACTAAATTACTGACAGAAATGTCTTTAAAAATTAGAATTGGACTTCGTTGGGGTATCAAGAAAGAATAAAAAAGTCAAAAGAAAGAAAAATTAAATAAAAATAAGTGATATCTCTTTAGAAAAAAATTGATCTGGAAAATAGATCAAGGAGAGATAAATTAAGAATTAATGGACTACATAAAAAACCAATGTAAAAAAGGGCCTAAACATCATATTTCAAGAAATTATAAAGAAAACTGCCCATATCTTAGAACAATAGAGTAAAATAGAAATTGAAAGAGTATATTGATCACTTCCTAAACGATGTCCTAAATGAAAATTCCCAGGAATATTTTACCCAATTTCCAGAGTTTCTGGGTCCAGAACAAAATACTTCAAGAAATCAAAAAGAAAATATTTAAATACTGTGGAGCCACAATCTGAATCACACAAGACTTAGCAGTTAACACATTAAAGGAGCAGAGGGCTTGGAATACGATATACCAGAAGTCAAATGAGCTAAGATTACAACCAAGAATAACATACTCAGCAAACTGGAGTATAATCTCTCAGGAGGAGAAATGGACACAAGTCAAATAGACAACTTCCAAGCATTCCTGATGAAAAGAACAGAGCTGAATAAAAAAAAAATCTAATATTCAAATAGAAGACTCAAGAGAAGTATTAAAATGTAAACATTAAAAAGAAATTATGAAGGACTTAATTAGATTTAACTTTTTAGATTCCTACAGGAGAAGGTAATAAAAGTAATTCTTTAGAATTTTATCATTATTAGAACAGTTAGAAGGAGCCTATATAGACAGAGGGTACAGATGTGAGTTGATTATAGCATGATGATCTCAAAAAAGTGTAGGGGAGAAAGAATGATTCTTTGGGAAAAGAGGAAAGGTAGGAAAAGAGTAGAGGTAATTATGTTAGATAAAATAGGTATGTAAGGAACATCTTTTACAGTAGATGGGAAAAAGGAGAATGATAGATAATACTTCAACTTCATTTTCATTGCGATTTTTTTTCAGATAGAGAAGAATACATCTAATAGGGTATAGAAATCTTTATTACAGGATAAGGAAGTAGGAAGACAGACAAAGGTAAGGGGGGGAGGAGTGATAAAAGAGAAGGCAGAATAATGGAGGCAGTGTGATCAGAAGCAAAACAGATCTTTGAGGAGGAGAATAGTAAAAAGAAAGAGAAAGATAGAAGAAAATAGTATGGAGAGAAATATACACTAGTCATAATTGTGAATATCAGTGGGATAAACTCATCCATAAAATGGAAGAGAATAGTAGAATTGATTGGAAACCAGACTCCAACAATATGTGGTTTACAAGAAATGAACTTGAAACGGAAACACAGAGAGTTAAAATAAAGGTGTGGAGCAGAATCTACCATGCTTCAACAGAGGTAAAAATAAAGTCAGGGGTAGCAATCATGACATCAGACAAAACAAAACCAAAATGGGCCTAATTTAGAAAGAGAATCAGGGATACTACATTATGCTAAGAAGTACTATATACAATGAAGGAATATCAATATAAAACATATATAGTCAAATGGCAGAGCATCCAAATTTTAAAATGCTTTAAATTTATTATTTATTTTTACATTATTTTGTTTTTAAATTTTGAGTTCCAGATTCTCTCCCTCTCTTCTACTCCTCACCCAATGAGAAGGCAAAAAATATATCAATTATATATGTGAAACCATACAAAACATATTTCCGTATTAGCTATATTGCAAAATAAATGAAGATATATATGTCTTCATCATCATCATCATCATCATCATCTCTCTCTCTCTCTCTCTCTCTCTCTCTCTCTCTCTCTCTCTCTCTCTCTCTCTGGATATAAAGAGTACTTTTTCATTATGAGTCCTCTGAAATTGTCTTCAATGATTTTATTAACCACAGGAGCTAAGTTTTTATGATTATCATTAAAATACTGCTATTACTGTGCACAGTACTCTCCTCCCTTCACTTTCCATCACTTCATATAGGTTTTGCTATGTATTTTCTGAAAACATACTCCTCATAATTTTTAGTAATAGAATAATATTTCATTGCAATCATATGCCAGAATTTGCCATTTCCAATTGATGACCTTCCCCTAAATTTCCAAATCATTGCCACTACAAAAAGAACTACTCTACATATTTTCATGTATATAGGTCCTTTTCCTTTGAATTTTTAGAAGTATAACCTATTCCTGGATAAGACAATATATATAGTTTTATAGCCTTTTGGGCATAGTTCTAGATTATTCTCCAGAATGGTTGGACCAATTCACTATTCCACGAACAGCATTAATGTACCTAATTTCCCTCATCCCCTCCAAATTTGTTATTTCTGGTACCTCTTCTTCCAGTGCATCACTCTTTTTTAATCCTATTTTTTTTAGACATCATCCCAACTTAACCATATGGCTATGAAGGCTCAATATACCCTAATAATGATTAAGTTCTTAGAAGTTACATGTATCATCATCCCATACAGAAAGATAAACAGTTTAATTTTATTGAATGCCTCATTGTTACTTTTCTATGTTCATGCCTCTCTTGAGTCTTCTGTTTGAATATCAAATTTTAAATTTTCTGTTCAACTATGGTCTTGCAGGATTATAATCAGTTTTTTTGGATATATTATTACTGGTTGTAATCTTAGCTCCTTTAACACCAAAGGGTCCCCTCTAATGCCTTTCTGAGCAGTTGTTCAATTCCTTTATTGTCTCTAGTCTTATGGGGAAAAAACTGGGGATTAAATTAAATATTTATCTGAGTTCAGAAGGGTGAGTAGGAGACAGAAATGGACAATAGGTGGGGACTTAACAAGATGAGAAATTGGGTTTGGCAGTTTGGGAAATGGCAGTTGACAGGAGTGACTGTTGGCCTTAACTGCCACACTGACCCACCTAGACAGGGAGTCAGAGAAATTAGCAAAGATTTAGAACCAAAAGGCTCTTTATCAATTTCAAATTTGGAAAACTGTCTTTCTCTCTGGCTTCTGTTGAATCTGATGCTCCAAAATTTGATTTGAAGCATTATATTAAATTTGTTTGGAGGAGAATGTTGGAAAACTCCAGCTGGATCTGGGCTTTTAACCTGCCATCATTGTATCCAAATTCTTAAAGGCATAATGGACACCAGTGCAGTCAAAATGAGAGTGAAATAAGGAAACTTGGGAAGGGAGATTTACAGAAAGTTTCTTTGTTAAAGGTCTAATTTCTCAAAGGAAAATGTCAAATTCTTTAGGAATTGTGGGAAAATAGGGACATTAATGAATTGATAGTAGAATTAAGAACTAGTCCCAACATTTTCTGGAGAATATTTTGGAACTATTTCCAAAGAGCTACAAAACTACATACTTTTTAATGCATTAAGCCACTACTATATCTGTATCCAAAAGAGGTGAAAGAAAAAAAAGTATATGCACAGAAATATTTATAGCAACAATTCTGTTATGGGAAAGGATTGGAAATTGAGGGATGTTCATCAGCTGGGAAATGACTAAACTAGTTGTAGCCTATGATTGTGATGGAATGCTATTGTACTATAAGAAATGTTGTGCAGGATGGTTTCAAAAAAACTTGGGAAGATTTATAAGAATTGACCCAATATTAAGTCAGCAGAATTAGATCATTGTATGCAACAGCAATATAATAATGATGATCAAATGTGAAAAATTTAGTTACTGTGATTAGTACAGTGATCCACAACAATTTCCATAGGATGCAAAATGAAAAATATTATTAACCTCTAGAGAGAGAATTGATGAACTGAGTACAAATTGAGGTATATATAGTTTTTACTCTATTTTTCTCATTTTTAAATAGCTAATATGGAAATATATTTTGCATGATTCCAATTTTTAACTTACATATCGCCCACATTCTCAAGGGATGGAGGAGGGCAAAAGGTAAGGAAAGAATTTGGAAATCAAAAATTTCTTTAATGAATTTTTTAAATGAATAAACAATATTTTAAAAGATTTAGAACCAAAAGGATCTTTATCAATTTCAGGCCCATTAATTTAAACCACAATTTGTAGACAATGAAGCATGTAAAAAATGGCTAAGTTGTTCAAATTTGATTATGGAGATTAAAAGTTTTATGACACCCAATTGAGGCTAGAAGATCATTTACACCAGAAATTATAGGAGATCATCCTTTGGGAGTCTGAACTGATTATTTGGTGAGAATTTCTTAAAAAAATTGAAGAAACTATGGGTGGAATCAAGAGGGCACAGAAAGTATACAGACTTGAATGGTCTCTACCAAATTACCTTCAAACAAATTTGATATGACACCCTAAAATGAATTCTGGAGTGGCAGAACCCACAAGAGGAAGGGAACTTTTCAGGTCAAGATAACTTAGTTCTGCAGAAGGAATCTATAGCAACAGGGTGTGAGTGAAGTACAGATTGCACCCTGCCACACCTCCATCCCCACCCCACCCCACCCCACAGCAAGAAAAGCCAGCAAAGGGCTTGGGAGCAGCTCAAATATTAACTAAGGTTACACAGCTCTGAGTACCAAATGGTAAGGAGGCAGAACAGCTGGGAGAAGAAGATTAAGAGGGTGCCGTTGTTAGCTCTTGTAACAGAACTTTGTTGTATTGCTCATAAGTAGATACAGGATATAGTTCAAATAGAAGTCCCAAGGTGAGCACTAGAAAACACCAGTGTTTGTGGCCTAAGGGGAGCAAGGAACCCTAGTTACAGATCCAAGGAGGAAAAGAATGATTGTCATTGCTCACAGACTTGAGCAGAGGTTAAGAGAGTATTAAAAACAGTTCTCCTTAGATCATAACACCTTGGGAGAAGTAAAAGCATATAGATTCCCAGAACCATTTTTGAAGAAAACTACATAAAGAACCTGAAGTATACAACAGTTCTCCCTTCATCACAGGAATGGAGTCCACATGTAGCATTTTTAAAGCCAAAAGACTGGGAAATAAACAAACAAATAAAAAAGAAAGTCAACATAGAAAGTTATCTTGGTGATAAGGAAGATCAAAACACAAACTCAGGAGAAGACAAGAAAGTCAATATTGCTATATCGAAGATGTCCAAGAAAAATATGGGTTGCTCTCAAATAAATAGAAGGGCTCAAAAATGATGTTAAAAATTAAAAAAGAGAGAAATTAGTAAAAGAAATGAGAATGATTCCAGAAAATTATTTAAAAAGAGTTGACACCTAAGTAAAAGAGGAAGAAAAGACAATAATACCTTTATTTATTTATTTCTCTGCTTGTTTATTTATTTATTTGTTTGTTTGTTTAATAAAGACCCTTACCTTATGTCTTGCAGCCAATACTGTGTATTGGCTCCAAGGCAGAAGACTGATAAGGGATAGGCAATGGGAGTCAAGTGATTTGCCCAGGGTCACACAGTTAGGAAGTGTCTGAGGCCAAATTTGGACCTAGGACCTCCTGTCTCTAGGCCTGGTTCTCAATCAACTGAGCTACCTAGCTGCCCCCAGAACACTATCTTTAAAAAAGAATAAAGTAATTAGTAAATGAAGTACAAAATCTATTGAAGAGAATTTCTAAGAAGGCAGAATAGGCAATATGGGAAAAGAGGTACAAAAATCACTGAGGAAAAGAATTTCTTTAAAAAAAATAGAATTAGGAAGCACCTGGGAAGCTCAGTGGATTGAGAGCCAGGCCCAGAGATCAGACCCAGGGGTCCTGGGTTCAAATCTGACCTCAGACGCTTTCTAGATTTGTGACCCTGGGCAATTCACTTGATCCCCATTGCCTAGCCCTTACCACTTTTCTGAGTTAGAACCAATATACAGTATTAATTCTAAGACAGAAGGTAAGGGTTTAAAAAAATTAAATTAGCAGAATGGAAAAGGAAACACAAAAGCTCACTGGAGAAAATAAATTCATTAAAAATTAGAATTGGGCATATGGAAACAAATGACTATATTAGATAGCAAGGAACAATTAAACAAAGTAAAAAAATGAAAAAAAATAGAAGAAAATATGAAATACTATATTGGAAAAAATAACTGCCTTGGAAAATAGATCCAGGAGAGATAATATAAGATTGATTGGACTATCTGAAAGCTATGTTTTAAAAAAAGAGCTTAGATATCATCCTTTAATAAATTATCAAGGAAAAATTGCTCTAATATTTTAGAACCAGAAGGCAAAATAGAAATTAAAAGAATCCACCAATCACCTCCTAAAAGAGATCCCCAAAGGAAAATTCCTAGGAATATTATATTCATATTACAGAATTCTCAAATCAAAAGAAAATTTTTGCAAGCAGCCAATAAGAAACAATTCAAACATCATGGAACTACAATCAGGATAACACAAGATTTATCAGCTTCTACATTAAAGGATAAGAGGGCCTAGAATATTATATGCCAGAGAGCAAAGAATCAATTTACCCCTCAAAATTAGTTTTTTTCAGGGAAAAAGTTAATTTTTCAGGGAAAAAATGGATATTCAATGAAACAAAGTATTTTCAAGCATTACTGATGAATGGACTAGAGCTGAATGGAAAATTTGACTCACAAATATAGACTCAAGAGAATCATAAAAAGGTAAAAAAGAAAGAGAAATCAAGAGTCAATAAAATTAAACTATTTATATCCCAACATGAAAAGATGATACTTCTAACTTCTAAGAACTTTATCATTATTGGGGCAGTCAAAAGTATATATAGTGGAAAAAATGTGAGTGATATAATAGGATGATATCTTAAAAAGTAAAATTAAGATGTGAGAATGAGAAATGCATTAGAAGAAGGAGTAAGGAGAAATAAAATGGAGTAAATATCTCACATAAAAGATATATATATATAGTGGAGGGAAATAAGGAAGAGGTGAAAAGGGAAGCACTTAAACCTTATTCTTATTGGAATTAGTTCCAGGAGGAAAAAACATATATATTCAATTGGATATAGAAATATATCTTCCCCTACAATAAAGTAGGAGGGAAATAGAATAAGAGAAGTGGAAGAGGAGGGTAATAGAAAAGAGGACAAATTGAGGGAAGTGGTACTCAAAATGGCAAGACACTTTCAAAGATGGAAAGCATAAAAAGAGAGAGTAGGATAAACAAGAGAGGGGAATAGGATGGAGAGAATACAAAGTAATACAAACTAATAAAGATCTCATTCCTCATATACATAGAGAAATGAGTCAAATGTTCAAGAATGTAAGTCATTCCCCAATTGATAAATGGTCAAAGGATATGAACAGGCAGTTTTCAGACAAAATAATTAAAGTTAACTAGTTTTGTGAAAAATGCTCTAAATCACTATCTAATCATTAGAGAAATACAAATTAAAAAACTATGAGGTACTACCCTACTACTATCAGATTGACTATTATGAAGGAAAATCAAATAACAAAAGTTGGAAGGGACATGGTAAAATTGATATACTAATACACTGCTGGAAGGAGTTGTGAACTGATTCAATCATTCTGGAGAACGATTTGAATCCATACCCAAAGAGCTATAAAACTGTACATACCCTTTGACCTAGCAATATTATTAGTAGGTTTGTATCCCAAAGAGATAAAAAAGAAAAAAAAGAAAAAGGACCTATATGTACAAAAATATTTAAAGCAGCTCTATTTGTGTTGGCAAAGAATTAGAAAGCAAGGAGATACCCATCAATTGGAGAATGGCTAAATAAGTAGTGGTATAGTATTATAATGGATTACTATTGTAGTATAAGAAATGATGAGCATGTGGATTTCAAAAAATCCACAAGGTTTTATTTGAACTGATGAAGAATGAAGTAAAAAGAGCCAGGAGAACATTATACACAGTGACAGCAATATGGCATGATGAACAACTGTGAATGAGTTAATTATTCTCAGCAGTGCAGGGATCCAAAACAATACCAAGAGTCTCATGATAAAAAATGTCATATACTTCAAGAGAAAGAATTGATGAAGTCTGAATCTGGATCAAAGCATACTTTTTTAAACTTTCTTTCTTAATTTTTGTTCTTTGAGTTTCCTTCCACAAAAGGATTAATACAGGGAAATGTTTTTACATTATTGTACATATAGAGTTTTTTTTATCAGATTGCTTCTTATCTTAGCAAGGAGAGAGGAAAGAGAGAGAATTTAAAATTCAATTTTTTAAGGAAATGTTAAAATGTTTCATATTTAATTGGGGAGAATTAAAATATTTTTAAATAAAAAATATTTAGAATTTGCAGAAATTGCAGAAAATTTTGAATATCACTTCTAATTGCAAATTGTTATCATTTAAACAAAGAAGTAGTTAGAATTACACATCAGAATTTCCTCATTCTTTACAAAATTATTAATAACAGGTTCTTATACCACACATTCAATACTCAAGCCATTGTTGAATAAAATAAAATGTATTGGAACCAAAGTATTACCTCAGATAAAACTGTGGTTGCCCATCACTTGGATATAACTCTTACCCATAAAAATTTAAGGACAAAGCTTTTAATAGATGTCATCATAGCAAGTATTTATAACCATTAAGGAACATGGAATTAAAAGATCTTTAAATATATAGAACTAATGGAAAAAATTAAAACCCTATGGGAATGGGATGAAATATATATAATTCCCGTCATCCTACCTGCTATTATAATTGTCCTGAAAAGGCTCTCAAGTGAAGCAACAGGAAATGAGCCCATGTCTCACCATTGCTATTCAATTATAAAAGAAGCAGTTATTGTATCTGCCCAAACAATAGTTTTCCAAATATTAAATAGGAAAAAACAATCACAAAATAACTTGTTCAGAGCCACTTCTTTCTGAATTCCATAGAACATAAGCCAGAAAGACAAGAATTTAAAACACAGAAATTGTAATAAACATTTACATAGTTTTTTAGATCAAAAAAACCTCCATTTATATTTTCTCATTTTAATTTGGAAAATAATGATAGCCAACTAAAAGTATTAACATTGAGCAAAGCCAAGTTAATTGTTTCAATTACTTTTACAACAACCCCAACATTAAGTACTTCTAACCATTGATGGAAAACGTTCGGGGCAGATAGTGCTAATTTTAGTCAGAGGGAGTTGTCTTTAGATTCCAACTCAGAAACTTTCTATATGAATGAGCACATGCAATCAGAAAAGCCTCAAAACAGAGAATAATAGCATATTCCATTTGGAAAAGACTTTAGACACAATATTTTCAAATTTTGGAAGGAGGAATTCTTAGCATATAATATTTAACAAATACTCTTCTGATCTTTACCTAAAGGCCTCCAATGAGGAGCAATTCATTGCTTTAAAAAATAAAATTATTTTATTCTGAAATTAATATAAATAAAATAAAATTAGCATGTTCTCATATGTATATATACTATGTATATATGTAGAATCATATATATGAATAGGATTGTCTATGAAACTGTGAACATATTATATATAGCTTTTAAAAATAATAAATTTTACAATAATTTTCAAAGCTTTTCTGCTTGTCTATAATTTTGTCCAGGATGGGAATTTTTTTTGGCTATTCTGTCCTTTAGCCCTTATTTCTTCCACCTATCTCTAAAAGTGAAAGGAAAATAACAAAAACAAAACCCTTATGATATATACTTCTAAATACAAAGGGTCAAGTATTCTCTTTGGTCCTCAGTTTCCTCATCTACAAAAGACTACAATAATAGGCTTTAATAACAGCCACAGTGATCTTTGGGAAACAATTAGATAACATATGTAACTGACATTATAAATATTAAACTACTAAATAGTTTATCATCCTAGAGGCTGCTCATTTCTTTTCTATATACGTCTACTTGTTAAGCTATATTTTGAACGCAGTAGGCTTTTTTAAAAAAAATACTTCTCTTCTGTCCTAATTTCATTTCAAAGACAGAATGGCAGTCATGGGTAGACATTTGATGTTAAGTTACTTGCCCAGGGTAACACAGCTAGGAAGTGTCTGAGGCAAAATTTGAACCCAGGTCCTCCCAACTCTAGATCTGGTGCTCTATCCACTGTGCTACCTAGCTGCCCTACAGATGAAACTTTCTATAAATGCTTGTTGAATTTCAGAGTCACAGAACTATAGGTGCTTCAGTGATTATCTACCTCAAGCCACACTCAAAAAAGTATTCTCACTTCAAAGTCCTGGGCAAGCTCTCAATAATTTTCTTTTTAAAGGTTTCTAATTGGAGGAGAGAGAGGGAAGGGTCCAACAGCTTCTTCAAATATTCAATTCCACTTTGGGATATAGATGGTTGTAAGAAAGTCTTTACTGATATCAATCCTAAACTTGTCTCTTAGCAACTTTCATTGTTACCAATAGTTCTGTCCTTGGGGTCCAAAAGAACAACTATAACCCCCTCTTCTAAGCAATAATGCTGCAAGTACTTGAAAACAATTACTACTTCTTCCATCCCCACCATTCATTCTCTAATAAAAAAAAATCTCCCACATTCTCAACCCATTCTCAGATGAAAAGTCAGTTCAGTTGTGTTGGGTACTCATTCCATCACCATTTAAAGTAGTAAGTCAAAAATAAGATCCATGAAGGAGCTTAAAAAACTCTATTACCCAGTTCTTAGCACAATTCCTGGCACATAGCACACACTTAATAAAGGCTTGTTGGATTGTCAATCAGACAAAGGTTGCTGGCATTTGTTAAATCAAATGATGAACCACTAACCCCTGGCCTCTCTCTTGACATAGTTACTGCACTATGAGACAATCTCATTTCTGTGCACTGAGCACATAGGATTTAATTAGTGCTGGCAGAGAAGAGTAGCACCTTGAGTAAAAGAAAAATGAAATTGCTTCATTTCTGCCATAGAAAATCAATGCATCTGCAAGTCAAACTTGATTTTCCTTTCATTATACTCCTAAATAGATTTACAGGAGTCTATTTAGGATCATAAGATAGCACATTAAATATTAAAATCCAACCAAGACTTGATCATTTAGCCAGATATGCAAGAGCTCTGTTTTTATGGGATCCATTTCCATAGGAAACTCTCATTAGCTTAATTGGAATCATGCCCATACTCAGTGGCAGAACGCAGTCCGAAATCTTTCTCTTGAGTTCAAGTTTGGTTTTACTTTTCTCCCCTACCTTCTTTATTTTCTTTATCCATCATTTATTTTTTCTCTCCTCCTTTCTCATCATCTTAATCAAAACAGTTGGTTAAGTTCCTAACAGAGCTAGACATTTATACATGTTTCTAAGGAAATGATAAAAGGCTATGCAACTGAAACATGAAATATATTAAAAATTGGAAGGGACTTCAGTGGTCCTCTAAACCAACCTGTATTCCAAAAAAATGCTATTATTGCATACTGAAAAGAGGTCATCCAACTTCAGCTTGAAGATGATCTCCAAGGAGAAACTTCAAGAAAACTCAATTCACTTTTCAGTATCTCAAATTTTTCAGAAGCGATTTTTCCCCCCAATATTAGGACTAAATTTACTTCTTTGAACCCGTTACCCACTGTTCTAGATTAAATATCTAGGTACAAATAGAATAATAAGTCAAATCCTTTTTTTTTCATTTGATAGCCTATCGAGGCCTTGAAGATATCTCTCTTGTTCCTCCCACATTTTTTTCTTTTCCAGTATATCTTTATTCCTTCATCCAGTCCTCAGATCACCTTTACACTGGATGAAATAACACATAAAAATGTTTTTGCAAACCTTAAGACACTTTTAAAATGTTTTTTTATTGTTTTGGCTGTGTAACCTTGGACAAAACAGTACACTCCTCTGAAACACAGTTTCCTCTCTATAAAATAAAAGGACCAGATTACTAGGTAGTCCCTGAGGTACTTTCAAACTTTAAGTCTATGACCCTATGAACTGTTCTTCAAAAAACCGGCTGTTCATATTTATCCAATTGGAATTTTACAGGTCTACTTCTCTAACTTTCCTAGCCCAAAATTTTTCTCCCTTTCTCTTTCTAAATAATTATGTTTATATACATATATGTACACACATGTATATATGTATACGTGTGTATGTATTTTAAACCTAACAAATAGGATTACTAGTACCACAATGGCAGAGTGAGGAATGAATTTTCAGATCTCCTAAATTCCTCTCTAAACTACTTCAAAACAAAGCCTCTTACTCAATTCTGGAGCAGTAAAATATCTATCATCTGCATCATCTAGAAAAACTTAGAAAATCTGTAGGAAAAGTCTGGTCTCCCTGGGATAGGAGGAAAGCTCAGTCCAAAGTAGACAACCTGAACAAGGATGACTTCACCCCAGTAGGGGATAGCAAAGAGATTTAAACCCAAGTAAGGCATCATTAGGCCTGGCCTAAGTAAAGGTCAATAGGGAGGTATTAATTTCACCTTAGCTTATAGCAGGGTCCTGACCCCCCATGCAAGTCAGCAAACAGCCCCATTCCCAGTTCAAGCCATCAGCAAGGCCTCCCATTATGCAAACAATGTCATCCCCCCATTGCTTAAATTAGCAGCTAAGATCCTCAACTGTACAGGCCATCAGCAAGGACCCCTAACTGATTCAAGTCAGCAGTGAGGCCCTGAACAGTGCAGGCCAGTAGCAAGGACCCCTAACTGATGCAAGCTAGCAGCAAGGGCCCCAACTGTGCAAGTAAACAGCAAGATTCCCCCACTCTGCATGCAAGCAGTGAGAGCGACTTCTCCACACCTGTTTAAAGCCAACAAGTTGGCCCTAAGGCTTGAACAAGCTAGTGGTCAAAGTTAAAGCCCCATTGGGACAGTGGCTTTTCCAACATAGGAATCAAACCCAAATTTAATATACAATGAAAAGTTATATAATAAATTAGAAAAAAATGAGCACACACAAAAAGAACTAACTAAATGAAGTTATCATGATAGGGTGGATCATGACAGAAATCCAGGAGAGAACAATTTCAAATGGCTAGTAAAAACTCAAAGAAAAATGTGAATTGGAGGCAGGCCCCAAAAGAACTTGAAGAGGTACAAGGGTTAAAGAACAAATCATGAAAAGAATCAGTAATTTCACTGAAGGGAATGATATGAAACACAATACCCAAATTTATGGGAGATAGCCAAAACAGTACTAAAAGAAAAAAATGTATCTCTAAATGTCCACATAAATAAATCAGAGAAAGAACAGATGCATCAATTGGGCATATAACTAAAAAAGTTAGAAAAATAACAAATTAAAAATTCCTAATTAAATACCAATTGAAAATTTTGAAAATCAAAAGTGAGATCAATAAAATTGCAAGTAAGGAAACCATTAAACTAATAATTAAAACTAAAAGCTTATAGATAAAATATATAAACCAGTGGTCAATTTGATTTTAAAAGGGAAAAAAGAAAATCAGATTGCCAATATCAAAAATGAAAAGGGTGAATTCCCTACCAATGAAGAGAAAATTAAAGCAATTATTAAGAGTTATTTTCCCAATTATGTGGTAAGTTTGATAATCTAAGAGAATGGATGAATATTTACAAAAATATATACTTCCCAGATTAACAGAAGAGGAAATAGAATGTTTACACAATCCCATCTTAGAAAATGAATTGAACAAGGAAGCAATTAATCCTCTAAAAAAATCCCAAGGGCCAGATGGATTCACAAGTGAATTCTCCCAAATATTTAAAGAATAATTAACCCCTATACTATATAAAGTATTTGGAAAAATAGACAACTAAGGAATCCTACCAAATTCCTTCTCGTAAGATAAAAATATTATGCTACACCAGAAAGAGCAAAAGCAAAGAAAACTATAAACCAATCTCCCTAATGAAAATTATGCCAAAAATTTAAGTAAAATACTAAAAAGAATATTATAGCCATATATCATAAGGATTATTCAACTATGACCAGGTGGGTTTTTAAGCAGGAATTCAAGGCTGCTTACATATTAGAAAAACCATTGGTATAATTGACTATATCAATAGCAAAACCAACAGAAATTACATGACTATTTCAGATGCAGAAAAGCTTTTGACAAAATGTAACACCTATTTCTGTTAAAAGCAGTAGAGAGCATAGCAATTAATTGAGCTTCCTTTAAAATGATAAGTAATATCCATTTAAAACTATCAACATGCATTATCTGTAATAGGGGCAATCTAGAAGCCTTCCCAGTAAGATCAGAATGTAACAAAAATGGCATTATTACCACTATTATTCAATATTGTGCTAGCTATAGCAATAAGAAAAAGAAATGACCAAATTAGAATAGTCAATGAAGAAACAAAACTATCACTCTCTGAAGAAAATATGTTGGTATATTTAGCGAATATTAGAGAATCAACTAAAAATATATTTTTTTACTGGAAGAACAAAGAGTAAAGAATATCAAGGAAATCAATGAAAAAACATGTGAAGGAAGGAGGTCTAGGACAACCAGATGTCAAATTTTATTACAAAGCACTAGTCATCAAAACAGTCTGCTCCTAGCTAAGAAATAGAGTGTTGGATCAGTGGAATATCTTAGGTAATAATGTAATACTAATAAATGACCATAGTAATTTAGTGTTTGATAAATCAAAAGTTCCAAGCATTCAGGAAAATTGGAAAATGGTATGGCAAAGATTGGGGATAGACCAACATCTCATACCCTGTACCAAGATAAGGACAGCATAGGTACATGATTTAAACATAAAAGATGATACAATAAGCAAATTAGGAGAGCATAGAATAATTTACTTGTCCAATCTTGGATAAGGAAAAAATTCAAGATAAAACAAAAGATAGAAAACATTAGAAAGTATGAAATGAATTATTTTGATGAAATGAAATTTCAAAGATTTTATACAAACAAAACCATTGCAACTAAAATTAGAAGAAAAGAAGAAATCTAGAGAAAGATTTCATAGGAAGTATGTCTGATAAAGGTCTCATTTCTCATATAATATATAGAGAGAACTAAGTCAAATTAAATATATATATACATATGTATATATATATATATCATTCTCCAATTGATAAATGGTCATATTAGGGGATAATAACAGGTAGTTTTCAGATGAAGAAATCAAACCCATCTATCATCGTATGAAAAAATGTTTTAAACCACTCTTGATTAGAGAAAACCAAATTAAAACAACTCTGAGATACCACCTCATATCTACAAGATTGATCAATATGACAGAAAAGAAAAATGATAAATGTTGGAGGGGATTTGGGGAAAATTGAAACACTAATGTACTATTCATGGGCTTGCAAACAGATCCAAATATTATGATGAGTTTGCCCAACGGGTTCTAAGACAAAATAAAACAACATTGTGTCTGCATTTCAATGAACTTTTAAAAGGGAAAGGGAAATATTCATACAAAAATATTTATTGCAGCTTTTTTTTGTGGTGGAAAAGATTTGGAAATGGAAGGATTGTCCACTAACTGGGGAATGGCTAAACAAATTGCAGCATATGAATGTGATGGAATACTATTGTATTATAAGACATGACAATTAGGATGATTTCATAAAAATCTGGAAAGACTTACATGAACTGATGCAACATGAAGTTATCAGAACCAGAAAAACATTATACACTTTGACAGCAATATTTTTAATGAACAACCAGGAATGACCTAGTTATTTTCAGCAATTCAGTGATCCTAGATTATGCCAGAGATTCATGACGAAAAATGTCATCTGTCTTCTGAGGAAGAATTGATGGAATACAAATGCAAACTGAAACATACTACATTTCACTTTCTTTCTCATTTTTTTATTGAGATCTTTTTAAAAAATTTCTAATATGGAAGAATGTTTTACGTGATTGCACATATAAAATCAATAACAGATTGCTAACTGGAGGAGGAAAGAATGAAGGAACAAGGGTGAAAAGGAGTGAGAGAATTTTGAACTCAAAATTTCAAGGAAAAAAACTGTTTGAATGTACATGCAATTAGGGAAACAAAATATTTTTAAAATAAAAAATATACAACAAATAACAAATGAATTGGATATTTACATATCTAACAGTAGAAAAGGAAAGAAAATTATAGAAAATGAAGAAGTTGGCCTAGGAATACCAGATCTCAAACTGTATTACAAAGCATTAATCATCAAAAAATCTGGCACTGGCTAAGAAATAGAGCCATGGGTCAGTGGAATATATTGGGCACATAATATCTGGTAACAAATAACCATGGTAATGAAACTACATCTTTCACATATATTGCTTGCTTTTCCATTTTAAGTAAATGATAAATTCAATAAGGAACTTTCAAAGCTTTCCTGTTTGCATTTAAATACTCAACACACACAAACACTTGTATACACATTATACACACACACACACACACACACACACACACACACACACACACACACATATATATATATATATATATATCCTAGATAAAGCCTAGATTCAATCTTCAAATGTCAACTAGTACTAATGGTTTGAGTCATTGGAGGGAGAGTATACATTTTCCCAGGTTTTCAGGGGGTAGGAGAAGTAATACTAAGAGGTTGAGGACTTGTCTCTAGTACTATCTCTCAACAGCCTCCATCTAATGTAAACCTCTGAGACCAATAAACCACTTGTCACATTATCACTTCAATAACAGTTAACCAATGACTAGCATTCATATATAAGTTTAACCAACTGGCATCTCCTTGAAATTACTGATAGCCACTGAATGCAAATTAGATTTTATTAAAAAAACAATGTTTATAAAACAATATTGACAGGAAAAAAAAGAGTGAAAGTTCTAGAAAAGAAATTCCCTTGAACTAGACGCACACTCCCCTCTGGTCCTGACTGTAAAATTTTCCTCCTCTCAAGTTCCTTTCTGAGTATTGTAGAGTCCATAGAGAGTTGTTCCCTTGCTTACGGGGCAGGGTATATCTATGGTCAGATTTACTGATTAATCTTTGATTTGAGTTAAACAAGTCACTCCTTAGGACTTGAAAAATAAAATACTGGAGATAGGGGAATAACTGGGTTCCAGACAAACTGGGGACACTCCCACACCTCACAAAGGGAAGGACTGACAGGTAAACACAAGGAAACCAAATAGGGATGTGAGGTTTGGGGAATGACAGTTAATCAGTTAACTGACAATCTATCAGCCAAGGAAAACCAGTGATGTAGGAAACTTCAAGGCGTGGGTTCTTTATGGCTTAGAGGAGTCAGGAAGTACAAATAAACTGGGTTTATTGATATAAATGAGGGAAGTGGAAGAGAATGGTTTGCTACACTATGGAATAACACAAATGACTTAACTAAACTAAATCTCTAACTAGAATAAGAGAGGCTGGAGAGGTGGGATTCTCACTACACTGGTCCACGGTGCTCCAAGATGATCGCAGATGTCACAGGAACCAGGAACAAGTCCCATACACAGCCAGTTAATCCACGAACACTCTAGGGAGTAAGGTAGATAAATCTGCTGTCCACCAGCAGATAACCAAGACCTTCCCTCTACCTAGGTCACGATAGTTGATTAAAGGTATCTTCTTCTCAGTGAAATCCCACTCTGTCAGCTCCTTGTATACTTGGCAAAGCTGGACCACACAGCCAATACTTCCTCCCTTCAGCTTGGCCAAAAACACTCTCTCTTCAAACCCTGGTTTCATTCCATTATGGAATGTTCATGAAGTCCAAGATTTCTTCAGGCTATCATCTATACTCTTCCTCATAACAGAATGAATCTTCATCAAACCTGACCACAAGGAAATTCTGTTATCAACTTGTTTTTGGACCTCTGTTCAGCCTTCTGACATGTTGATAAAGCACCATGGCTTCAAGATAACCAGGGTAGGGAAAAGAGGAAGGTTGAAGCAGTAATTTCTTGCCACCACTGCTGCTACTTTCCTGCCCTCACCAGGTGGTTTGCAACATTTCTTCTTCTTCATTTAAACATTACCAGGAAAGAATGAGAAGTTTAGTCCCTCTGTTGGTACCATTTGTATGGACTTTTTCAGTTCTGACTCAAGAGTCAATTAAATGGCTGTCCTTTACCTCAGAGAAGATAGAAAATACTCACAGAACACCACACATGATCTGAAAGGGAAAGCAGGGTCCTCTATTATGTACAATCTTGCATTTCTAGAATCAGGCTCCGAGATCTACATAAGAGTTGGCACCAGACAGAACACACTGCTTATGCTCAAAGTACTGAGATTTCATTGGCTAGTCTCTTATTACATATATATTAGTGATAGCTTTGCCTCATTTTATGCAACATCAATATTCTTGAAAATTTTGTCTAAATGTAATTTTGTGAATAAAAACAACTTAAATTTACTAGGAAATCTAGAGTACAGCCCCGATTTTGTTTCTACAATTAAATTGTCATACCAGTTTGTAACAGTGAAACATGTCTGCAATAATAATAATTGACATCAGCATAGCATTTTTAGGTTTGCAAAGTATTTTGTATATAAATATATTTTCTAAGTTTGGGTTTCCTAATAATCCTGTAAGGTAGTTGCTATGGCTGTCATTTTTCTGAGAATAAGGCATTTTCATATATTTTACGATTCTGTTTTTAAATTGTAGCATAGAAACAAAGGAAGGAAGGAAGGAAGGAAAAAAGGAAGGAAGGAAGAAAGAAAGAAAGAAAGAAAGAAAGAAAGAAAGAAAGAAAGAAAGAAAGAAAGAAAGAAAGAAAGAAAGAAAGGAGGAATTTTTTTAAAATACTTACCTTCTATCTTGGAGTCAATACTGAGTATTGGCTCCAAGGCAGAAGAGTAGTAAGGCTAGGCAATGGGGGTCAAGTGACTGCCCACTGGGAAGTGTCTGAGGCCAGATTTGAACCTAGGACCTCTCATCTCTAGGACTGCCTCTCAATCAGCTGAGCTACCCAGCTTTCCCCACATCTTTCTATCTTTTGCTCCTGATCATGTCCTCTTGGGCCAAGCAGAACAAGAATCATGAGTGACAAACTCTTATCAGAGTTGCAATTTTTCATATACTTAAAAGTTAACTATTGGGATCCCAGAGTCTTCCCTTCTCCATTATATTCTCTTATCGCTTTATGTGAATGTGGTATGGGCAAGGCAGAATGTAGCAAAAGCATTATCTTACATCTTTCAACATGAAAAAAAAACCTGAAAGATTGAGAAAAGTTTCTTTCAGGAAAGCTCATTTATTCATGCTTATTTTTGTGTGATGAAACACATGAAGAAGTTTAAAGTGTTAATGGCTAAAAATAGAGAAAGAGTATGTGTGTGTATGTGTGTTCGTGTGTGTGTGTGTGTGTGTGTGAGAGAGAGAGAGAGAGAGAGAGAGAGAGAGAGAGAGAGAGAGAGAGAAGAGAGAGAGAGAGAGAGAGAGAGATTGGATATTGTTAGGTCTTCTGGGCATTTTGTACATTGATATCATCCTAAAACTTAGTTTCCTCCAATCAAATCCCATCATTAAATATTTATTGAATGCCTACTATGTGCAAGACTCTGGGTTTCATGCCTTACTGAATATTGACAGGGCCTTTCACGATGACAGATAGAATTCTGTAAGGAGAAATGGAAGTCAACAAAATGGTGAAAAGACAATTTCCTATGATGGATGAGTTCATTATCAGTAGAGATCAAATTATTGAAGACCTGGTGAAAAGAGAGATCTATAAATTTTTTAAGTTCTTGCACTTTTGAAAGAGGAGTAGACCAGACAATCAGTCCTGAAGGAAAAGTCAGAGAGCATATTTAGCCAAATGTGGAGAAAAACACTGAATCATAGAAGCTCATAGTTGAAAGGAATCTCAGTGATACTGTAATCTACTTTATCACTAAATAATGCCCCCTCTGCCTAGTTGGTAGATTAGTAATCTATTTCTTTTCTTGAAGACAGAATAAATCCACTCTCACCAAAGTAACTTAAAAGGTATTTATTTGTTCCTTACATTAAGCCTAAATTGTACTCTTTGCCATTTCTACCCAATGATACTATTGTATATTTTGAGAACAAATAAGACATGGATCATGCTTCTTTGACCTGACAGGTCTTTGAACACTTGATAATTATCTCAATTCCAAGCTTTCTCTTTTCCAGACTGAATGTTTCCAGTTCCTCCAACCAATGTTCTTTACAGAATGAGATGGAGGTCCCTCAGTCCCTCACCATCCTGGTTGCTTTCATTTGTATACTGTTCAACTTACTACTGTCCTTCTTAATCAGTGGTGCACTGAATTTACTAGGGACTGTCCAGTGATCAGTCCAAGATAGAGCAGAATGGACTATGAGCTGTTATATTAAAAACATCTCAGGGGGCAGCTGGGTAGCTCAGTGGATTGAGAGCCAGGCCTAGAGACGGGAGGTCCTAGGTTCAAATCTGACCTCAGACACTTCCTAGCTGTGTGACCTTGGGCAAGTCACTTGACCCCCATTGCCTACCCTTACCACTCTTCTGCCTTGGAGCCAATACACAGTATTGACTCCAAGATGGAAGGTAAGGGTTTAAAAAAAAATCTCAGAAGAGGGCATGAGAATAAGGCAATATTTTTGTTTACAGGTTTAAGCCTAGTGTGGGGTTCACACCAAGCTTTCAACACATAATGGAAGATCTTAGGTCTGATTCTGTTCATTATTTGATACTCTGAAGAAAATATCAAATTATTTAACATAAAAGCTTTTTATGTACTTTTAGCTATTTCACAAATTATTTCTCAATAACTTTTAAAAAATGCAACTTAAGATTTTGAGCTGCAAATTCTCTTCTGCCCTTCTCTTTCATTCTTCCTTTACTCATTGAGAAGACAAGCTCAATATCAGTTATAAACATGAAGTCATGCAGAACATATTTCCATATTAGTCTGTTTCAAAACAGATACACCAATGCAAGAAAAAAAGACAGTGAACAGTGCATGATTTTCAATTTGCTTTCAGAGTTTATCAATTCTCTCTGGAGGTAGATAACATTTTTTTTATCAAGGATCCTTTGGAATTATCTTTAATCATTGTCTTGATCTGAGTCACTAAGTCTTTCACAGTTGAACATCGTAGTATTGCTTTTACTGTGTAGTGTTCTCCTGGTTTTGTTCATGTCACTTTTCATCAGTTCGTATAAGTCTTCCCAAGTTTTTCTGAACATATTCAGCTTATCATTTATTATAGCACAATAGTATTCCATCTAACACAACCACACACCACAAGATGATGTAAAGTCTCAAATGTACTGCTAAGGAACAAAAGTAGAAAATGGTCACTTACCTCAATGGTTCCTAAACTCAATAAATGAATAAATAAATGGATGGATATATCTATGAATAAATTAAAAGACATTTATTTTAATCACTTACCAAGCATTGTGTCAGAGACTGGAGACACAAATATAAGCAACCAAGCAAAAAAAGACTCTGATCTTGTGGAGTATATATTCTAAATGGGGAAATATGATCACTTCAGCACCTACTATGTGCCAAGCACTATGCTAAGTACTGGAATATAAGGTAAATAACTGTCTTTACCCTCCAGTAGCCTACAAGATAAAGGAGGAGACAAGATGCAAACAAATATATAAAAAGTAATCCAAATACAAAACAAATAGGAGATAATAAGCAGACAGAAAGCACTGGAATTAAAAAAAGTTGGAGAAGGCTTCCTGCAGAAGGTAGAGCTTTAATTGGAATTTAAAAAGGAGCTAGAAAATGGTGAGGATAGGTAAAGAGATTTGGAAATGATTCATAAGAGATGGAGAGTGGACCCCTTTTTGACATTCAAAAATTCCACAGATTCTCCCACTTGACTGTAGTAGTATATATGTATTGGAAAAATACAAGATGACAAAATACTATTATTATTTTTTTTTTCATTTCTGTAGTTAAACACACATACAAGCTTATAGACATACATATACATACATATATGTGTATAAAACTTAATCAAATCAGTGGAAGCTATATTTGCTTGTTTATCAATTCCTGGAGGTAAATCTGGAATGCATCTCAGAGTATATTTACTCCAACCTGTCCATTTTACAGATGATGTAACTGAGGCTAAAGGTATCGTAAGTGATTGCCCAAAGTTATATATGTAATATGTGCCAGAAGAAGAATTTCCATCCTCACACTCTGATCCTTCAGTGAGAGCTCTTTCCACTGTACTCCTGGACCTCTTGGATTTTATACATAGGTTTGTGGACTATTTTCAATAATTCTATTCTCCTCTTTTTTTTTTTTCATTCTGCTCTTCCCTGTCATCTTATGAGCCTACAACTCACACAGAGAGAACCACAATGCATATTTATAATAACTGACATTTGTATAAGTCTTTAAAGTTTGTAAAACACTTTGAGATTGTTGTTTCATTTGATTAATAAAGCAAAGCTGCGGTAAGGATTGAAGAAACTCCCTATAAAGGAGATTGACATTTGCGCTGCTATTTCTAGTCTTAGGTAGTTTACCTGGGACAGCTAGATGTCATGTTTCCTGTTCTGGGTCATGCAGTCATGATATTCCTGATTATAAAGTCAGCTGCTGTCCAGTCAGCCTCACCGATAGTTTTATTAGTCCCATTTTGTAGATGGGGAAACGGAGGTTTAGAGAATTGAAACAACTTGCTAATTATCAGATAATGAGTAAATCTATAGACATGATTTGAACCTAACTTAATGACACAGATCATGATCAATACATATGAAAGCTCAAAATAAAGGTCCATCTCAGAAAGTTAGAAAGTAGCAAAATTTAGTGGTGAGATCCTTGACTTGGAGTCAGGAAAAAAAAAGTTCAGATTTTGCCTATTATTAATGAAGAGGCAGCTGGTAATACAGTGGCTAGGGCATTGAATTTGGGATCAGAAAGATCTGAGTTCAAATTTGACCTTTTTACTAGATGAGACAAGGGCTGATCACTTAACCTCTGTTTGCCTCTGTTTCCTGAACTGTAAAATGGGAATAATAGTAATGCCTACCTCACAAGATTATTCTGACACTCAATGAGACAACATTTGTAAAAAGTGCTTACTACTGTACTTGGAACATAGAAGGTGCTTAATACACGCTCATACCCTACCCCTTTTTCTTTCATGTGATTTTTTGATGACATGATTTATTCTGGTTCTTTGGAATCCTTCATTTTTTACATGTAAGAACCTGCTCATACTATCACGTGCCTTTGTTTGCTGGTCATTTTCAGTTTTTTGGTCACACTGGTGCTTCAGATCCCACTGCCATACATCAACACCAGTAAAATAATTACTCTGCAAAGATGAGTCTTTTGCTTTCAAAGAAAGCTTTGGGTCAGAAAAATTGCTTTGAAACTCAAGCTAGGAAATAATAAAATAAAATAAATCAGAATGAAACATTTTTTGGCACTATGCCACAGAAAGATGCCTGGAGTCAGGAGGATCTGGTTTTATCCATTCCAAGGGAGGGACCCTGGCTTCCACCTTTCTGAGCATTATCCATAAAACTGGGCTGCTAATGTCTGTGTAACCTGGTGGGTGGTTGTAAGGAAAGGATATTGCCAACCTTAAAGCACTATGTAAATGTGAGTTATTATTATAAAAATGCCATGGCTTTATGAGAGATAAATCATTATGAATTATTTATAACCATAGAATTACCATTAATTTGTATTCCAACAATAGCTTAATATTAACTTTGGCCATGGACAAAAGAGGAAGGGATTGATTTCACTTGGAAAAATCACTAGTAAGATTGTACAGAATCCTGGGGCTAGGAGAGATCAAACTCATTTAGTCGATACCTCTAACAATTGACAAGATTGCCCCTAAGTCATTTTAGGGACATGGGAAATGACATTTTTTTAAGCCCTTACCTTCTGTCTTAGTATCACTTCCAAGACAAAAGGTCACCAAAGGCTAGGCAATCAGGATTAAGTGACTTGCCCCAGAGTCACACAACTAGAAGTTTCTGAGGTCAAATTTGAACCCAGGACCTCCTAACTCCAAGCCGGGTGCTCTATCTATATGTTACCTAGCTGCCCCAGAAACTATCTTTATCATTGTCCAGTCATTTTCAAAAGAGTCCAATTCTTCATGATTGTATTGAGGGTTTTCTTGGCAAAGATACTGGAGTGGTTTATCATTTCCTTCTTCAGCTCATTTGACAGATGAGGAAACTGAAGCAAAAAGGGTTAAGTGACTTTCCCAGGGTCATACAACTGGTAGGTATCTGATACCAGATTTGAACTTAAGAATATGAGTCTTCCTGACTTCCAGTCCAGGACTTTATCCATTGCACCACCTAGCTACCTAGGAAAGCTATTTTATTTCTCAAAAATTCTTTCACAGATTCCTTCAGTTACAGTTTAGTATCTGATAACCTTCAATCCCAAATTATTGTTGTTGTTAAAATTCTAAATTGTAAATGAACTAAGAGAATTAAAAAAATTCTTCTTTATGTCTAACCTGAGTAATAATAAAACAAAAGAAAAAAATCTGTAAATAAGGAAAATCCATAAAATTATATGAATGTATCCATAGAAATTGGCCAGTCAGGTCAACCAATACACATTTATAAAGCATCTCAACTATTGTGCTAAACCCAGAAGATATAAAGGCAAAAAGAGAATCCCAGGGAGCTCCCATTCTAATGGGAGAGACAATATGTAAATGACTAAATACAAACAGCATATATACAGAGTAGATAGAACATAGTCTCAGAGGGAAGGCACTACTAGTATTGGGAGGTATTGAAAAAAAGGTTTTCTGTAAACATTGAAATTTGAATAGAAGCCAGGAGGTATAAGTGAAGAGGTGAGGATGGAAAGCATTCTAGGCTGTTAAGAAAAGGTGGTGCCTCTCCTCCCCTCCTCTAATTTTTATTCTAAAAGCTAAGAAGCTAGCAAGCTGTTAAGATAGTAGTAACAATAATGACAACAACTAGAGGATTTATATAGCATTTTAAGCATTTATAAATATCATTTCGATTTATTCTTACAATAATTCTGGGAAATACGTGCTGTTGTCATCTCATTTTACAGAAGAGAAAACTTGGGAAAACAAAGATTAAATGTTTTACCCACGCTCATACATCTAGTAAGTATCTGAAGTATAATTAATAGGTGGGTCACAGGGGCCTTATGCTGGTAATAAGGCTAGCAGGATGATGCTGGTTGTAAGGATGGAGTAAGCAGTACCCTGGCTGGGCTTGAAACTTGTTGATAAATATAAGAAGGATCCAACCCAGGTAATTGAGTGTCCAGAGAAACCTTACTGCTTGCCAACAGGCTCCTTTAAGTTATCAGGTAACTGGCCCCTTCCCTGCTGAGGAAGCAGCTCCCTATTGGTTAATGGCAGTCTGGCAGGAATTAGATGTTGAACTTCCTGCCCCTCAGCAATGGAATTTGTTCCAGCCCAAACTGCTCAAATTCTCTTCCTGTTGCCTGTTCTCCTTGGCCTTTGATGGTAGGCAAATAACCACAGAATTCTCTGGTTAAGGCTAAGGGATTTTTTGATAACAAAAGGGAACAAGGCAGAGGAAAGAGGGTCTTGAAATACTGTGATCTGATGGTGAAAGATCATCTGACTAAAGTTGGTAGAGATCCTGTTTGGATAGTCTTTTCTGAAGCCCTGGGTCAGAGTGATGCGATCTCTGGTTGATAAATAAAGCTGTTTCTTGGACTAAATCCTGCCAGTGATGATAATTATATTAGTGAGTTGCTCTAGAAGATTAGGTCCTAAATCCCTACACTATTCTAAGACCTAAGCTACCCATGTTCCACACACCCACCACCTGGGCCCAGGGGGTGGGGTGGGGGGTAAGGGGTAAGTGAATGATCAGGGAGAATTCAGGAAAAAACAGAACCCAGCCCTGCTTTTTATATTCTTAGCTCAACCTGCAGTTGGTGCTTTGCCCTATGTCTCATGCCACTGCCAACATTCCATCCAGAGCAACTAACAGGTTGCCCCCAAGCCAAAATGGCAAGGTTAAAAATCCTATATTACAGAAGGTGTATTTGAACTACTGTCTCCCTGATTGTTTCTAGTTCTCTATTTGCTGCACCATCAATTGTCAAATAGAATGCCAAAAAATAGCTTCTCTTGGGCCACCCTTTGAAGCCCTTGGGACTTTCCCTTAACTAAAGGACTCTAATCAAGAGGCTAAGCCAGAATTTCATCCTTAAGGGTAACAAAGTCAAAACAAGTCCAACACTATGAAGAATTTTTGAAACTCAGTTCAAATGTTTTGGAGCATAGAATTATAGGGTTAGAAATTGAAAGGATCTTCAAAATTAATTAGCACAACCCCTTCATTTTACATATGGGACTACTGAGGCCCAGAGAAATGAAATATCCTGGAATCATAAATTCTGAGTTGGAAGTTACCTTGGAGGCTGTCCAGTTCAATCTGTCTTGGAACAAGAATCCTCTCTAAATCATATGAAAAGTCATCATCCAGGCTAATTAAAAACTTCATTATAGGGGAAACCAGGCAATTAGATGGCACAGTGGAGAGAGTTTGGGGCCTGAAGATAGGAAGATTTGAGTTCAAATCTAATGTCAGACATTTACTAGTGCATGATCTGGACAAGTCAATTAAATTGTGTTTGACTCAGTTTCTTCAGCTATAAAATAGGGATAATAAGCATCTACTTCCCAGGATTATTGTGTGGATCAAACAATATTATATTTATAATGGACTTAGCAAAGTATCCAACACATGGAAAGTGTTTAATAAATGCTTGTTTCATAATGTATCCAATTTTTAGAAGGACTCTTTAAAAGGAAGTTTTCCCTTTCGATAAGCCTAATTTGTCTTCTTGAAACTTCTAAATATGTTGTTAGTTTTACTCTTTTGGGCAAGCAGAACAAGCTAATATGGTATAGCTGAAAATTCTTTGGAGTCAGATGACTTGAGTTCAAGTCCCTTTTCTAAAGCTCATTGCTTCTATCTTAGGCAAAAGGACTCCATCACTTCTTTGGGCCTTAGGCTCCTCAGTTATAAAATAAATAGGTTGAAGATGGCCTATGCAGTTCCTTCCAGATCTAGATCTATGATCTAAATAAATCTTGTTTTGTAGTCCCAGTAGTTATTGCAGTGCCTGATACATAGTAAGCACTTAATAAATGTTATTGATTAATTATATATGAATTAACTAAGGTCATAGCTAATTAGTACAAGAAAAGTCTTATGAACATTTACCTCAAGTCTTAGGGGACTTTTTGAAGAGACTACATTTAGTTCAACATCTGGATCTGGATCAGAGGAGTTTATGGAGTGGTCAGGGGAGAATAGTACTTCTGATGTGAGGGCTTGACAAGTCCTTTTCAGGGCTGTTTTCATCCTTTATGTGTCTACCTGCTACTCAACTCTCACCTGTGTCCCCTAGAAGCTGTAACATGCCCAGAAGAAGGATCCTAGTAAACCATCCTGGCAGATGAGCAAAACCAGAGTTTTTATTTTTTTTAAGTTTTAAAAAATTTTTAAATTAAAAAATTTCTTTGAAAAATTTTATTTAATTAATTAATTTAGAACATTTTCCTTGGTTACATGATTCATATTCTTTCCTTCCCCTCTTCCTCCCAATCCCCCCACCATAGCCAATGATCAATTCCATTGGTTTTTACATATGCCATTGATCAAGACCTATTTCCATATTATTAATATTTGCACTAGGATGATCACTTAAAGTCTACATTCCCAATCATATCCCCATTGACCCATGTGATCAAGCAGTTGTTTTTCGTCTGTGTTTCTACTCCCACAGTTCTTTCTCTGGATGTGGACAGTGTTCTTTCTCATAAGTCCCTCAGAATTGTCCTGGATCATTGCATTGCTGCTAGTACAAAAGTCCATTATATTCTATTGTGCCACAGTGCATCTGTTTGGGTGTATAAGGTTCTCCTGGTTCTGCTCCTTTCACTCTGCATCCATTCCTGGAGGTTGTTCCAGTTCACATGGAATTCCTCCAGTTCATTATTCCTTTGAGCACTATAGTATTACTTCACCAACAGATACCACAATTTGTTTAGTCATTCCCCAATTGAAGGGCATCTCCTAATTTTTCAATTTTTTGCCACTGCAAAGAATGCGGCTATGAATATTTTTGTACAGGTCTTTTTCCTTATTATCTCTTTGAGGTATAATCCCAGCAGTGGTATAGCTGAATCAAAAGGCTTTTAAAAGTCCTTTGAGCATAATTCCAAACTGCCATCCAGAATTAAACCAGAGCTTTTTAAATTTGCATTTCTCTACTCAAGACTTTTTCACATGACTATAGATTGCTCACAAAGAGATCAGAGATAAAGGAAAGGGACTTACTTGTACAAAAATATATTTGACAACTCTTTTTGTGATGGTAAAGAATTAGAAACTGAGGGGGTGTCCATCAGCTGAGAATGGCTGATAGTTGTGGTATATGGTTGTAGTGGAATACTATTGTGCCATAAGAAATGATGAACAGGATTGAGTTCAGAAAAAAACTGGAAAGACTTATATGAACTGGTGTAAAGTAAAGTGAGCAGAACTAAGGGAACAATGTATACATTAATAAAAAGTATTGTATAATGATCAACTATGGAAGAACTAATTTATTCTTTGCAAAACATATTTATAAGTTATCTACTCATGATGGAAAATGCTATCCATAACCAAAGAAGTCAGAGTCTGTTGGAGTCTCATTGCAGATTAAAGCATGCCATCTTCCATTTTATTTCCTCAATGAGTTTTTAATTTTATTGTAATATATATCTTCTGTTAACAGCATGAGTAATATGGAAATATGTATTTCATGAAAGTGCTGGTATAATCTAATCAGACTTTTTACCAGCTCAGGTGGAGGGGGTGAAAAAGGGAAAGAATCTGAATTGTGAAATGTCAGAAAACAATTGTCACAATTTCTTTCTGCATGTAATAGAAGAAAAAGGATTTGATGCTGGGGACAAAAATTGAAGTAATGAACATGACATTCAATTGGATGCTGGGCTTGTAACAAGGAGAGACTGAGTTTGAATCCTGTTTTGGACAATTACCAGCTGTGGGACTCTGGACAAGTCATTTAACTTTTGCAAGTAAAATTTCCTCATTTGTAAAATGGACATAACAAAATGGGCATCCAATTTCACTGTGTTGTGCCTTGCACATTGGCTCCCAGATTAGATTGTTAGCTCCTCAAGAACAAGGTCTTTTGCATTTCTTTGTATCCCCCAATATTTATCACAGAGCTGGCCTATAGTAAGTGATAAATGAATATTGACTCATATGTTAAGTACTTTGAAAACATGCTATATAAATGCTAGCAATAGCATCAGCATCCTAACCTTCTTCTTGCCCTCATCTCTGGAGGCTGACATAATTAGGGACTGGTCTCTCTGTGATGCTCCCTATTATATCAGAGTATGAGGTATGATCAGGATTTTTAGACTCCCATTGGTATTATTTCTATAATGGGCCTTTCTCAAAAAATAATCATTTGGGAGGAGGAAAAGGGATGATGATGATGATGATGATGATGATGATGATGATGATGGGTAACACATAGCACCTACTATTTGCAAGACATTTTCTTAAGCATTTTACAGTTATCTCATTTGAACCTCACAATAACCCTGGTAGGTAGGTGTTACTATCACCCCCATTTTATAGATGAGATAACTAAGGAAAATAGAGATTAAGTGAATAACCCACACAACTAGTAAATGTCTGAATCTAGAAGTGATCTCATCTTCTTGGCTCCAGACTCTTTTTCTATAATGAATAGAAGCAGTTGAATAGCAAAAGAATAAGCAATAGAATAGGCAAAGAAGCAATAGAAGAAGTGGTTGGTAATGCAGATAGGGGTTGCAGTTAGGTAGACCTAGATTCAAATCCCCCTTTGAATTGCCAGCTGTGTGAAGAGACAAGTAAATTCATCCCTTAGGGCCTCAATTTCTTCAACTGTAAAATGAGTTAAATAATACCTAATATGTTACCTAATGTGGCTGTGAGGCACAAATAAGAAAATGTGCATAAAGTCTGTGGCAAACCTTAAAAAAGTAAATTAAAAAGCTTCATAAATGTGAGGAGATATTAACAATATTAACCTTCTTCTTGACTTTGCATTCAGAATCTGCAGTCTCCTCAGCTATTTTTTTCAGTAGAAATTAGGGCAGCAGAGGAACCAAATGCATAGAAAGTGGCTTCCCAGACCAATAGGAATCCTGAAGAGATCATGTTTCACCATCACCCATCCAGCCCTAGTCTCTTGAATTTCAATTAAAATGCATTTCTCTGTGTTCTATCTTAGGGAGTTCTGAAACTGAGATGATAAATAGCCAAATAAGACAGTGCTTTAAAAAGGGGGCATTGTGACTTGGAGGAGAGGTAGAGACCAGGTTGGGCAGCAGGGTTGAGGAAAGGAGTTTACAGTCATTTTGATTCATGCCAGATTTCAGTGAAGAGTAAATTCCTGCAGGTGCTCCTGTTTCTGGTCCCAGTTCCAGGAAACCAGGGTCACTGTACCTCAGCTGGTGAGCTCAAAACAAATAATTTCCATTAGGTTTTCCAGAGAAGATACAAAGCCAAGCAAGGCTTGTGGTTGTCTGCATTTATTTTTGCTATAACACTCATGTAAATTTAATTTACATGGAAATGAGATGCTTCCCACCCAATGCTCTCCTTCTCAACCTCCAGCTCAGGGGAAGCAATGGATGGCATGGGAAAAGCAGCCACTTGGTTGGAAAGTATATGGTCTCAGTTTCAAGTTGCCAAGTTCCAAAACTACTCCCATCTGGATGGGAATGACACCTTGGTCACTGGGCAATCTGTTACATTCCCAGAATTCTTTGCTGTTCAATTTTTAAAATTCAACATTAGAGCATATATGAAGCAATTGTACATAGGACACTGTAACCCTGAATGAAATAAAAGATTTAAATAAAAGATTTCCTGCCCTCATGGACCTTTTCAGTGACATTGGCTTCCTGACTGTCCCATGAACAAGACATTCTTTCTCTCAGTTTTGGTAATTTCTCTAGCTGTCCCTCAAGCCTGAAATGCTTTCCCACTTCCATTCTAATGACTACCTCCCTGACTTCCTTTAAGTCCCAATCAAAATTCAATCTTTTACAGGACGTCTTCCTCAATTCCTCTTACTTCTAGTGACTTTCTTCTGTTAATTATTTCCTATTCATCCTGTGGGCTCTATGGGATGCTCTGTCAGAATTAGCACCTTTGAGGGCTTATTGAGCTCTTTTTGGGTCTATTCATGCACCTTTGGTGTCTACCTTTATCCAACTCTTGCCTGTGGCTCCAAGAGGCTGTAGCATGTACAGTGGTCATATCCCAGTAAAACTGTTTAGTGATGGTTTAAACTAGGTTGAGGGTAAAAGACAGTCCTCAAACCTCTTGGTGAATTAGGGAGATGTTTACCTCAAACGTGTGAAGACTTCCCCCCTTGGAATGGGCAGATAGGAACAGTGAAAGTGGCAGAAGCAGGCACTGTGGGATGCCTAGATCTTGGTGAGACATAGAAGATGCCAATTTCATCCATTGCATCGCAGGCCATCATCAGTCATCGTGATTTTAGTTTTACTACTAGAGTTAGATGACTCTAGAAGAAAGAATGAGGCTGATGACTGTGCAACTCCGCCTCACTTAAATCCACTTCATGTGCAAGTCTAGATAACAACTCTGCGATATCTTTGTCATCTTTGAAAATGAAGGATGAACAACAACAATATTTTATCCTGTGTGTAGCTTGCTTCCTCTAGATTTGTTTGGATGTTGACTTTTTTAGATTATCACTGGGTATGGACTGTCTTTTGCCTCATTTTGTATCTCCACTGCTTAGCACATTGTCTGGTCATGGTAGGAGCTTATACAATGTTTATTAACTGATTTTAAAATCTTTTTGAATTAGATTTTTTAAATCTATACTTAATATTTAAAAGCACAGAATCTTTAATACTCAAAGAATAAGCAAGAGCCTTATTATGTAAGAAACTTTGAACTCTTATGAAGTATAGATAAGTTAATGAGGAAGTATAATTTTCCTATTTTTGTATTCCCCTATGAATTTTTTGTTTTCTTCTGTGAATTAAAAAAAAGTATTGTTAGCACTCCTATGCTTACATATTCTCATTGTTGACTAACACACTCACCCCTAATCAGACTCCTTCCTTGTAACAGGTATGTTTAGCAAATTTATAGCAATATATATCAGAAATATGTATAACAAATGTATCAACATATGGACTATATCTGAGAATTCATATCTCATTCTGTGCTTTTAGCCTATGCCTTCTCTATCAAGCTTAGAGTTTTGTAGAAGACATAACATATACAAAAAATAATATTAAAAAATACATGATTAGAGCATGGCAGATGCAAACAGTTTTCATGTGAAGACTTCTAAACTGTGGGAAATATTTAGGGAAAGAATAGAGAAGGAACAGAAAGAGAAAGTTATTTAGACAGGTAGGAGACTAGTTATGGAACAGTATGATGGGATCTAAAAGCAGAGAAATATTCAAGAATTAAATCATTAACAGTGCCAAATGCCACAAAGAGAAATGAGGATTCTACCCTCCCTTTCCACTAATTGCAACTAAATCTGGCAATTAAGCTCCTTGTCATCATACCATACTGGAATTGATTATGTGAAATAGAGGGCTTTAACCTGAAGAAGAAATTAATGATGAACATGAGTTATATTATCAAATACTCAAAGGACTATAAGATGGAAGAGGAGTTTATTTGTTCTACTTGGAATCCAGAAGATTGAACTAGAAAAAATGGGTCTAGTCTGGAAAGGGGGTTTATTTAAACTTCATGTAAAGGAATAAATGGACTCCCCCAAATTTCCAGTAATTATGATTATCTAAAGTGTTACAGAGTGCCTCTGGAGGCAGTGGTTTTCCACAAAATAGAAGTCTTCAAACAAAGACTAAATGTCTGATTTTGGAGGGTTTAACATGTAGCAAAGGGGATGCTCATTCAGTGTAGTTTAGACTGGATGTCATCTCTGATTCTGTGTCTAGGAGAACATTAATAACATTTGAGACAATAATATAGTTTTTAAGGGGCTGAATATGATTGCAAGGGGATTGAGGAAGGAGTAGTAGGTGGGGAAAGGGGAAAGAAATCAGGGGAAAACATTTTTTCCCCCAAATTTTTGTCATCAAGTTGAGAAAAAAATGGTGGATAGGGTAAAAAACATAAAACTAAGGTATTTATTTCCTACAGTTCTGAAACAACATAAACATGTTTTTAGGCAGATATGAAGGAATGAATAGAGAGGGAGAAATGAAAATTCTGTTTATGCATATACCTTGCTATTTCACTCCTTGCAGCACTGTGGGCAAGGGTAGGGGCAAGTTTAGAAGCAGCCACTTTTCATCTTTGGCAAAGCAGAGCAATGAGTAACATGTATTCAAGGTGTGTCACCATCAAGAATATATAGAGGTGTCTGATGTGAAATTTAAAGGAAGAAATATAATAGTACCTACTACTGCAAGTTCCTACACCAGAAGTGTTGTGTTGGATTTTGTTGCTTGAAAAACCATGACCTCAGTTAATCAACTGGGATCCAGGAATAATAAGATAATAACAATGACAATAACTATTTTTATGTATTTATAGTATTATATAGTTATATAATATTAATATATTTATATTATTATATAAAATGATTTTTAAAAAGTTTACAAAGTACTTTTACATATGCTATCTCATTTGATCCTCACAATAACCCAGTAGGGTAGATGCTATTATCTCCATTTAACAGATAAGCAAACTGAGGTTGAGGGGTTAATGCAATCTTTCTGACCACAAGTTATTGTTTGGGGTCCACCATCTCCTACTGGAGGCCTTTTCTGATCCATCATCTTCTAATCCTTTCATATGTATATTTTCTTTTACTTACCTTGCTTTTCACTTTTGCTCTTGTAGCCTACACTTCCAAATAAGCAATTCATGTGCCCACCATGGGACCTTCAGTTTCTGAGTAGTGAATATTCACCATATGAAGCCTGGACCTAGATTCCCCAGTCATATTCACACCTTGCCAAAATGTGTACCCCTCCTCCTACCTCCTACCTATTTCTGATCAAGTTGACAGAATAATAGTCAAATTAACACTATCAAAACTCCACTCTCAGGCTACCACTCCTCTATATATGGAGTCTTCCTCTATTTGAAGGTAATTTCTTTGAGAATAGTGGTTGTGACCCTATGGCATGGGTGCCAAAGATGGCATGCAGAGCACTGTGGGCACTGGGTCACCCTTCCCCGCCTCCCCCAGAGCTCTTTACTAGAAAGGCCCAGGGGCTCGGACAGAGCTGCACACACACACACACACACACACACACACACACACACACACACCAGGCCTGACCCCATTTTTTCACATCCTCTGCCCCTCTGCCCAGCAGTCCAATGAGAGCACACAGGAATAAGGTGGAAAGCTCACAGGCAGCAGAGCTGGAGGGGAGAAAGTGCCTGGGCCACTTCCCCCACCCCTCACTTGCTGAGGACATTCCTTACTTCTCCCACTTAGCAGCTTAATGGGAGCACTTTCTTGCTCCCCTCTGTGGGGTAAAGGAGTGGGATGGGACAAGGCATACCTGAAACTTGGCGGGGGGTAGGGGTATGGCATGTGGTCTCTGGGGACAGGTGGACAAGGCACTTCATCTAGGGGGTAGAGGGGCCCGGCACTCCATCTCTAAAAGGTTTGCCATCACTGGTATAGGACATTTCACTTTTGTAGTGTATCTCTAATGCTTAGCATAGTGACTGGCATAGAGTAAGTGCTTAATAAATATTTTCCCATTCTATATCCTTCCATTCTAGGACCTATTTTTAATAAATTTAATAAATAAATAAATAAATGAATGAGAATTTGCCCATCTTTGCTTTAACTGTATTCACCTTCCCTTTACTGATAGATAGATAGCCATGATGAGTGATTCATCATGATATCTGGGAGACGAGCCAGGGAATGTGGTGAAAGTGAAAGGAAAATGGTCAGTGAAAGGTGGTGGCTGAGGGATGCTTTTCTCTCTTGGCAGGATGATAAGGTCAATCAGAACCCTTCAATGGATTCCTAGGGGATGATTCTGAAGTACTGTATTAGGAAACATTATTCAGAAAAGAGCAAAAATAATTTTCATGGTAGGGATGCAAATGTGGGTGATTTGGTTTAAGGCCAAAGGTGGGCAGTTTAGATTTGTGTGTAGTTTGGATGTAGCCAACTCCTGTGGGATTTTGTCACTTTCTTCCTGTCCTCAATATATGGAATTATTGAATCTCATAGAAGGAAGGGTTCTGCATCTTGAGTTACCTAAGCTTATAAAGAAACCCCCCCATCACCACTCCCTTTCCAACCTCCCACTCTATCCAAGTATATTGGAGAAATGGCCAGCCAGCCTCTGCTTCCACTTTTGGAAAGTTTCCACTTTTGGAAAGTTTTTATGGTTTCTATTTCTCATGATACATCTCCTTACATTTTCTTACCAATTTGCAGTATTCTGGGGCTACTACTATACTATGCTCCAGGAGATATTTATTAGGAAACTCCATCATCTGCAAGATCTCTTCAGTCTTGGTACAAATGAGATAATAATTGTCAAGTTATATTTTATATTATAAATATATATATATATATATTATAAAATAATAGCATGGTGCCTGGCATATAATAAGCGTTATATAAATGCTACCTATTATTATTATTGTTACTGTACCTTATCACTGCACTGTGCCCTTTTGATTGAAGGGTAGAGCCATGAACTCCAAAGCCTCCATACAAGGAGGGAATTGTGTTAAGAAATATAATTTCTCAACTGGCTGCACTACTTTGAGGCTTCTTTGACTTCTCCATCATGCCCTTGCCCCTTCTACAATTTTCAGAGGGTTTTGGTATTATCTTACACTCTAAGATTATAAACTCCTTGATGAAAGAGGCTGTCTTTCTTATTACAAATTCATACCCTCCCCCATATTTAGTATAGTGTCCAGCACATAGTAGGAGCTTAATAAATGTTTTTGACTATTAGAGATGGAGGTCTTTGGCTCAAATCCCACCTCCAATGTTTGCTATCTATATGGATATGGAGAAGTCATTTACCTTTCCTTGTTTTATTCTTCTGCAAAATGAGGAAAATACTTAAGCAAAGAAGCCCCTTCAGGGTCTTTATCTATGAACCAGCGAACTTTCACCAATACTCCTGTAAAATGGTATTACTCTGGTCCCATTCCCTGGGGTTTTTTCTTCTTAGCCATTAGCTAGAGACCCTATGAATTGGTTTTCCCTAAATATTTGGAGCCCTAACACCTCAGACACAGATTAATGTTAGTGAAATGTTTACATCAGAAAGAGAGCAAGAACAAATATAAACATATTTCCTTCATATAATCCTCCTTTATTACCTCAGTTTCTGGTGATGGGATAAGGATTAGACTGCTCACATTAACTGTGTTCCTGCATAGAATTAGTTCTAAGACCAATTCCAGCATCCTATTGGTGCTGCAGGTGACCCTGGCTTGTTGAGACTTCTTTCCTGGACTGCCCACAACATCTGAGCTTAAATCTTGGGCTCCAGAATCTTCTTGACTTGAACTTCAAATTTGTTACTCCGTTTGCTATATCAAGAACTAAAAAAGAATAAAAAATAAAAAAAAA
>NC_058130.1:748256753-748314601 GCF_016433145.1 Gracilinanus agilis
AAGGAAGGAAGGAAGGAAGAAAAAGAAAGAAAGAAAGAAAGAAAGAAAGAAAGAAAGAAAGAAAGAGTTAGAAAGGAAGAAAAATATATTCAGGGCAGATGTGAATAAATATAGTATAGTTAAATAAAGTTATAGGGAAGAGTTGACTATTAACATACCCCTCCTCTAAATTCGCAGTTGGAGGATCAAGAAAAGATATCATAAGACAGTTGGTATTTGAGCTGAAGAGGGAAGAGAGGAATTTCATGAAGCAGAAATGAGGAATAGTATGAATTCTAGGATTGAGGAACAGCAAGGCAAAGCAGGGGGATAAGAAATGAAGTGGCATGTATGAGGAACAGAGAAAAAGCCAGTTCAGCTACACTATGGAATACAGGAAGGGAAATAACAAGAATAAAAAGCAGGTTGGGGATAGGTAGTGAAGGCCTTTAAAAACCAAACAAAAAGCTTATACTTCAATGTTGAATTAATATGAAGACACAGGAGTTTACTGAGTAGAGTGATATGGTCATAACTATGCTTGAGAAACGACCCTTAGACCTTTCTGTGGAGGTTGAATGAAAGTTGAGAGAAATAAAGCAAAACCAATTTGCAGGCAATTGCAATACTAGAGCATTTTGAAATTTACAAATTTACAAATATCTTGTTTTATCCTCACAAAAACTGTGGGAGGTAGATGCTGTTATACCCCCATCTAATAGAGGAGGAATCTTTTTTAAAAGATTAAAAGACTGGATCAAAGGGCATTCAGTCTTTTAAAGCCCTTTGGGCATAGTTTCAAATTATCATTCAGAACGGGTGGATCAATTCACAACTCCACCAACTATGCGTCAATGTCCCAATTTTGCCACATCTCCTCCAACATTCACAACTTTCCTTTGCTGTCATGTTAGCCAATCTTCTAGGTGTGAGGAGGTACCTCAGAGTAGTTTTGATTTGCATTTCTCTAATTATTAGAGATTTAGAGCCTTTCTCATGTGCTTATTGATAGTTTTGATTTCTTTATCTGAAAATTGTTTATTCATGTCCCTTGCCCATTTATCAATTCGGAAATGGCTTGATTTTTTGTACAATTCATTTAGCTCCTTATATATTTGAGTAATTAGACCTTTGTCAAGAGTTTTTGCTATAAAGATTTTTTCCCAATTTGTTGATTCCCTTCTAATTTTGGTTGCATTGGTTTTATTTGTACAAAACCTTTTTAATTTAATGTAACCAAAATTATTTATTTTACATTTTGTAATTTTTTCTTTTTCTTTTTTTTAAACCCTTAACTTCTGTGTATTGGTTCCTTGGTAGAAGAGTGGGCAATGGGGGTCAAGTGACTTGCCCAGGGTCACACAGCTGGGAAGTGTCTGAGGCCAGATTTGAACCTAGGACCTCCCGTCTCTAGGACTGACTCTCAATTACTGAGCCACCCAGCTGCCCCTGTAATTCTTTCTAACTCCTGCTTTTTCTAACTCTTTTCCTTTCCCAGAGATCTGACAAATATAATATTCTCTGTTTGCCTAATTTACTTATAGTTTCCTTCTTTATATTCAAGTCATTCACCCATTCTGAATTTTTCTTGGTGTAGGGTGTGAGATGTTGATCTAAATCTAATCTCTCCCATATTGTTTTCCAATTTTCCCAGCAGTTTTTGTCAAATAGTGGTTTTTTTGGTCCGCAAAACTGGGCTCTTTGGGTTTATCATAGACTGTCTTGCTCAGGTCATTTACTCCAAGTCTATTTTACTGATCCTCCCTTCTGTCTCTTAGCCAATACCATATTGTTTTGATGATCACTGCTTTATAGTACAATTTAAGATCTGGTACTGCTAGGCCACCTTCCTTAATGTTTTTTTTTTCGTTATTTGCCTTGATATTCTTGATCTTTTGTTCTTCCAAATGAACTTTGTTATAGTTTTTTTCTAATTCAGTAAAAAACGTTTGTTGGTAGTTTGATAGGTATGGAACCAAATAAGTAAATTGATTTGGGTAGAATGGTCATTTTTATTATGTTAGCTTATCCTACCAATGAGCAATCAATGTTTTTCCAATTGTTTCTATCTAGTTTTAATTGTTTAGAAAGTGTTTTGTAGTTGTGTTCATATAATTCCTGTGTTTGTTTTTTGTAGATAGATTCCTAAGTATTTTATATTGTCTAGGGTGATTTTAAATGGTAGTTCTCTTTATAACTCTTGCTGCTGAGATGTGTTGGAAATATATAGAAATGCTGATGATTTATGTGCATTTATTTTGTATCCTGCAACTTTGTTAAAGTTGTTGATTATTTCCACTAGCTTTTTAGTTGTATAAACCACTGCTGGATTTATACCCCAAAAAGATCATAAGGAAAAAGACAAGTACAAAAATATTTATAGCTGCACTCTTTGTAATGGCAAAAAACTGGAAAATGAGGGTATGCCCTTGAACTGGGTAATGGCTGAACAAATTGTAGTATCTGCTGGTGATGGAATACTATTGTGCTTAAAGGAATGATGTACTTGAGGAATTCCATGTAAACTGAAAGACCTCCAGGAACTGATACAGAATGAAAGAAGCATAACCAGGAGAACATTGTACACAGAGACTGATACACTGTGGAAAAATCAAATGTAATGGACTCTTGTACTAGCAACAATGCAACGATCCAGGACAATTCTGAGGGACTTATGAAAAAGAACGCTATCCACATTCAGTGCAAGAACTATGGCAGTAGAAACACAGAAGAAGAACAACTACTTGAATGCATTGGTTGATGAGGATATAATTTGGAATGTAGACTCTAAACAACCACCCCAGTGCAAATATCAACAATATGGAAATAGGTCTTGATTGATGACACATGTAAAAACCACTGGAAATGCACATTGGCTACAGGAGGTGGGGAGTTGGGATGGGTGGAAGGGAGAGTAAGAACATGAATCATGTAACAATGGAAAATTTTCTAAAAATAAAAATTAAAAAATGGTAAAAGGCAACCAAGCTAGTAAATGTCTGGTAATGGGCTGGTAACTTAATTTTAAGAGAATAATTTCAGTTGAGTAATAAAGCTGTAACTTAGTATGCAAACAGTTGAGAAGAGAATGATATACATTTCTGTGTTTATGAGAAAGAATTGTATCAGTATTTGTTTTTACTAAACCATTTCATTAAATGAACTAATTGTGATATCCAGCTGACTAGTAAAAATAAATCTATTGATGATGGTTCACAAGCCATGGTTTCAAGAGGATGTGGGTATTGTGAATACATCTACTCTGAGGGACTTTTTCCAGAGATCCCACATGTGAAAGGGCTCACCCCATGGACTACAAATATATAACTCAATAAATATTCATTAAAAAATCAGAAAATTCAGGTGGAATGGTCAAATCTATTTAGGGCCATAGAAAAAGTCTAGGCATTATATATTACCCAATCTAGTCAGGAAATTTTCCCAAAATTCATGTCCCTATACTGATGATTAGGAGTGATGTACCGCTACTGTTGGTTGAGTCTCACAATGAGAAGAAGCTGGGAAATCAGTTTCCATATTATCATCATTTTCATTCAATTTTGGAGCCACCGAATGTACTATTTAAAAAGAGTCATTTAATAAAGTTGAACCAAAATTCTATTAAAAGTTGAAGGTTGCTTCCTGTTAATAAATCCTGAAATTCTATAATAGTGAATAACAGCTAGTTGAATTTTTGCAGGGACAGAGATGAATAACAACCTCATTTACATGAAAGTTAAAGTTATTGAAATCCATAATATATATGTATATACATACATATATACATATGTATACATATATAAACATGACTAGAAAAAGTATTTGCTCCCAAACCCATCATAGATATACCATAATGTAGTAGAAAGAATTTTGGAACTGGAATCTGAATGAACTAGATGCATATTGAACCGTGTTGTACTTAGCAAGTCTCTTAAACTTTCTGAGCCTCTGTTTTCTCATCTGTAAAATGGAATCAAAATACTTGTAGTCCTAGCTTCACAGGGTGGTTAAGGTTAGTGTACATAAAACAACATAAAAGAATATATTGCTGGAGGCAACATGGAGACATTCTGTTTCTTAGAATCTCTGGTTTCCTTTGAGGCTCGGTTCTTGTGCCGATTCCTAGGCATGATCTTGCCTAATAACTTGAATCCTTAATGTTCTATCTCCCCTCAAATTGTCCTCTAAAGAGTTACCTGCTTGGGAGAAGCATAATGGATAGATATTTGACTGCAGGGCAAGAAGGTACAGTCAAAGCTAATTTGGGGGCAGCCAGAGGGGCCAATGGATAGACTGCCAGGCCTGGAGTTGGGAGATTCTGAGTTCAAATTTGACCTCAAATATTTCTGAGCTATGTGATCTTGAGCAAGTCACTTAATCCCCTTTGCCTAACCCTTGCTCTTCTGTCTTAGAATTGTAACTAAGGCAGAGAGTAAGAGGTTTTTTTTTTTTAAAGCCTGACTTCTTGATTGTGTGATCCTAGGCAAGTCATCTAACTTTTAAGTGTGTCAAGGTACCTTATAAATTGCAAGTGAGATACTGATCTCCGTAGGCAGAGGAGGTTTCCCATAAAGAATTCCCTACATGGATGAAATCACAGATTAAGAAGGAGGTAAAAATCTTTTCAGTTTTATTGTTGAAAACCCTATCATTTCTCTAAAAATTTTATCTTCTTGAGAGCAAGGTCAATATCTCACTGTCTTCATATTCCCATATGCCATAAGTGCTATGATAGGCAATTAAAAGATAAAAACATGTTTCATTGAATAGACTTAGACTATACACCATTCATGATACTCACTTAATATCTTATTTTGAGAATTTATTTCATATCTTTTTCTTCTTGCTTTTCCTGATATGGAGCCTCTCCTCTCTTGGCATGAAGCCTTTGCACAAGCTATTCCCCTTATAAATTCCCCTGTAATGCACACTGTCCTCATCTTGGCTTCTTAGAATCAGTAGTTTCTTTCCAAGTATAATTCAAATGCTCCTGACTCTACAGGGTCTTTTCTGATTCCAACAAGCTTTGGGCATCCCACTCCTAGTTATCTTGTGTTTATTTTCTGTATACTCATGTGTACGCATGTTGTTTCTTCCAAATACATTGCAAAATCCTTTAAGACAGGAACTTTTTATCTGTGGTTTCCTCAAGACCTCCCAGTTGTACCTATTCATAGTAAGTATTTAGTAAGTGTTGGTAGATTGGTTAATTAATTGATTAGGGGATGGTTTTGACCTAGTCCTTTGCCTTATCCCTTATAAGCACTTAATAAACATATCAATTATTGATTTGGATTAGAAAACATATCATGTATCAGGCTAATGTGGGTAGACATTATTTGGTGTCTCCCCTCTTTTCTTCTATCATGTCTATCCTTTTGTTTATTTTCCTTTTTTCCAGTACAGAATAGTAAAACTGAACCAAAAGAGAGTCCAAGAATGATTACTCTAATTAGATATTGGCAAATATTCCTAAAGCCTCTTCCACAACTACTTGCCCAAAAGAAAGATTCCCAGATATTCTATCTGGTCATTTACATTCAGATTTTTCAACCTACCAAGTTAAGGGAGTAAATAGAACCTAGAGGCAATACACAGAGACATATGAGATTGGGGAGGAACCTGTCATCTGATGAACCTGCTCTGTATTTCAGGATAATGACACGGGTGTTCTTGAGGTGAATGGAGGACAAAGATTTCCAATCTTTGCCTTTGGTTATTTACCAACATGTTTTTAATTTGCCATAGCATGAGAAATAGGAGAAGTTTTCAACCAGCAATGTTAGAGCCATGGTTAGACCTCATCAGCTCTGACAAAGTTACTGTACAGAGATCCTTGGGGTTTCTTTGAGGGACATAGGGAAAGATGATATAAAAGAGCACACGGCCTTTGAGTGTAGTATTCAATCTGTCACACTTTCTTTTCAAAGAGGAAGCAGGGTTGAAAGTAAAAATGATGGTTTTAGAAAGACTGAGGTTCAAATTCTGGAATTAAAACTTAATAGATGTCTATAAGACTCAGTTTCCTCATCTGTTTAATGGCGATCACATTACCTATCTCATAGGATTCTTGTGAGTGTCAAATAGTATAATATATGTAAGGTATTTCATGAATGTAAAACCGCTAAATCAGGATCTCAGATAAGATCTGGTCCAATCCACAACTTTTTACAATGGAGAAAAAAGTGAAGGGACTTGTCAAAGGTCTTCTAGGTAGTTAGCAATTGAGGCAGAATCTAAATCCAGGCCCTCTGAACCCCACTCGGCCTTCTTTCCACTATATTATATGGAAATATGATAATTGTAAATTAAAGGTCATCTTTGACCATGCTACTCCACCACTCAAGAATCTTTGATGACTCCATATTATGAATTAAATTGATTCCTAATTCTTCAGTACAATTTTCAGGGTTGTCAATGATTTCCCTCTGCTGACCTTTCCATTTCCCTCTCCCACCACAGCCCAGTATAGGACTTTCCTCTTTAAGCTATGTGACAGTCCAGCTGGTTGAATTACTGAATAATTCTTGGTTTTCCCCTCTTTCCAATCTTTGTTTCTTACTAGTCCTTTTTCCTTAAATGCCTTCCACTCCATCACTGTCTGTTAAAAGCCTACTCAATTGTTCAAGTGCAACTCAAATGAAACTTTTTCAAAGAAGCTTTCCCTAACTGCTAATCCCATAGGCAGGTATAGTCTCTTCCTCTTTTGAATTCAAGTTATATTCTATAAACTGTTGATGCTTATAACCTTCTGTCTTACATTTTTATTATTGTCATTTTTTTCAGTCATGTCCAACTCTTCCATGACCTCATTTGGGGTTTTCATGCCAAATATTTCATGTTATATTTTTGTTGTTGTTCAGTCATATCTGATTCGTCAGGTCCCTATTTCACATTTGCATGGCAAAGATTCTAGAGTGGTTTACCATTTCCTTCTTCAAATTATTTGACAGATGAGGAAACTGAGGCAAAGAGTTAAGTGACTTGCCCAGGGTCACATAGCTAATAAATATCTGAGAACAGATTTAAACTCAGGTTGATGACTCTTCTCCATTTCAGGTCCAGTACTATTTACTGTGCCATCTAGCTGCCTTCTGCCTTACATTACAGTGTTATATAAATGTTTTATCTATTTTACTAGATTACAAACACCTTTGAGGGCAGATAAGGTATATTATTCAAAAGTAGAAAATTAGTAGTAGTCAAAATGTATGTGAATTTTTTTTTTTAATTTTTTTTTTTAAACCCTTGTACTTCGGTGTATTGTCTCATAGGTGGAAGACTGGTAAGGGTGGGCAATGGGGGTCAAGTGACTTGCCCAGGGTCACACAGCTGGGAAGTGGCTGAGGCTGGGTTTGAACCTAGGACCTCCTGTCTCTAGGCCTGACTCTCACTCCACTGAGCTACCCAGCTGCCCCTGTATGTGAATTTTTGAAAGACATTTGATGGATTCTCTCATGACAACCTTGCAGGCAAAGAGAGATGTAGACTAGACAAGTGATACCAAAAAGGAGGAACGAAAGCCACTAGAATCCCTGCTAGCATGCATTGACTTAGAAAACCACATGTTAGCATTATCTATGTTTTAATTTATTTTTATTTATTTTCTTAAGTATTTCCCAATTACATTTTTATCTGGTTCTGGCACATTCAACCTGTTGTGAGCAGCCATGCAGGTTATGGACAGAATATTTGACGCATCTGGGCTAGATGGTTATATGGTTTAGTGGATTTGGAATTGACTGTACTCCAAGAGTACTGATGAATTGATCAATATTGCCTGGGAGTAAAAGCTCTAGCAAAATGCTCCATGGACCTGTCATTAGCTTTTCTTTATTAAACATGTTTATCAGTGATTTGGACAAAGGCATAGATAGTATGCATATCAAATAAATCTATAAATGACACAAAATTAGAAGGTACATTTAACTCAGTGGATGACTCTAGTAAAAACAATGAAGATGATTATCGCTCATACTTGGGCTTGTTGCAATGATCAAATGACATAATCTGTGTAAAGTGCTTTGCAAACCTGAAAACATTCTGTAAATGTGAGAAAACTATAGGCTGCATCAAGAAGCACTATATCCAGTGCTAGAAAGGTTGATAAATAAGTGGTATTTAGAGGGAAAGTAGTGAAATGGAGAGAATATTGGACCAGGAATCCAGAAGACTTAGGTTCAAATCCTGTGATATTGGAAATTTGGGGTCCTTGATTTTAATATTGAGGTCTCTGGTATAAACTTCCTGTGGATGTTTAGGGGACTTGAAAACTACATTTCCCATGATTCCTCTTGTGTAATACAGGTGGGCAGGAAGTGTGATTATGTAGAAAGAGGTATAAGGCTTGGGATGAGATTGGGATGTGTGCTCTTTGCTAGGAAGCAGCCAACAGGAAGGTATGGTGAGCATTCGAATTAGATCTTAGCAGGCATGTAGTTCTTTTTAATTATCAATATAGCTGTTAATAAAACCCTAATATCTTTAAATATACCCTTCTATATTAATTTCATCTGTAACAATCCCATCCCTGACACTAGCCACATGGCGCTGGTCAAATAATTTGCTATCTTTGGGCCTCAGTTCCTTCATCTGTAAAATGAAAGGGTGATAGCATGTGAGGAAACTTCTAGCTCTAATGGTATGATTTTACTCTGCCTGAGTGATAGCCTATCTATGGTACTGAGCTCAATTTAAGGTATCACAATTTAGAAAGGATAATGACAACCTAGAGTACATAAACTAGAAAACTAATAAAAATGATGAAGGTTTACTGGTATGGCGACTGTCAACCTTGAAATATGCTGATTTCTTGAAGGAACTGGACCACTAGAAGGAGGATGAGATAATTCCTAACTAAATGATATCAAAGTATTTGTCTTCTATATTTTATTTTATTTTGTTTTTTTAAATCCTTATTTTCCATCTTAGAATCAATACTGTGTCTTGGTTCCAAGGCAGAAGAATAGTAAGGGCTAGTCAATGGGGTGAAGTAACTTATTCAGGGTCACACAGCTAGGAAGTGTCAGTACAGATTTGAACCCAGGTCCTCTTGTCTTTAGACCCGTCTCTCAATCCACTGAGCTACCTAGCTGTCCCCTGTCTTCTTCGTTTTAGAAGGATTATTGATCAAAAAAATGGATGGATCACAGAGCATTTAAAATCTATCTTAGATCTGTGTTTCCATGATTTTGTGGTTTTTAAAGTCCTTGTACAGCTAGAACATTATTTGTCTTATAGTAGGTGCTCTATTGTTTATTGAATGCTTCAATTACATTGGACTGCAGTGCAAAAAAAAACATTTACTTGTAGAAAACATCTTCATTGTCCAAACATATAGGTCTACTAAAATATGTGTCCCATTTCCATAGTTTTATTCTATATATTCTGGGTGAAAGTTTAACAATGGAAGTTTTCATCTTGGGGGATGCCTTTATATTCAAGGAATATTGACAAAACTGGGAACATTTTGGTTGGACAATGGAAAACCAGGAGGTACTTTCAAGATCACTGACATCAAGGGTCCCTTCACCTCTGTGGGCCTCAGTTTCCTCATATGTAACATGTAGATGTCTCTGAATTCCCTTTTGTTTCTAGATCTTATGATCTTATTTGAAGGCTTATTATGAGAAAAAAGGACTTACATTTACTTTGTTTGGTACCAGAGGTTCCAACTAGGATTAAGGGTTGGAAATTTCAGAGTGAAAGATTTTGATTTCATTAAAAGGGAGAAAGGGGAGAAAAAGTTCAATAATAGTGCTCTCCAAAAGTAGAATGGGTTGCCTCAGGAGGTTATAGGTTCATAGTTCCCGGAGATTTTCCAGCACTACCTCAGTGATTCCTCAGAGATGTGGAAGAGGGAATTTTTGCTAAGGTATGGGTTGGCTACCTTGATGCTATTCAGTCCTAGACCCCATAATCTTCTTCATGGGCTTGTGATATAAAGTTGAAAAGATCTCAGAAACTACTGGGTAAAACCTCTTTATTCTAGAGATGAGACCTAAAGAAGTTGCATCTTTTCCATAATCACTTAGTAAGTAAGAATCAAATATGGGATTTGAATCCAAGTCCTGTGATTCCAGGGCCAGTGGTTATGATGATGATGACAGTAAGCATTTATTAATGCTTTAGGGTTTTCAAAGCACTATACAAGTAATATCTTATTTTATCCCAATAACATCCCTGGGAGATAAATGATGTTATTATCACATTTTGCAAATAAAGAACCTGAAGCAGAAGTGACTTGATCAAAGTCACATAGCTGGTGAGTTTCTTAGACCAAATTTGAATTCAGATCTTCCTGATTCCAGTCCCAGTATTCCATCCATTGTGTCACTTGGCTGTGCTCTTTTTTCTTTAATGCTTGAAAGACTCATGGGGAAAAAAGATGATTAAATATATATTTTCCTTTGTTACAAAGGAAAAATTAGGAAAATTTCTAATATTTAGTACCACCTCAATGTGGAATGGGCTGTCTTTTGAGGGAGTATATTCCCTTTTACTGGAAGCCTTCAAGCAGGTGCTGGATATTTACTCATTGAGGGAATCATGGATGGAATTTTTGTTCCCATATGGGTTGGATTACATGATGTCTGAGATCTCTTCCAGTACTCAAATCACCTAATGCTTTATCACCTAAGGATCAGTGGAGTTCTTGCCATTCTCCCCAAACTCTTACTAGTACAGTTTCAGAGTTTGAAAATGGGGAAGGCTAAGCCTGGTGACTTTCCCTATCAAAATGTCGGAGATGGGATTTATTATACTATTTAGTTTTCATTAGTCACCATTAATTGTGAGAAGTGCTTGTTGGAAGTCATTAGCCGAGGTCTTCTAGGTCATACAATGATACTTTCAATTAATCCAGTAAAAAAGCTTTTTGTGCCGCAACTGGCTACGTAGTTGTTAACATGCTATTAGAGTGCAGGCTCCAATTTTCTCCTTTCCAGACAATGCACAACTCGGCAGTGGCAGATATGATTTACACGTAATCAAAGTGGATTATGCAAGCTTCTTTTCAAATTAATAGGAATAATAAAAGACTTCACAGCCATTTTTATACCTAAGCCTTCTCATATTTTAGAATAAAGGCAGAGGAGGGAAAAGAACTTGGTATATATCTATAGCTCATTTATTATTTTTTTCCCAACGCTATAAGAAGTCTGCAGTGCGGTGCTCTGGAGTTTAGGGAAAACACACACACACACACACACACACACACACACACACACACACAATCAAAAAACAATGAAATTCAATATGCTCTGTTCATCATTTCAGCATTCTGTGAAACAAATGAGAGGCACATTTTGGCATGGATGGTGGTCTAGAGGGCTGGACATTGTAACTGCAGTTAGGAAGGCCTAGATTGGAATAGTCATCTATAAAATGAGGATAATAATACCTTAGCTGACTTCCTCATAAGCTTATGGGAAGGCTCAAATGAGATAATGTAGGTAAAGTGCTTTATAGACTTGAAAGTACTATTCATGTGGCAGTTATGATTGTTATTATGTTAAGCTAGAATCGGTCAAATTGTAGCTCTCTCTACAAATTGTTGCTCTGTGAAGGCTACAGTGCTAAAATGGGCCCCCATCCCTATTAGTGGTAGCAAGGTGGCACACTAGACAGAGAACTACATGCGTAATGACTATAACTACAACAATAACAACAATAATAGCTAGAATTTATATAGCATTTTGGGGTTTGCAAAACACTTTACATGTTATCTCATTGAGGCTGTTCTTTCTGCTTCATAATAACTCTGTGAGGTAAGTGCTATTACTATCCTAGTTTCACAGATCAGGAAACTGAGGCCAAGATTCTGTACCTTACTTAGGGTCATATAGCTCATAGATGTCTAAGGCAGGATTTGGGCATGGGTTAATTGATCATTGGAGTTCCCAGGTTGACAACTCTACTAAAGTAGATGAGGCCGACTGAATCTATCCATTATGATATTTAATTTTATATAACATTTTAAGGTTTGTAAAGTGATTTACAAATATTATCTCATTTGATCATTACCAATATCTTCTTAATAAGGTGCTATTATTAATTCTATTTTATCCTCGAGGAAATTGAGGCAATCAGAATTAAATGACTTGCCTAGGGTCACAATTAGGAAACATCTGAGGCCAGCTTTGAATTCAAGTCCTCCTGAATCTAGGTCCAGTGAGATATCAACTATATTATCTTGTTGCCTGAAAGCAGAGTCAAGGAAGAAGGACATTCTAGCTATGGAAGACAAGTGCTTTGGATAGATCACTGGACTTGGAGTCAGGAAGACGTGAGTTCAAAGTTGATTCCAAACACTTCCTAATTGTAATCCTAGATAAGCCTCTGTTTCCTCAACTATAAAATGGGATTAATAATAGTGCCTTCCTAAATACTGTCAAATGATCCAATCACTTTGGAAAATAATCTGGAATTATAATTAGAAAACATAAAACTGTAAATATCTTTTGACTGAGTAGTACCACTATCAAGCTTATTTCTTAGATTATCAAGGAAAAAGGAAAATAAAATATATTTTCTAAAATATTGTGGTAGCTCTTTTTGAAGTGTCAAAGAACTGGAAACTGGAGGGATATCTATCAACTGGTGGATAGTTGTGGCACACTATTGTAATGGAACACTATTATACCACAGCAGATGACAAGATGATCACAAAAATCCCTGGAAAAGACACCCTATCTTTAATCTTTTGGTGATATAGACCTGGTGGTGATATTGCTGGGTCAAAGGATATGCACAGTTTATGTCCCTTTGGATATGATTCCAGATTGCCCTCCAAAATTATTGTATTGGTTCACAGCTCTACCAACAGTGTATTTATGTCCCAGTTATTCCATATCCTCTCCAACATTTATCTTATTTCTTTTTTGTCATGTTAGCCAGTCTGATGGGTGTGAGGTGATATCTCAGAGTTGTTTTAATTTCCATTTCTCTTATTTATAAGGATTTGGAGCATTTTTTCATATGACTACAGATAGTTTTCATTTCTTCATATGAGAATTGTCTGTTTATATCCTTTGACCATTTGTCAATTGGGGATGCTTTGTATTCTCATAAGTTTGACTCAGTTCTCTATTTTTTTTTGTTCTTGTTTTTTTTTGGGGGGGGGGAGAGGGGAAAGTAAGACTAGTCATTTGATGTCTTTTAGAAAGTCTCATGGGTAACTCCCTTTACTGATTCAGATCCTATCAAAAGGGTCCTGCAGTTAATGAATTTAGAAAATTGCCTGGGGCAATGGAAAGTTAAATGATTTGCTCATACTTATATAGCCAGTATGTGGCAGAGGAAACATTTGATTCTTTTTGGTTTTGAGACCAGTTCACTGTCATCAATGATGCAGAGAGAGAGAGAGAGAGAGCAGAGACAAAGAAAAAGAGATGGATATATAGATAGATATAGATATAGATATAGATATAGATATAGATAGATAGATATTAAATAGATAGATAGATAGATAGATAGATAGATAGATAGATAGATAGATATACCAATATAATCACTTAATTGGCATTTATCAGATGTTTACTATATGTCAAGCACTCTGCTAAATCTGAGGATGCAAAGAAAGTAGAAGGACAGTTTATATCCTCAAGGAATTCAAAGTCTAATAGGAAGGACAACATATAAACAAATACATATAAATATGCTATAGGCAAAATAAACTGGAGATAATCAATAGAGGAAAGGCACTAGCATTAAGAATAATTCAGAAAGGCTTCTTTTAGAGGTGAGATTTAGCTGAGACATTTAAAGAAGCCAAGGAAGCAAAGGAGGCAAAGTTGAGGAGGGAGAGAAATTCAGACATTAGAGATGCCCAATGAAAATGCCAAGATTCAAAAAACGAGTGACTTATGTGAGGAAGATCTAGAAAACCAGTGTCTTTGGATCTCAGAGCATGGGGAGTGAAGTAAGGAACAATGAGACTGGAAAAGTGAAAAAGCATTAGGGTATGAAGGATTTTAAAAGCCAAAATGATGACTTTATATTCGATCCTGAAAGTAATACTATTTGAATAAATTGGAATTGATTATAGTGAGTAATGTGATCAGAAATTCATAAGAAAGATCAATTTGACAGCTGAGTGGTATAAGGATGATGTTAGAAATTAAGTCTTATTACATTAGTTTAGAGATAAGAAGTGGAGAAGCTGGCTTGAGAAAGAAGTGGAGTTTGAAACATATCTGAGACAGAGTGTCAGTTTCAAATGTTGACAGTGTGTGTGGGAGGTGTAAGAGTTTTTCTGTGGCAATTATTCTCTGAGAATAGCAGTTGCTCTGAGGGAGCTGGAAGTTGCTCTCTGGGAGTGGTAGTTGCTCTCTCTCTGAGTGCTGAGAACAGGTGACATCTTTTTTTCTCTCTCTCCTCACTGTCTCAAGGTAGAAGGAAAGGAGGGAAAAGCCTGAAGGAGCTAAGTTATTTCCTTTTCCAACTTGGGAAACACTAGTGACTGGCTTTTGCTGTTTCATAAATTGTTTCATATCTGAGAAGACCAAAGAAAGACCTGATCTTTGGTTTAGACTCTGAGTCTGCTAAGGCTCAGAGTACTAACTTGGTTCTTGCTGAGGCTCAGTCAGCTAGCCTTTGTTATTTTTATAACTTGGATATAAAGTTAAGAATTATATACTTATTATAAGGATTATCATGTTAGTTTATTGTAGAATAGGGGAAATTTGGGTTAGTTAGATCAGGAAGCCTGTGGAAACAGGGAGTTTTATTTGGGGGTGGAGTTAGAATCCTTTAGAGTTAGAAATCCTTTTATATCCTTATATTCTCAATAAATAGTTTATTTTTGTATAACAAGAATCTCCTTAGAGTCCCTTCACCTGGATCTAAAAAGAAGTTCATTTATGAGCTACACTTCACTTAAATAAACTGAAGATACTTTGTAAGCACAGCAGAGTATCTAATCAGTTTATATTCACAGTCAATTCATTGAGTTATTACTTTTACAGTGGAGATGAACTTCATATATATACATTCATATACATTGCACATTATTATACAGTCTACATTCTCTTGAGGGGCACAATTGTTCAAGGAGGACTAGAACTTTTGGTGTGAGAATTTGCTGAGCACTTTTTAGACTTCTCCCTCACCTTTAGGGTCCACCTAGCATTTAACTCTCACCTGTGACTCCAAAGAGCCATAGCATGCATAGCAGCTACATTCTGACAATGCCATCTGGATAGATAGACTAACCTATATTAAGAGTAACTGATCAGTGAGTTAAGAGGATGTTTAATCCAAGAATGTGAAGACTTATCCCACAGAACAGATAGAGAGAAAAATTTCTTCCAATGTCAACAAAGGCAGTACTATGGAGCACCTACAACTTGGTCAGATATTGAAGATGCTTAGTTCATCCACATCATTCTGGGCCATCACTAGTCAGTCTGACTTTTTTCTTGCCCCTGGACTCGGAAGATCCCTGAAGTGAGAGCAAGGCTGATGACTTCATGCAACTCTGCCTCACTTAAATAGAATTCATGTACATCAAGCATCACCCCATGATGTAATTGGCTCTTTTTGACAACGCAGGACAACCAATAATAACACTCATTCTCTCTGTATCTCTCTGTCTCTCTCTGTCTCTCAATCTTTCTTGATCTCAAGAGGAGATGAGTCATATACTAGGATAGTGAATTTCACTGGGTTACAGTGTTGTAGTGCATACTTGTTTGATGAACAATTTGAAACTTATAAACTGTTTTATCTTTATATTTTCTAAAATTTTCCAAAATTTTCAATTTCCTCCATGATTATCTATAGGTAACTGACTCAGTGGACAGAGAATCAATGGACTCAGGAGCCTTATTTTGTAGACATTATGGATATATTCACCCAGACATATTTAAAATGCATTTTATCTTGATAGATAGCTGACATACAAACCAGGAAGATCTAGGTTCCAGTCTCAATTCTTGACACATACTGTGTGAACTTAGACAAGTCATTTAACTTCTCAGTCCTCTAGGCAGTTGTTTAAGACTTCAAGTTGCAGAGAAGCTGCCAGCCTGCATTACTGTGGGGAGGGAATTTCCTCACTTAGGAGTCTAAACTAATATAATCACAAGACCAGCCTGTATCCTGATCACTTTGTCAGTAATAAAAACTCATGTATCTCTATATGTCATAGCTGTATAGAAAGGTTTAACAAGACTTGAAAAAACAATCCCCAGCCATCTTCACACCTTGGCACTTCTAAGCGTGTCCTAGCAACCATGTATGTATGCCTAATGAGCATCTACAGCCTCCTGAATAGGGTTGTGGGCAGGGATAGAATTTCCCTGGAGGGAAATCAGGCATTAATTTTGGTGTCTGCAGGGCAGCCAGCACTGTTTGTGTGCTTTGTCTTCAGGGAAAAGTGAAAGGAGCAAGGTTTTGAGCCCTTAAAAACTCTCCAGCAGCATTTCACAGAATCAGAGATTTCAAGAATTGAATGAGACCTCAGCAAGTGCAGAGTCCAAGTTATAAATCCCCTCTAAGATTTACCCAACAAAGGGTCATCAAATCTCTATCTCCAATATTTGGGGAATGAAAATCCCACCTACTCCCTTCTGTGATAGCCCTTTCCACTTTTGTACAGCTTTCATAATTAGGAAGATTTTCCTTTTTTATTTTATTTTATTTTTTCTGCTAGATAGTGAACTTAAATTTTCCTTTTTGTGAGTTTTGCTCAATACTTCTGTTTCTGTCTTATGGGACCAAACAGCAAATCTATTGTCTTTAAGTATAGAAGCCCTCCCCCCACCCCCACATACTTGAATACTATCCTCCCCTGAACTTTCTCTTCTCTAGGCAAAATATCCCCAATTCCTTTGATTTATCTTTAAATTACATGGATTGGAGACTATTCACCATTTTGGTTTTCTTCTTCTGGAATCTCTTCAACTTAGCAATGTCACTCTTAAAGTGGTTTGTATTATTTCAAAGGTAATCTTACCAGGGCATAGGGCAGTGGGACAATTGGCTTCTCAGGACAATTCTCATCCTGAGAATTTTTGTCCTCTCAGATCTCTCAAGTAGCTTATCCCTTTGGGGGCCATTTAGCACTGTTTTGACAATACTGCTCCCTCCTTTCTCTCTCAGTGTTCCTTTCAGGCAATGAAGAAAGACAGAAACTATTCTCAACATGCTTATTGGAATTTTTATTTGTTATTGAGTCATTTCAGTTATATCAGACACCTCTTGACCCTTTTAGGGGTTTTCTTGACAAATATACTAGAGTAGTTTTGCCATTTCCTTCCCCAGCTCATTTTGCAGATTAGAAAACGAGACAAAAAGAGTAAAGTGATTTGCCCACACAAGCTATGTGTCTCAAGTTAGATATGAGCTCATGAATATGAGTCTTCTTGATTCTAAGCCCAATGCTCTATCCACTGAGTCACCTAGACCCACTGATTTAAGTGAAATAGAGAACTTTATTAAGGCAGATGTTTGGTACCAGTCTAATTGTACCTTACCTGGGAAATTCTTAACAATTGTTTGACCTAAAATTATACACCTAAGCACAATTTGTTAGGCACATCTACCACTAATTTTTCAAAACAAACACTTCACTATCCTGAGTGTTGGCTCAGAGCCAACATCTTGAGCTTTATATAGAATTACCTTTTTAAATTCCTTACACCTTGCAGAAGAAGCACTAACATCAAACCTCAGACTTGACAACATAGAGCAGTATATAGCCTCCCTAGGGAAAAGTCAAAGGGGAAAAGAAACCATTATTCTACATTTACTGTTGTTTTTAAAAATAGATCCTTAGTATCATTGTGGGTGAAAGAAGGATAGGAGGGAAATGCAGAGTGATTAAGTAGTCTGTCTGATGGTCCCCTGATCCCAGGAGGCAATTCACTCTTGGGTTTAAGAATCATTTGCTAAAAATGCTTGAAACCAGGATGGCCTTGGCCTGATGGAAAATTGTCTCATGCCAATGTTGGGAGAACCAGGTCCCTCATCTTCAACACAATTTCATAGCATTATACATTTAGAGAACTAGTATGGGCCTTAGAGGTTATCAAGTTTAATCTTCTCATTTTATAGGTAGAAAACTATGGTCCAGTGAATTGTCAAAGGCCTGTAATATCAGAGATTGAATTTAAACTAGTCAGTCACTCAATCAACCAATTCACAAGAATTTTTTACATGCCAACTATATTCCAGGTGTTATCTAATTCTGAGTTTAGGGCTCTTTCCATTAATCTAGATCTCTTTTTAGGTCTTTTTGCTAAATAAAAACATTTATATTTTATTGACTCCTTTTGTTTTTATGTCCCAGACATTTCTGACATTCCTGCCTTCCTCTTTCCCACCCACTTTTTAAATGAACCCTCATTTATGTGAAAAAAGAAATGAGTCAACTTTAAGGATATGGAGACTTTTTCTCAGAATGTATTGAATATTCTGTCTTCATAGGATATGCTCTACATATCTTTCCCACCACTCACATACACACATACTACTTCCTGGTCTTCATCTGAGAGGATGGAGCTAGGTGTGATCTAGAAGCAAAATTTAACTTCTTCAGTGCTACCCATAAATAATACTGGTTGGCATTTTTTGGAGGAAATTCAAGACATATTTTCTTCAGAAATTTGCAACATCAAGAATTTGGATTTTATGCCAAGCCTAAATAATACAAATTGCTTTTATTGTTAAGAATTAGAAATAAAAGAATCAATATACTATGTGCCTCAATTTCCTTTCTTTCTCACCTTGTTTAAAGTAGGGATAGGGCTATATATTGGATAGATGACTGGGCTTGGAGTCAAGAAAACTTGAATTTATATCTTACCTGTATGTGTCCTGGACAAATCATTGTGTGGTGTTGGCAAATTACTTAATCTCAAAGTGCTTCCAGGCAATCTTGACAAGAATTGAAGTTAAAGACTAATAACTAATTGGCAACATATGGATGGAGTCTACACACAGTGAGTTCTTCATGCTGATAAAATCACAGTTGTGGATAAAAAGATAAAGAAAGATTGGATTCTACAATCATAGACATAGCTAGTAGAGACCTTCCTGGGCATTAACTGCAATACTCTCATTTTAAAGATCTAGAAACTGAGATTTATAAGGGTGAAGTGATTTGTTCAAAGATTTTGAATACAGGATCTCTAACTCAAAATCTGGCCTTTTCCCAGATTTTTCCTGATTTCCAAACTAAAGAATAAGTGTAGGGAACTGATCTGATTTCATTTGTATATACGTACACAATACATATATGTGTATATATGCATGTGTGATATATGTATGTGTACATATATGTATGTGTACATATATGTATATGTGTGTATATACAACAGGCATGTATGTATGTACGCATAATTATACATGCACACACATACTCACAACTACCAGATGAGGAAACACCCTCAACCAAAATAGGTCAACACCTTCATTGCAACCTAGAACCTTCAAAAACTTAGCTGGTAGTGGCTTTTCCAGGGTCACACAGACATTTTTCTTTGAGAGGTAGGACCTGAACATCAAGATGGTATCTCTATCAGGGGATAGTCCAGAGTCCTACCACTACAGAATAAAAATGATGGAAATCAAATTTATGAACTCTTTATGTGCTACTGTGTTAGGAACATGGTCTAGATTTCACAGGAGACAGCAGTCTATCTTTATAATTCAAAATACAATAAAGAAATAAAATAAAACCCAGGTCAGCCCTTTTGGAGCCTGTTATATTCTTTGACTCCTATTTAGGGTCCAAATCATTGGCCTAAACTTTCCAAAGATGGTCATTAAAAGTAATAAGAATAAAATCAACATTCTTCTTAAATCCTTCCCTGATTTTTAAGTTTGAATCTCAAGCGAGGCTTAAGCCACTGGTCTGAACTTCCCAGTAAGAGTTATTTAAAAACCCAATAATATTTGAAGTTCTTACTTCCCTATCTGACCCCCAGCACAATAAAAGAACAAACAAACAAAAATTCAGATGCTGACATTTCTGGCCTTGAGATCCTTAAAGAGGATTTAAAAGAAGATTATTTCAGGACTGCCCATCTAGGATCTATAACCACTGAGATCAAGTTCCTTCTAGTCAATCAATAATCAATAGACAGTCTCTATATTTACCTCCAGGGGATAAGATGGCATCTATCTAAATGTATCACAGTGTCTCTCCTAAGTGGCATTCGAATGGAAAGTACTAAGTGTTCTGGCAGAGATGGAGCAGAGTATTGCAGAGATGAAGTGTATGACCTAACTGAGCAAATGAAAATAATAAATCTTGGCAACATCGAGTATGGCTGTAGTGCCAAATGACTCAGAGATGGGATTTATAACAAGTTCCTTATCATAATATGTAGTGGGGAGAGTTTTGTATAAACAACACTCTTCCCAGTGTACAGATGGAGAAAATGAGGCCAAAGCCCAAGATGTTTCAGTAGAGATGTATTATTTGTCAAATAATGAAGAAATATCGAATAAGTTTAGCCTTGGCTCTGTGTATTTTTAAACAAGTTCTTTCAGCGACAAGGAAAGATGGTTGTGTACACAAATGTAAGTTGGTTTGAACAAAGTCATGGCAGCCAAGTCAAATGATCAGATCTCAGTCACGAAGAGTTAAATCCTGGGTTCTGAAAAAATGCTTTCAAATATGACAGCATGACATAGAAATAGGATTGAATCCAGAATCAGTATCCCCTGGCATTTGGATGCCTTCTCTTATTTGTACTAAATGGGCAACCATAGGTGACTCACTTATCCATCAATATTTATTGAATGCCTTATTATGTGCCAGGCACTGTGATAAGTCCTGAAGATACAAAAAGAATTGAACATCCTTGTCTTTAGAGAACTGACAATCTAATCAAGGAGAGAGCATGCAAAGAAATATAGACAAAGCAAGCTACATATAGGAAAACCAGGAGCAAATTAAAAGAAGGAAAGCATTGGAATCAAGAGGGATTAGGGTAGACTTCCTGTAAACATGGGATTTTCATTGGGACTTAAAGGGAGCTAGGGAGGTCAATAGGCAGAGTTGAACAGGGAGAGCATTCCAGACATAACAGCTAGAGTTAGGACTAAGGATCTAGGACTAAGAGATGAAATGCCTTTTTCACTGAAGAGTTACAAGGCCAGTGTCACTGAATTAAAGAGTTTCTATTAGGGAGTAGAAAGTAAGGATGGAAAGGTAGAAGAGGACTATGTTATGAGGGCTTTGGATGCCAAATAGAATACCTGATATTTGAATCTGGAGAAAATAGTGAGCTATTGCAGTTTATTGAGTTTTAGAAAAATCACTTTAGTCACAGAGTGGAGGGTGGTTTAGAGTAGGGAGCGATGAGTACTTGAAGCCAGGAGATCCATCAGTAGCTCTTTTTGCAATAATACAGGTGTGAGGCGATGTGAGCCTGACAGTATCAGAAAGGAGAAGGGGGGTATATTTGAGAGATGTTGCAGGAATGATATCAATAGGTTTCAGAAATAACTTAAATATAGGGGTGAGAGATCATGAAGAGTCCAGGGTGACTCTTGGTTGTGAGCCTGAGGGGACTAGGAAAACAGTGTTGTCTTCTACAGAAAAGGAATGAGCTGGGGTGAGGGTTTAAAGGGAAAGATGAGTTTTGTTTTAGATATATCAAATTTAATATGTCTACTGAATATCCAATTTGAGATTGGTTGAAATCTCAAAAAGCTGAAAGCTGGTTGGAGATTAGAGATTGTTGCTCCGCAGAGAGATTGGAGTAGAGAAAATAGATTTTATTATCCATGAGCCTCAGTCTTTTCATCTGTAAAACTGGCAGCATATGAGCAGTGAGATCCACAGAATACTGAATTAAGAGTCAGAAAAAAAAAACTGGCTTCAAAACTTGCTTCTTACACTTGCTAACTCTATGACCTGGGACTACTCACTTGGCCTCCGAGAAACTCAGTTAATTCCCTAGGACTTAACTACTAAATCTAACTAGGTAAGGCAGTAGATAGAGCTCTTAATCTGGAAGGGAGATATGTATTTAAATCCTGACTCAGACTTCCTAGCTTTGTGACCTTGGGGAATTCACTCAGTCTTGGTTGCCTCAGCTTTTTCAACTGTAAAATTGAGATAACAGCACCTAGGCTCTAGGAGTACTGTTAAGATCAAAGAAGAATGTGTATAAAGTCATTTGCAAATCTCAGAGCACTGACCTAAAAATAGCTAAAGAATATTTGCCTTGGAGTCAATAGTCTGTGGTACTTACCTCATTTCCAACACTTAAAAGTTAGATGAGGGGGGACAATAGATTGGATAGACATCTGAACTTGGAATTGGAAAACCTGGTTTCAAATTTTGCCTATGTGATGATGTGTAAGCCACTTTTATCTTCTGTTCTACACATAGATATTGAATAAGTTGGACTTTTTTCAAATCCTTAGTGTTATATTGAATCTCTGGGAGCTTGAAGTTCATCTTTGATTGATAAATAAGTCAGTTGGATGGAATGTTCCCAGGGAAGTCATGCGAGAGGCAGGAGGGGCAGTTGAGAACCCGGAGCAGAAGTTCTGGGTCTTTGACCTGTGCTGAGGCTGGAGATCAGTGGATCCTGGTCTTGGAGTGAGAGGGTGCAAACATTTCTCTGCAAACTCTTCCTGTACTTGAGATGCCTTTCAACCTGTACCTGACCACCACCTTGGTGTCTACTGCCCCTAGATATTAGGAGTTTCATCATCTAGATATCTAGGTTCCCCAGGGCCTGGGAGGGATCCAGGAAGTGGGCAGGAGACGAAGAAGAGGGTGGAAAGGGTGGACATAACTCAACTGTAAGGCTGAAGATCTATTGAAAAAAGAAGTCAAAGATATCCCAGCAGTTTACCTACTCTGGTTTAGTCCTGGCCAGGCTGAACCAGAGGGAGGCTACATTGATTCTTCATCTGCCAGCAGTTGAGATTTCATTAGTAACCATTAGAATAGGGTCTTCTATACCACAGTCCTTTACCCATATCCTTCTTGTTTAATATAAAGTTTAAAGTACCTTCCTAAAGCAGTTTCAAAGCTTGTTTGGGGAAGGGAGAAATCACTGTCAGAATACAAGGCATTATCCTAGCTAAAGAGCCCAAATCTACATATCAATTAACCCCAGGTGGGTCCTGAAGGGATATACCTCTTAGACCTGAAGGATCCTGTCTGGGCAACTGTTATAAGGGAGAAGGGTCATCTTATTTCTCTCTGTACATCAATTTACCATCTCAAATAGATCAAGAGACCTCCAATAATTATAACAGCCCTTAGTTAACTAATCATCTATGCATAGATTTATATCAATACCTATATAGATATGAAATGTAGAAAACTAAGACATCTCAGATCTCTGAAATATCACAAGATCTCCTTGAATAACTAGTATTGGTTAATGATAACTTCTCATATCTCCTCATGAGTGGTAGAGGTATGTGAAAGAGGCAAAAAAGCCAGCAGATACAGTAGATTTGCTCTGATTAGAAAATTTAGTTAACAAGTTAATACAAAAGACAAATCAAGCAATCAAAGCAAATCATCACTGGTCATTGTTCATCTTCTATCCATCCCCATGAGTTTTGAGCACCTATGTCAAAAATAAGCTCCTTCCTCTCCTCTGACTTGTAGAATTCATAATTCCCTTCAAAACATAGCTTAGATGCCATGGTGCTTTTAGTCATTCTTAATTTGTTCTTTGTTTGTTATTTTTTCCAGATTACAATGATACAATTTTTTTAAAACCCTTAACTTCTGTGTTTTGGCTTTTTTGGTGGAAGAGTGGTAAGGGTGGGCAATGGGGGTCAAGTGACTTGCCCAGGGTCACGTGGCTAGGAAGTGTCTGAGGCCGGATCTGACATTTTGCAGTTCAAGTTCTCTCCTATACCCTCACTCATCTGTTTTTCCCCAAAAGGCTGGTAAAATGATATAGGTGGTATAACATATATTTGCATATTTGTAATATAAAAAGACATATGTTTCTTATACTAGAATAAAAATATTGGAGAAAATAAAGTCTGAATCATTATTGGTTAATGACTATCTCCTTCTTGGAATTATTTTGTGCTATTTTGTGCATATTTGTGTTTGCTTCCTTATGGATAGTTTATACCCTACCTCACTCAAAGTGGATTGTAAACTCCTTGGGGTTAGAAACTTTTATTATTTCACTTTTTTATGATAGCCCTAACACCTAGTGCAATGTTTTGAAGATAGTAGTCATTCAATAGATGATAATTTAATTGTATTGTTTTGCTTTGAGTTGGTAGACTAAACTAAGGTAATCTGGGATGGGATGGGAAGGAATGGAATGGGATCAGAGAAGAGAGAATTGAGGGTAAGAGAAAAGAAAAGGAGAGGATTGCATTAGAATAAAAAGGCAAAATTCTGCTTGGAAATTCAATTTATCAACATAGAAAAGGATCCTCAAACATTTTTGCTGAATGGAATCTTGATATGTCTTGAAATTGAGGACACCACTTTTTTGTTGGTTTTGTCCTTGAACTTCCTGATAGAAGGGGTTCTTAGACAGTGTTGGTGGCTATAGGATTCATATCATTAAGATTTTTTTTTGATAGATTGGAATACCCTTAGGGTAAGAAATTGATATAAATGATGAAATGTGACTCTTCAAATTCTTCCTCTGAATTGTAGCTAATTATGTAATCTCAATAATTAAGGCATCTGCTATTCTAACAAAAAACTCTAAAATCTACTTATGGAAATGAGTTGGCCTCACCACAGAATGCTAAATAAGATTCATAGTCCTGCTACCTCAGGGGCTATACCTGAACTGTTGTCCCCTTTACAACAGCCTCACTTCAACCTATTACATGACTTAAGATATGGTCTACTGCAGAATAGGGTAGAAAAAAAATCTTTCTTCCCTTTCTGGTGTACCCTCTTCATCATCCACCCACCCTCACCAAGAATATATCCAATAACTTGCTATCAATTAGAGTTAAACAAAATTGTAATTTGTCTGCCTTGAGAGGAATGGAGGAAGAGAGGGAAGAAGGAAAGAAGGAAAGAAAAGAAGCAAAAGAAGGGAAGGGAAGGAAAGTAAAGGTAAGGCAAGGCAAGGTAAAAGCAAGGCAAGCAAGGGAAGGGAATTCAGAAGTTATGGAAAGCAACCTTAGGGTAGACCATAGTAACTTGGGAGACCAGTAAAGGAGGTGACAAAGGAGTTTCATCTTAAAGGAAGCTAGAGATTCTAAGAGTTACAGATTGGTGAAAACATCCCAATCATGATAAAGAGATAGTGAAAAATACAGAGCTAGGAAATCAAATAACAGCAAAGAAGACTAGTATGAGTGCATAGTAGTAGAGTATAAGAAACCTGGGAAAATAAAGTGGCAGCAATTTGTGATAGACTTTAAATGCCAAACAGAGGGCTCAATATTTAATTTTTATGTGTTTGGGAGACACTGTAGTTTATTGAACGTATATATGGTAGTGGTGGTGATATGATGTGTTCTATACTTTTGTGAAAATAACTTTGACAGCTCTTCTTGTGTTGATCAAAGAAAGATTAGAAACAAATAGATCAGATACAATGATATAGCTAAATTAGCTATAAAATTTGGAACTTGCAGAGATGATAGGTGTGAGATGCTGTTCTATACATAATTTCTGCCAGATTTCTATACAATTTTCCTAATAGTTTTTGTCACAGAATGACTTCTTACACCAGTAGATGGAGCCTTTGAGCTATCAAACACTAGTTAACTATGTTTGCAAGTTTCTATAGGGGAACAAAAACAAAAACACCTTTAAGACCTATTGGGGAAGAATCTTTGTCTAAACAAAGGATAGGTAGGATCATAGAAGATGAAATGGACAGTTTTGATTACATAAAATTAAAAACTTATGTACAAACAAATCCAATGTAGTTAAAATGAGAAGGGAAACGGAAATGGGAAATATTTGCAGCAGGCGTCTGATCAAAATCTTTTTTTTTCCCCCAAGACATTAGGATCTCATTCAACTTCATAATAAAAGCTAAAGGAAATGGATACACAGCTTTCTAAGGAAGAAAGCTAAGTTATCAATAGTCATATAAAATATTCCAAGTAATAATTAGAGAAATACAAATTGAAGCAATTCTGAATTTTTCATTATGCCTCAGGATGAAAAAGTTGAAAAACTAGAAATTACAAATTTAGAGGAACTATAGGAAAACAGGAACATTAATGCATTTTTATTGGAGTTGTGAATAGATCCAGCTATTTTGGAAAGTAATTTGAGACTCTGTCCCCAAATATTAATAAAGCACGTATACTTTTTTACCAAGACATACTACTGAAAATAATCCTCATGTACAAACAAATATTTATATAAGTTCTTTTTGTGGTGGCAAAGGATTGGAAAATAAAGGGGCACCTATGAGTTATAAAATGGTTGAAGAAATTATGGTATATGAATTTAATGGAACATATTTTTGCTGTAAGAAATGATGAAGGGGAAAGTTTTTTTAAAAACAATTTTTCCATGATCCTAATACATTGCTGGTAGAGTTGTGAATTAATACACAATTAATACACAAATTGCTCTGGGGGAGCAATTCGAAATTATGCCCAAAGGACTTTAAAAGATTCCCTTCCCTTTGATCTAGCCATACCATTGCTGGGTTTGTACCTCAAAGAGATAATAAGGAAAAAAAATTGTACAGAAATATTCATAGCTCTTTGTGATGGCAAAAAAAAAAAGGAAAATAATGGGATGTCCATTGATTGAGGAAAGTTTGAATAAAATGTGGTATCTGTTGGTGATGGAATATTATTGTACTGAAAGGAATGATGAACTGGAAGAATTCCATGTAAACTGGAAGGACCTTGAGGAATTGAAGCAGAGTGAAAGGAGCAGAACCAGGAAAACTTTGTACACAGAGACTGATACGATCAAATGTAAAAGACTTTTCTACCACCAGCAATGCAATGATCCAGGACATTCCAAAGGGACTTATGAGAAAGAACGTTATCCATGTCCAGAGAAAGAACTGTGGAGGTAGAAATGCAGAAGAAAAACAAATGACCAATCATGTGGTTTAGTAGGGATATGATTAGGGTTTTGACATTAAAAAATCACTCTATTGCAAATATGAATAACATGGAAATAGGTTTTGAACAATAATACATGTATAACCCAGTGGAATGACTTGTCAGCTCCAGGAGGGGAAAGGAAAGAGGGGTGGGAAAAATCATGAATCATGTAGCCATGGAAAAATATTCTGAATAAATAAATTAATTATTTTAAAAATAAATAAATATTTTCCCCATGTTCACATATTTCACTTCTCTCAGATCCAATAAACACTTCCACTGAGTTATACAAATGTTATCACATAGCTAGTTCCATATTATTCATTTTTGCTATAGAACAATCTTTTAAAACCCCAAACCCCAATCATATATCCATATAAACAAATGATAAGTCATTTTTTTTCTTCTGTGTTTCTGCTCTCACAGTTCTTTCTCTCAATGTGGATAATATTCTTTCTCATAAATACCTTGGGATTATCTTGTATTAGCAAAATCTATTACATTTGATTGTGCCACAATGTATCAGTCTCTGTAAAGTTCTCTTGGTTCTGGTCCTTTCATTCTGCATCAATTCCTGGAGTTCTTTCCAGTTTACATATAAATCCTCCAGTTCATTATTCCTTACAGCACAATAGTATTCCATCACCATCAGATACCACAATTTGTTCAGCCATTCCCCTATCAAGGGACACCCCCTCGTTTTCCAATTTTTTGCCACCACAAAGAGCACAGCTATGAATAATTTTATTTTTCATTATTATCTCTTTAAGGTAAAAACCCAGCAGTGATATGGCTGGGTCAAAGGGCAGGCATTTTTTTAAAGCCCTTTGGGCACAGTTCCAAATTGCCTTCTAGAATGGCTGGGTCAATTCACAGCTCCAAAAGCAGTGTATTGGGGCAGCTGGGTAGCTCAGTGGAGTGAGAGTCAGGCCTAGAGACAGGAGGTCCTAGGTTCAAACCCGGCCTCAGCTGCTTCCCAGCTGTGTGACCCTGGGCAAGTCACTTGACCCCCATTGCCCACCCTTACCAATCTTCCACCTATGAGACAATACACCGAAGTACAAGGGTTAAAAAAAAAAACAAACAAAAGCAGTGTATTATTGTACCAATTTTGTCACATCTTAAGGGGACAGTTTTAAAGGAACATGGAAAGACTTTTATGAACTTTTGCAGAGTGCAGTGAATAAAACCATGAGAACAATTTATACAATAACAACCTTGTAAAGATTAGCAACTTTGAAACATTTAAGAATTCTGATCAATACAATGACCAATCATGATTCCAGAAAAATCAAGATGAAGCATGCTCTTAGGCTTTCTGACAAAGAGGTGATAGACTTAGGGTAAAGAATAAGAAATATATATTTTTGACATGGACAATATCAGATTTGTCTTATATTACTATATGTATTTTATATGGATTTTATTTTTGTTTTTCCAAAGTGGAAGAGTATGTGGTATGGAGATAAAATAGCTATTTATTCCTCCAAAATGTGATTTAAAAAGAAGAGAAAAGAAAGTTTAAATAAAGGATTTGTGAAGTAGATCATGCAAGAAGAAATGAGCTCCCAGACTAGGGTAACCAGTATTAAAGTGAATAGAAAGATATACATATATTCAAGAGGTGACGTAGAAAAATGTGATAATATTTGGCAATTGATCAGATATATGGAGTAAGTAAGAGAGATGAGTTAAGGATTTGTTTGTAAAACGAGGTGAGTAAGAGGATAAGGGTGCCTTCTATCATAACTGGGAAGTAGAGGAGAGGGGAGAGTTAGGGGAAACAGTAATGAGTTCTATTTTGGACTTTTGATGTTGAGATGTTTATGCCACGCAGAGATTAAAATATTCAACAGACTTTTGTTGATAAAGAAGTTGAGGTCAGGAGAGAACCTAGGGCTGGATAAATAGATCTGGGATATCATTGATATAATAGAAGCTGATGAGAAAACTAACCAGAGAGTATGTAGATAAAGAAGGTCTAGGAAAACACATTGAGTGATAGCCATGGTTAGTAGTTGTGAAATGGATAAAGAATCAGCAAAAGTGATTTTTTTTTATTACAACATAGCTTATATGTGTCAAAACCAAACTTAAACCTGTATCTTCCCAGCTCTAAGGTCATTAATCTACTATGCCATACCATAATGCTTCTCTGTGACCAAAATATTAAAATTCAAAGATAATTTTTTATTTAAGGAAAAAATTGGAGATTATAAAGTGAATTCTGAGCCAAAAGGTATGCATACAAAGTGTCAGGTATCTGAGACATCTCTGTTACATACTTTAAAATGCTCTAAGCCCGTTTATCTAGACACTCATTTTGAAAACATTGGTATGGTACTTGTAGGTTGCTTAAGGATGAACACCAAAGGCCAAAAATAGGAAAGTTTATCAGAGACATTCATGATACATTTGGGTCAGTTTTTAATTTTTTTTTCTTTAGAAGAAGTGGGAGCCTGGATGTAGAGTGAGTCGCACATAGGAGAGCATCCCTGCCACTCCAAATCACTCAGTGAAAGCTGATAACATTCACTTGTTGAAGTAAGATAACTTGTCTAAATAAGAAAAGATTCACGGTTCCTTGGCCAAGTATCACAACACAAATGGGTTGTCTGCCCACAAAAAAAAAAAAAAAAAAGGGAATCAATATGAGCTGAACAAGTCAGCAAGACTGACTTTTGCTACATCTGTCTGATCTCTATCACTTCTGAAATAGCATTAGGCACCATTCATATCCTAAAGAAAAGAAACAGATGTCCACAGTCAGTATCATTGACAAAGGTAATCATTTTGGATGGATGTATTACACTCCAAGAAGCAGTAGATTGGAGGCATTATCAAGATTGCTCTCTTTGTAGGACCTCAAACACTCCTTGCTCCTTTTTGTCCCTGCCCTCAAGCCTTTATTCTTTAAGTCTTTGCCTAAAACACCCTTCACTAGCTACCTCCCCTTAGGACCAAGGCCAAGTTCAACTGCCACCTACTCTTTGTGCTTTTATTCTTCATCAACTTTTTTGGCCTACAGCCCCCTTTCCAGAAAAAAATATTACTTGGCCTCCTGGAAATTAATTTTTTAAAAATTTTAATAGCAATTAATAGGAAAGATAAATGCACCTGTGGCCATCACAGCTTCCCTGGATTTCTGCAGCACCCACCAGGGGGCAGTGGCGCCCACTTTGGGAATCACTGATCTAGACAGAATAAATTCTTTCCTCTTCTGAGCTAATCTGAAAGCACTTTGGTTTAGCTTTTCTCCTGACTCATTCAGCAAAATTGGGGCAATGGAACACAAAAATTTATCAAGGACTTAATCCATCTAGCCATTGTGAGAAGTGCTGAGGTCGCAAGGACAAAACTGAAACAGGCCCTGTCCTCAAGGTACTTATATTTATAATAACCCTTCTGGTAAGACTTTGGGATGGCTGTCTTCAAGGGAGCTCTAAGTCACTAAAGATTGGGAATTAGATTTCTTCCCAGCAAGGGAAGAGAAGAAACTAATAGGAGGTCAATTGGAGTAAAAAATACAGTGGCAGTTGTAAAGTTCTCTCAAGAGGGAGAGAAAAGAGTAAAGAAGAGAGAGGATTGGATTTTTCCCAGACACAGGAAGCTGCATTGATACCACAGTAGCTGGTAAAAAGAACATCCATCTTTTTTTCTCCTCTGAGAGGGAGAAAAGTTATCTTTTCAAGCTGAAGGATGTTAAAAATTATGAGTTTTCATGGATGTGACCGACATCCTTTTTTCCTTCATTTTTTTGAAGGGACCTATGGGACATGGTTAGCCAGTTTCATTTCTTCTACCTCCACAGCATCGTCTCTTTACTTACACCCCCAACATCCTAGTTTATGACTTCATCACCTCTTGTAAGTCTTCTAATTGGACTCCCTGTCTCCATTCTCTCCCTTTTCCAATCCATCTTCTACTCAGCTTTCAAACTGAAATTCATTCGGGAAGCTTCAACATCTCTTTATTGTCTCTAAGGCAAAAAAACAAACTCTTCCATTTGGTGTGGGAAGCCCTTCAGAGTCTGGCTCCTTTCTACCTTTCCAGGTGAATATTCCTTTTTTCATAGACTCTACATTTTAGGCAAAGAGGCCTAATTTTAATCTAATCCAATCCAATAGACATTTATTGAGCACCTATTATATGCCAGACTCTGTGCTGAGTGCTGAGGATACTTACTAATTCCCACAAAGACATTTCATTTCCTACTCTCTCTCTCTTGCACTGGTTATTCTTCATGTATAGAATGATTTCTCCTTCAACAACTGCCACATACAACCCATGGTTGGTAGTAATGGTAGCAGTAGTATTCATGGCAGTAGTAATAGTAGTAGTAGTAGTAGTAGTAGTAGTAGTAGTAGTAGTAGTAGTAGTAGTAGTAGTAGTAGTAGTAGTTCTAGAAGTTCTAGAAGTTCTAGTAGTAGTACTACTAGTGGTGGTGATAGGAGGAGGAGAAGGAAGAGGAGGAGGAGAAGGAAGATGAGGAGGAGGAAAAGAAGTAATGTCTTGTTTCTCCCATATCAAGAATCTCTATAACACAGATGTTCTGGAACTTCTTTCTCATCCCTTCTCCTCAAATCCCATCAGCATCCTTCTCCATCACCTCACTCCTTTAATTAAAGGTGCATCTCATGAATATTTATAATTTCAGGTTTACTTTTGTTCCACTATATCTTTCCCAGGCATAGCTCAGTGTCTGACACACCAAAGGTGGTCAATAAATATATGCTGAGTATTATATTGGGTGGGATGGTAGCCATCCCTCTGGCTTTTCCCATAATAATTCTGTCAGCCACTCCACTTTCTCCACCTCCATACTTGTGAAGAATTAAGTCTCCAGAGATGAAATTCTTTAGTGACAGCAGCCTGCAAGTAGCATAATGGGGAGATCAGGAGACAAAGACCGATAGATGAAGATGCATCACTCAAAAAGCAGGTAATCTCCAGAAAAAAAGGCTATCAGATTAGATGTCAATAAACATAAGAGGGATAGCCAAGAGTGAGGGGTAAAGGGAGGAGTGATGTGCTACCAAATCAGGCTGTGTCTCTTCATTGCCTTGAGAAGAAATGAAGAGGGTTGATGAGGAAAATCAGCAAGTAGATCTTAGAGCATTGATGAAGACTCTCCAAAGCCAATGGTTTGGTGAATTCATTGATAAAATATTCTTACCAGTGATATACATCACAACGTATCCATGCCTATAAATCCCAGGGGACTCTCATTCATGTCCTCCCCCAAATCCGCCACAAAGTTTGTGCCAAGATCTAGAACAAGAATTTTTTGGTCCTGTGGCAGCATCACAAAACATGCCTGAGGCAAACAGACATGGAGTACACATTTAGATGAGAGGAGGAAGGAGGGAATCTTAGCCCTAACCTACAAGTGGCTTATTATGTTAACTATTTATTCTCATTAACTAGATGCTAAGCACCAGAGCTTTTTTTCACTGTTGCAAGAATGGAGGTAATGTTAGCTCTGTCTAAATTCAACTCTCTGGGGCAAAGCTCCTCATCATGACTGAATTCACTTAACATACTTAGTGTCAATAGTCTGCTAGTAAAATAACTAGTTTTCTGAGGGAAAAATACATGTGAACATACTTTTAAGTTTATCTGCATGACAAACAGATTCTCCATCACTTTTTAAAGTATAAACAACCAACAAAACAATATTATGCTTCAATTAAAATGTTTTTTCATTTCTGAGGTACAAATGCACACATTGAAAATTTAACAATCAGCTCTCATGTAGCTCCAATACAGACCTGAGTAGGGACTTTGTTATTATATTCTGACACTTCACAGTTAATGGTACAGAAGGGCTGTCCATTTTATCCCTCATTCTAATGCAGCCAACCTTCCCCTTTTTTATGCCATGCATTTTTCTCTGGTGACATCCCTAGACCACGTTGCTCACTGGAAATTCTGGGGTCTATTGGAAAACAAACCACCTTAGCAAGCAGAATAACTGGGTTCAAATTTCACCTCTAATGTGATTAGCCAGTTGTATAAGAGAGATGAGTGTAATCACTTCTAATTAGGGGTGTAATCAGTAAAGTACTGAACCCAGAATTAGAAAGATCTGAAAATTCAAACCCAACCTTTGACACTTAGGAGCTGTGTAATCCTAGGCAAGTCACTTAACTTCTGAATGCCTCAGTTTTCTTATCTGTAAAATGGGAATAACAGCATCTACCTCTCAGTGTTTTCATAAGGATAAAATGAGAAAATATTTGAAAACCTTAAAGAGTTACGTAAATTCCAACTATTAGCTCATTGGTCTTTTTACCTCAAGTTTCTCCACTCTCTAATCCATCCTCCATTTAACTACTAGCAATCTTCATAAATCATGGTTTTATTGCACCTATTCAGTAAATTCCAGTGGTGTCCTATTACCCCTAGAAATAAATATAGTTCTTTTTGCCATCTATGGACCTTCAGAACCTGAACTCCACGTACTTTTTCAGCCTTTTTACACTTCATTCCCTTCCAATTAGTCTATAATTCAGCTACATTGCCCTACTTACTGTTCTTTGAAAATAACCTTCTGCCTCCCAGCTCCATGCATTTGCATTGTCTGTATTCCATGTCTGGTGTGCTTTGTCCTATCAGCTCTGCCCCTTAACTTAACTCAAGGATCAGCTCCAATACTACCTTTTCCAGGAGGGTCTTTGCACCTTTCATATAAATTCCATTGACTGTCAATATGTCTTGTATGCACCTAGTTATTTACATGTTGTCTCCCTGAATAGAATATAATTTTTTAATCTTACCTTCTGTCTTAGATTCAATAGTGTGTATTGACTCCAAGCCAGAAGAATGGTAAGGGCTAGCTAGCTGAGATCAAGTGAATTGTCCAGGGTCACACAAATAGTAAATGCCTGAGTACAAATTTGAACCCAGGACTTTCTGCCTCCAGACCATTAGGTATAGATAATTATATCTATCCACTGAGACACCCAGCTGCCCCAGAATCTAAGATTCTTGAGACAAATCATAGTCAAGATATTCTGGCAAAATAAAACCTCAGCCTAAAACTCCATTTAAGGTCAAATAGTGGGAATGGAAATGGGAGATGGGCAGGTTTAAGCAACAAGATTCAAAGATCCCTCACTTTCTCCTATCAATGAAATGGAAGGAAAGGCTATGAAGAGTCCCAATACTGCTTTGTTCTCAAAGAATGTCGATTTGTGTGGTTTTCTCACTCCTCCCTTGATCTGTTTTTACAGGGAATAAATGATGCCTAATGAAGTTAACGTACTGACATTTATAGGGGGCTAGAAAACTAATGAAATTGATGATTTTCTGGTTGCTAGTCTAACATTTTCCAGGCACTCTGTGTTCTTCCTGCAAGCAGACAGCAAACATGAAGATTCGGGTAGTTAAATTCTTCGTTAAGGGAAAACAAAGAGGAGAGACATCCTTTTGTCTCAGCTTTTGAAACCGTTATCATAAGCAATTCTTCTGACTGCAGATACAGTCACTTCTGCTGTACCATGCTAATTTCTAATTTTCAAAGGAAAAAAATAAGGTCCAAGACTATCTGTGGGTCATAACCTTGAGCCAGAGGAGACCTGGGCAGTTAATCCAGTCTAGTCATTTACAAATGAGGTAACAGAACTTGAAAAATACCATTAAACCATAGACTTAAAGTTAGTAGGACACTTAGAGGTTATCTAGACTAATCTTCTCAGTTCTGGTTCTACCCTATGGTTACCTACCACTGAATCTCAAAGTGCTTTGTATGTACCTTTTTGAACATGTTATTTCCATAAGTAGAATATATGTTCATTGAAGGTAGGAACTATGCTTGCTTTTTGTTCATTTCCCCAGTGCCTGGATCAAAGAAAGCATTTAATGAATGCTTCTTGATTGATTAATTGATTGATTGATTTCATAGATATGATCATTGGGGTCCAGGGAGTTGAAATGACTTGCCCCAAGTCACAGAAAAAACACACTAGAGAATAAGAATTCACATCCTGGTGACCTGGCTTCAGATCCAGTGAATGTGCTCCCTCATCCAAAGGCATACTGTCTGCCAAAATAATGACAACAATAACAAACAATAAAACAGAAGCCCTTATATCACAATGAACTAAATATCCTTATCTTGATGGAAATATACAAGAAGATCCACTATTTCCAAGGTAGTTGCAATAAAGTCCAAGGGGGAAAATGCATGGACTGTCAGCCCCTGAGAATTCTCCCCAGTCAAGGTGAAATCCACCCTAAGAGGGTCCTGGCTGGTGAAGCTTCCTGCTCCTTATTGTGGTTTACAAATTGAAGTAATTTCAAGGTCCATTAAATAATGATTCATCTTTGCTGGCCGGTGTTCATGTTATTCTGGCTAAATACATTTGTTTCCAGGAGTTGGCACGCTTCAAGGATTGTGTGCAAGTACTGGACAAGACATACTATTTATTGTTTGGTGGGTTTGTGCGTGAGGCTTTTTTTCAGGCTATTTAAAAATGTGCCTGTGGCTAAGAATGATATAAAACCTGGTATTTTAACTTTTAAGCAATATACTGAGCTGTTCCAGCATTCAATTATTTAGATGCTATAAGGCAAATGTTTTTAGGTCTGACAAATTAATCTATCTGACATCTGACAAATTGGACTGTGTTTCCATGGAATGATACACATTTGAGAGTGAGAAAAAAACTCTTTAGCCCCCCTCTTCCCTAATCTGCCCTCTGGGAGAACACCTTCTGAGTCGTTTTCTAAAGTTTTAGCTTTGAAAAGCTTAAGCATCCTAAGGCAGGAATATGACCATGTCCTTTAGGATTTTTCTATATCGCGTGCCCACAAGTAATGAGGCAGTGTGTGTCCAAGTGGAAACTCTCCTTGGTTTGGAGTCAGAGAACCTGGGTTCAAATTCTGACCCTGCTAGATATTATCTATGTGACCTATGCAAATCCTTCAATTGATTTCCTCCATGCATTTTTCTCTAGTGAAAGCAATATGTGCCTTGTTATACAACATGACAAAGAAATATGTATTATATGATAATATATGTATGACTTCTATAATATTACCTACAAGACAGCTTTTTGGACATAGGTAATGTGAGAATTTGTTTATCTTAAATAAGCATATTTATTATATATTTATAACAAATCATATATTGTTTTATTATATTACGTATTATATTGATATATATAATAAATACAATTCAAAAATGAGATCAAATATGAGAACTTGAGTTTGTATCCTGATTCAGCTACTCATCACTTATGTGATCTTTTTTTTTGAAGGGATTTAAATACCAAATACAGGTCTTTATATATATTTTTAAATATTTTATTTTTTTTAGTAAAATTTTCCATGGTTACATGATTCTTGTTTTTACTTTCCCCTTCACCCCCCTTCACCCCCATATCCAACATGCATTTCCACTGGTTTTAACATGTATGATCAATCAAGATTTATTTACATATTATTGATAGTTGCATTTGTGTGGTCGTTTAGTGTCACATCCCCAACCATGTCTGCATCCACCCATGTGTTCAAGCAGTTGTTTTTCTTCTGTGTTTCCACTCCTGCAATTCTTCCTCTCAATGTGGGTCTTGACTAATTCATTTCAAATTTTTGAATTTCATTCTTCATCTTAACAAAGAAATATTCAGGCAAAAGTGAGATGACCACTTATGGTTTTAGAACTAGAAGTAACTTTAGATACTCCAAGCTCTTTAATTTACAAATGAAGAAATTGAGGATCACAATTTTTCAGGAGTTCAGAGCTGGAGGGGAACACAGAGGCAATTATGTTCAACTCTCCAAACCCCTCGTTGTTGCTCTTGTTCAGTCATTTTGAGTAGGGTCTGACTCTTTGTCACCCCTTTTGGGGTTTTCTTGGCAAAGATACTGGAATGGTTTATCAATTCCTTCTTCAGCTCAGTTTTATAGATTAGGCAACTGAGACAAAGATGGTTAAGTGTCTTGCCCAGGGTCACACAGCTATTTGAACTTAGCTCTTCTCTAGTCACTTAGCCACCTTACTGCCCTGACCCCTTAATTGTAATGATTATTAATCTGAAACTTAGAGAGTTGGAATGAGTTGCCCAAGGTCACCCAGGGGAAAAGCAAAACCAAGATCCTTTTCTCCTCATGTCTGAGCTTTTTACCACAATATTAGCCAAACTAGTCCTGTGATATTCTCAAATAAAACAGTCCATCTCCCTCTGTCTCTGGAGAGACTCTTTTCCATACCTACAATGTATTTCCTCCTCATCTCTGCCTCTAGCTTTCTCCAGAGCTCACTTCTACTGTCACCTCCTACTCAAAACTCTTCCCAATACTTCTAGCCACAAGTACCTCTCAAATACCCAGACATATCAATTAGTGATTTCAACAGTTCAGGAACCTGAGATCACAATCCCTCTGTTCCTGCCCATCTTGAGTTACTCTTATCCATGACTTTCAAAAAGTTCAATAGGGTCCATCCAACATTCTGGAGGCCATCTTCACTTTTGCCAGACATCCTAAGTAGAGCACTCTGGCTAGCCACCTGTTTCTATTCTCTCTTGTCATATAACCCACCCATTTTCCTTTTCTCTCGTGTTTTTATTTAGTACATAAGAGGCAATGGTTTTCCAGGTCACCAGGTTATACAATGATACCAGTAAAATATTGGTATTGGAAATTCAAATGTTTGCTATATTGATTCCGGAACTAGAAATGTTATTGGTATTGGAAACTCAGATCTTCCCTCTTATGGGAAGTTTAAGGTCTATAAATGTTCCTTTGCAATCAATCAAGAGAACTCCAGCCTAGCCTCCATCTCCTTTTCCACTCTGGGATCAGTTCATTTTCTCTTTGTATTGTTAGTGACATATACCTAATGGGCAAGCTCTAAAAGGACTCATTTAGTCCATTCGGATGCATGTCAAAATCTGGAACAGAGACATCATCAACTTGGACCTTCTTGTGTGGATGACTGGGTCAAAACCAGCAGGAAATCTCAAAGATATTTTGTTACACAGCCATCTGAGAGTTTCGGAGAAGCATCTGTCCTTGTTCTAGCTGTAGCATTGGGTGCGAAGCACCATTTTCTTAGTTCCCCAATCAACTTTGCCAAAAAAAACTTCTAATTAGCTATTCTAAACCCCCATGGAGTCTTCTGGTCCATCTCTTTGCCCATCATTCATTAAGGCTGCAGGCAGAACAAGTGGGTGGAGAACAACACAAAAACAAATGGTTCATTTCGTGAGCACAGCATTTTTTCTTCCCCTGCCTCCCTTTCCGAACATTTTAATCCAGGAGCATAACTCAGTTTTTAATTAGCATTTCTCTCACCTGCTCATTTGCTCTTATCTGTTAGTTCTTTATATTGTGTTCCCTTCCAGCTCATTAATGAATATAAGAAGCCAGACCAGAGCAAAGGCCAACCTATAGGGTCCTATGGTCCATTCTTCCCTGCTGTGTTTTAACAGGCATGTTATTCATTTTTAGTTTTTATGGCTCTGGGATTCCTTTTCCTCCAAATGCATTAAAACTTTAGCTAGCCAGTATAAGAAGCAAATAAGTGTTTGGTTAACTGAGACTTTTCTCATTCTAGTGCAAAAATATGAAACAAAAACAAAAACAAAAACCTTTAACCAATGTGGATAACATGCATACAAATGAAAAAGGTTTTATTTCCATGGTATGGAAACTCTCAGTATGAGAGATTCCCTCCACCACCACAGATCTCCCATTCTCCTGCCACCTAATCAAAAAGACCTAAAAATTGATTAATGCATGTACAGGTTAGATGACTTTTCAAGAGTAACACAGCTATTAAGTATCAGAAGTAGGATTCATATATTTTCCTGACTCCAAGCCTAGCACTGAATGTGAGTCAGTGGTTTGAATGGTTTGAATCACGATTCTGACACTTACTAACAAGTAATGGCTTTGGAATCATATATACTTAGTTTTAAGACCTACTTGTGGCACTAAATATCTCAGGAAAGTCATTAGCCTCTAAGTGTCTCTGGTAATTCATTAGTACTTATCGAGCAAGTCATAGATGAGTTCTTTGACTGTCCTAAACCTCAGTTTCCTCATCTGTATAATACAGACAAAATATCTATATGTACATTATGTTGTTGACATAAAATTCCACTGAAATGCCCCATCTGCTTATTTTTCCTTTTGCCATTCAAGTCTTATTATGCTTTAGTATCCTTCACAATCGCATTGATCCACTCAAACTGGTCTTACAATTACAACAATGAACAGTCCATTTCCTGTTTCCATGCCTTTGCACAAGTTGTCCCTCATGCCTAGAAGACACTTTTTCTTCTTCTCTGCTTTTTAGAACCCCTTCTAGTTTCCTTCAAGATTCAACACAAAATGCTACTTCCTACACAAGGTTTTTTCTAATTCTTATTAGAACTTTCCATAACCAACTACCTTCTAAAATTTATAGTCAAAATTTTATATACTTTTTTCAATCAGCAAAAATCTGTCTTCTTTTTCTTGTGTCCCAACCTCTCCATCCACAATTGAATATAAAAAACAAAAATTCACACACATACACACACATAAATGTCTCTTTCTAAAAGCTGAGACTTTCCCCTCACTATCAGTAAGAAGGTAGTATGTATTATAAGCATCCCTCTGGAATTATAATTGGGCATTATGCTTATTAGAATGTACTTCTTTCAAAGTTGTTTGTATTTATGATAGTTATGTGTATGGTTGCTCTAGTTCTGTTTGCTTTGTGCTACAGCATTTCGCACAAGTCTTCCAAGGATTCTCCAAAACCACTTCCTTTATCATTTCTAATAGCACAATAACATTCTTCCATATTTATATGACATAACTTGTTCAGCAATTACCTCTTTGATGGATATTCTCTTGGATTTTAGTCTTTTCCAACCCTCAAAATAGTTATAAATATTTTTGTAAATCTTTACTTAGAGTTTGTTTGGTTTAGGATTAATTTTTCCTTTACTCACCATTTGATTCGTCCTTCTCCTTTTTTCTCCTTTCTTACCTATTCTCCGTTGAATTAAATGTATATTTAAGACCAGGGTATCATGGGGAGTAGCCAGAGCCTGATAAAATTGTCTCAGAAGATGGGCTAAACCAGGTTAAGGGTAACTTGCAGGCTTCAACATATTGGTGAGTTAAGGGGATGTCTGGCCGAAGGATATGAAGACTTCCTCCACAGGAATGGATGGAAAAGAATAATTCATTCTAATGGTCATGAAGACAACTAAAGTATGTGTTATAGAGTGCTTAGGACTTGATCAGACATCAAAGAAACTGCCATTCACTTCATCCAGGGCCATTGCCAGATGTTCTGACTTTTGTCTTGCCACTGGATATCAATAATTCTGGAAGAGAATGAGGCTTATGATTTTGTGCTACTCTGTCTCACTTCAGTATAATTCACGGACAAGTAAAGATAACATCTTTTGATGTCATTGGTCCTCTTTGAAAACAAAGGACAAACAATGCATTCATATCCATTGTGTGTGTGTGTGTTTTTGCTTATGTTCATGTGCATACAATCTTCCCTCTTTTGACCAACTCAGATGAGAGGGAAGTTCAACAACCTTATTTATATAGTTAAATACTTTTGTACCCTGATTCTGAGAGATAGTTTTCCTTAATCTTCCCTCCCTTGTGTATTTTTCTAGTCCTCCCTTTCATAAAATCCTAACAACCAACCCCATACTCTGTTTAATTGTTTTCCCTCTATGATATCTGATGATGATGGGGTTCAAAGAGGACACATGTCACATGTATCATTTTCCCATATTTGAAGGTAAGCATTGTATCCTTATTTGGTCCTCTATGGTCATTTGTTAATGTTATGCTTCTCTTAACTCCTGTATTTGAAAACTAAATTTAAAAAAATTATTTATTTTTAAAGTATTTTTTCACGCTTACATGATTCATATTTTCTCCCTCCTCTCTTTCCTTCTCCTAGAGTTGATAAGCAATTCCACTAGTTTATACATTTATTATCACTCAAAATCTATTTCCATATTGTTCATTTTTTTAATAATCTTTTAAACAATATCCTGCATTTCTACTCTAACATGAAGACTAAAGTTTTTATGTAGTTCTTGTCTTTTCACCAGGAATGCCTTTAAGTCCTCTATTTCATTGAGTCTATTTTTTCCCCCAGTATGATTATATTCAGTTTTGTCATGTAAGTTATTTTTGCTTTCTGAGAATGTCATATGCTAAGCTTTCCACTCCTTTATGGTTGTGGTTCCTAAATTGGGTTTGTTCTTATCCATGGCTCCTTAGTACTTGAGTTCTTTCTTGTTGGTTGCTTTGAATATATTTTCTTTGACCAAAATTCTAGATTTTGGTTATGATATTCCCGGGAGTTTTAAGTGAGGGGTTCCTTTCAGGAGGAGATCAATGGATCCTTCTTATTTCCACTTTGTCCTCTGGTTATAAGATATTTCAAAGGTTTACTTTTGAGATATCTTGAAATATGATGTCTAGGCTCTTCTTTTGGCCATAGCATTCAAGGTACTCTAGTGATTTTTAATTATCTCTCCTTTTCAGGTCAATTGTTTTCATTATAAAATACTTTATGTTTTCTTCCATTTTTCCCTGTCTAAAATATTAAAATAATAAGTTAACTCCCTTCCTCTCCTCCCCCATTAGAGAAGGCATCACTTGATAAATATATATTTGTATATTTAAAATGATATTATTAGTTTCATTTCTAGTTATTAATTCTTCATCTGGAAGTAGACATACAGAAGTCATTCCTCAAATATCTTTGTTGCTATATGTAATGTTCTCTTTGTTCTACTTGTTTCACTTCATAATTTCATGTAGGTCTTTCCAAATTTTTCCAAAATTAATGTTTGTAATTTATTATGGCACAGTAGTATTCCATCACAATCATATACCACAACTTGTTTAGCCATTCCCAAATTTATGGGTATCCTTTCAATTTTGAGTTTTTTGCAACCACAAAAAGAGAAACTCTTTATAAATTTTCTCCCAACATACTTCTTTCTTTCTAATCTTGTCTACATGAGTTTTATTTGTACAAAAACGTTTCAGTTTAATATATTCAAAAATCCATTTAACATTTCACAATGTTCTCTCTCTTATTTATTAATTTTTTTCTCCTATTCAAAAATCTGATATGTCATATGTTCCCTATTCTTTTAATTTGCATATAATATCTCTATGCCTAGATTATGCATTTATTTTGATTTTATATTGATAAATGGAGTTAAATATTGCTCTATCTCTAGTTTCCATCAAACTTTCTAGTTTTCCCAACAATTTTTACCAAATATTGAATTTTTTATTCTAAAATTCTTGGATCTTTATCTTTATTAAACACATGGTTACTATAAACTATTATGTTCCACAGATCTACTTTTCTATTTATTGCCCATTACCAGATAGTTTTAATAATTGCAGCTTTCTAATATAGTTAAAAATATGGTCAAGCTAGACCAACTCCCTTAACATTTTTTTCATTATTTCCTTTGATATTTTTGATCTTCTCTTTTTCCAAATTAATTATGTCATCATTTTTTTCTAATTCAATAAAATTATTGTTGGTAAATTAATTGGAATGGCATTGAAGAAGTAGATGAGTTTAGGTAAAATTGCCATTTTAATTATATTTATTCTTCCCACACCTGAACAATTTGCATTTCTCCAATAATTAAAATCTGACTTTATTTTTATAGAAGTGTGTTATAATTATGTTAATGTAGTTTCTGAATTTGTTTTGGACAATATACACAGGTGTTTTATTCTATCTATGGCTAATGTAAGTGGGTTATCTCTTACTATCTCTTCTTTCAGGACAATTATATATATATGTATATATATAAGTGCTGATGATTTATGTGGGTTTAATTTATATCTTGCTACTATGCTTACATTCAATAATTTTAGTTTAATTTAGTTTCAATGTTAGTTGAATTTCTAGGATTTTCTATATGTATCATCATATTGTCTACAAAGAGTGTTTTATTACTTCTTTGACCATTCTGATTCCTTCAATTCCTTTTTCTTATTTTATTGCTTTTGCTAGCATTTATATTACAATATTACACAATATTGGTGATAATGGATATCCTTGTCTTATTACTGAAGGCTTTTAACTTATTCCAATTACAGATAATATTTTTTTGTTTATTTTATTTTTATATTTTGTACTTCTCCTTTATGAAGTCCTTGGTGTCTATTTTGTCCATTCTCATTTTCAGGGAGTTTGATCCCTAGGCAAGGTTTTGTACTTCTTATACCAATGTGTCAATTCCCTTTTCAATTTTTCTTTCATGCATGCCTCTCATTTTTCTTCCAATTTTTTATTACTTCTAGTCTTCTCATTTCATTGACTGAATAATTTTTAATTCTTTTTTGAACTCTTCTTTCATCTCTCCTTTAAATCCTAAATGAATTTAGATTCAAGCTGGATTCTTCTTTGAGGTTTTGTTTTTAAATGTTTTAGAATCATTATCTTCATCTGAGTTTACATATTGAGCATCCTGCTCTTCATAACTGTTTCTATTATGTTATTTTTTATTTGACCATTCTTTGGACCTACTTCTAGACTTAAGGTGATGTTAGGGAGGGTCAGTCTTTGAACACTTCTAGAAGGAAGTTCTGTGCTCATCCTCTTGCTACTTTCTTGGGGTATTGCATGTTGCATTATTATAGGATCTCAAGTATATATCAGACTTAGGACCTTCAAGTTTTCAGTACTCCCAAAGCCATCCAGAAAAGGGTTGAACCACTACCTCCACATTCCTTTAGGAAATATTTGTTTTCTTTTTCATATCCCCAGCACCAAGGACAAAGCCCGATACAATGTTAGCAGTTAATAAATGCTTATTGAGGGGTTGATAATGTGTATGATAATAAATGAAATTTATAGAGAGCTTTAGTAGTTCGAAAGTGTTCTAGACACATCTTCTCATTTGAGCCTTTTATTTAATGCAGTTGGAAAAAATATTATTATCCCCATTCTATAGATAAGTAAGCTGCACTTTAAAGAGGATCATAGGAACATTGATTAAGAGCTGTAGAATTGAAAATTAATATTCAGTAATCCAAGTTTTATATTTAATAAAATTTACTAAATTTAACTTGAAGCAAAAGAGAAAACTAAAAAGGTTAGAGTCCAAAGGGAGCTACCCAAGCCACTCACATGGAAGAGAGAGTGAGGGGAAGGAGACCCCCAAACTATATACAAATGGTATAATGACACATGTACACAAAAGGAAAAAGGAATTTGGGGAGATGGAGTTCAAGGGTTCAAGATTCTAATTAATACAGAACAGAAAGGAATGCTATGGCTGATCTAATTCAGTGCCTTCCCATTTTAAAGCTAAGTGACCCAACAGATAATAGTGCTAGACTTGTCTGATCCTGGCTCAGATACTTACTGGCTACTGTCCCTGGGCAAGTAACTTAATCTTTCTCAAGCTCAATTTCTTCACCACTAAATGGAAATAAATAATAACAACTCTCTCATAGGATTGTTATGAGGACCAAACATGGGTCAAACTCTTTGCAAGTCTTAAAGGATAATTTAAATTCTATCATTATTAAGTTTACAGAAATTATGAAACTTATACAAGGTTTGGCAAAGCCACACAGATAGTGACAAACAATTCAAATTTAGATCATCCTAAATCCTAATCCAGAATTCATATTCATTTTATTAATAATCTAGAATCAATGACACAGATAGCTAACATTTATGCAACACCTTATGATGTGCAAAGTCTTTGACAAATATTATATCCTTTAATCTTCAAAATGACCCTGAGAGGCAAGGGCCATTATTATCACTATTTTGCAGGTAAGGAAACAGGCAATTGAAGTTAACTGCCCAGTGTCTCTCAGTTAGTAAAGACCTGAAATAATACTTGATCTTGGGTTTTCATAATTCTATTGTTCTAACAACTGTGCAGCCTAGATGACAAGAACAGAAATTTTCTCTGATGTACCATAGTAAATGAAGTATATCAGTTGTAGAGCATCATATACCTCAATTAAAGTTGGCTTCATAAGATTTGGAGGAAGAAGAGACCTCAGAGAAATTTTAATGCATCCACTTCATTTTATTGAGGAAGAATTGAGATCCAGAAGGTCCAGTGCCTTGTCCAGAATCACCTAGGTAGTAAGTGATAGAGTCAGGATTTAAATTCAGGACTTCTCACAGCAATCCCAGTGTTCTTTCCTGTGTAACACAATGACTGCAAATCCAGCATTCACTTTTATATATCACAGCATCTCTGAGCTTATTGAATGAGTCAAGCTCTTTCTCCCTATGTGAAATAGCCCTAGATAGCAATGTTTTTAGAGTTTGGGAGTCAATTTTGTTTGCTTGTTTATATGTCGGTTTTTTTTATAGTTTGCAAGGAAAAAATAGAACCCTACATTTAGAACTGGAATTTCTCTTTGGAGTCAACAATCCAAAGTCACACATACATTAAAGCAAGAGCTCGGGTTCAGATCCAGGACATGGGATTACATAGTTATTAAACTGGAAGGAACCTTACAGTTAATTTCAATCTCTGAACTTTACAAATAAGGAATCTGATACCCATGCATGATAAGTGACTTAACATCCCCTAATTAGCCACTTCCTATGTTCTGTCACTTAAGAAACTAATTCCAGATACATCAATAGAATTGTATCCAAGCTCTTCAAATATGTTTTCCATCCCCTAACATATACCAATCACCAAAGCCACTCAAGCCCTGGAAATTCTGATCAGTGTTTAGCTACATTTGCCAAATCAGAGAGAGTATGGAGATCTAATTAACCTCATTGATTGCATTTCAGGAGAAGTGAGTTATTGACATGGATGTGCATTAAACTTATTAGGCTGAAGCCAAAGGCCAGTAACATGATTTGGAGAGAAATTCTATCTGAAAAAATACCCCACATGGGGCAGAAGAATTCTATTCTACTCAACCAGAATCCCAGAGAATGACTGAAGAACAGGGAAGTTTCAGAGATCTAATGGTCTTTGGCTGATCCAAGGACAATTAACCTCAGTCCATTATCAGTTCTTTGGAAAAACTGTGTGTCTTCATAGTGAGTATTGATGTAATTGTAATATGCAATTGTAATATAAGAAGGAAGGAAGGAAGGAAGGAAGGAAGGAAGGAAAGAAAGAAAGAAAGAAAAAAGAAAGGAAGGAAGGAAGNTCTTCTTTGCAGAAATGTGAATGTTGTCATATATGATATACTGTTATATATGATCAATTATATCAGTTGGTAAACATTTATAAAGCACCTATTATGTGACAGACACTTTGCTATGTATTAAGCATAAAAAAGGACAAAAGATAGTTCCTTCCTTTAAGGAGATCACATCCTAATTATGTTCTATTAGTTTTATTGGTTCATTTTTTCCTATCCCTTATTTTAAAATCTATTTTCTAAGGAAGGTCTCATTAGGTAAGGAAGTATTAGAGAGGAATATTCAGAAATGAATGTTATTTTTTTTAAGTATGAAAAAAACTATGAAATAAAAGAACAAAAATCTTAAGGAAATGTAGGAAGGAGGGAGTGGTAGCAGAGGATTGCAGACTGAATCTGGATTCAGGAAGTCCTAGTTCGAAGATCTATCTTTGATATTTACTGCTTTTGTTACCCTAGTGAAAGCTCTTAACCTTTTAGCACCCATACAACTAAGATTTCTTTGGTAAGGACTAATATTGTTGAGTCATTTCCGTCTTAACCAACACTTTCTGACATCATTTAAAGTTTTCTTAGCAAAGAAACTGGAGTGGTTTGCCATTTCCTTCTCCAGCTCATTTTAAAGATAATGAACTGAGGCAAAAAGGGTTAAATGACTTGTCTAGGGTCACGCAGCTCTAGTAAATGTCAGAGGCCAAATTTGATCTCTTGAAGATGTGTCTTTCTGGTTCCAAATGCAGTGCTTTATCCACTAACTCACCTAGCTAAAACCCCACAAAATAATCTTGGTTCATGTTAGAAGAATGAAGAATTGGATGGATGTAAATTTGAGTTCAATATTGTTAGGCATGAAATGTTAAAAAGCTACAGAGAAATGTCTGCATTGTGTTAAGTAGATCAAGTATGCAGTTTATGGAAGAACATGATCAAGAACCACATGAGGTAAAGGGCATAGGTGGATTGTGATCTGTAACTTTGGACAGAATACATCAATGAAAATATGGATCTTTTGAGTTGTCAATATTTTAGTATTCTAAAAAAAGTTAGAAATGGGAAGGCAGGTCAACAATTTCGAAGTTAGAATGCCACCCAAGCCCTGGGGATATAAAAACAAGGGCTCAGTTAGGGTGGAAGCCTCAGAGAAAGAAGAGAAAACAAAACTGTTTTGTTGGACTTTGGGGAGTGAAGTACCAAGAGGCAGGAGCTGTAAAGGGAAAGGGGTCACATGAACAATCAATCAATTTAACATGTATCGATAATGTCCTATGTGCCAGGAACTATGCTGAGTAATGGATAGACCAAGAAAAAAATGAAATCTGTCCTTGACCTCAATAGATTCATATCCCAATAGGAGAGGCAGCATGTCAATAAACTGATACATACAAGATACAACAAAGTAGATGGAAAATACAAAGAGAAAGAGGGCTCCACTTGATTCCTTTCCCAAACCAGGGGCAGGCAAGTCAAAGTTTGAAAACCATTAGTATTGCTTAGGATCCTTGTCTTACCCTCAGCATTTTCTCACGTCCATGTCTTGTGTGTATGTTTTTGTTTGTTTTTTGTCTCCCCTATTACACTGTAAGCTCCTTGATGACAGGGAATGACAGTTGTCTTTCTTCGTATCCCCAGTAGTTTTCACAGTGTCTGTCATATAGAAGGTACTTAATAAATGCTTATTAACTAACTGACCAGTTCATTTCTACTCTAGCCCCTGAATTCCCTCTAGCAAGTGTCCCAGATGCGACCTAGAGGGCTTCTGAAATCCTTTTCCTTTCAGAGAAGGAAGAATTTTGTAATCCCTTAACAATATGATGCAGAAAAGAGAATAGAACTGAATATCTATAAGCACCTGAATCATGTATCCAGTTCTGCTACCATGTCCTTGAATAAAGCCCACCTTGAGCTTAATTATAATCAAAGTGATTCATTGGGTTTCATTGTTGGTAAAGTCAAGAGCAGTGTTTACACTCATATCTATGAAAAACACCCACATGGTACAAGCTTCCAGTACAAATTCAGTATTTGATCCTTAGACTATGAAGTCCTTAAGAGAAAAGATTTCTTTTCTTTGTAGTCCCAGCACTTAGCACAATAAAAATGCTGACGTGTAGGTGCTTAATGAAGAGCGAGGAATGGGGGCAGCTGGGGTAGCTCAGTGGATTGAGAGCCTGGCCTAGAGACTCGAGGTTCTAGGTTCAAATCTGACCTCAGACATTTCCCAGCTGTGTGACCCTTGGCAAGTCACTTAACCCCCATTGTCTATCCTTACCACTCTTCTGCCTTGGAACCAATACATAGAATTGACTCCAAGATGGAAGGTAAGGGCTTAAAAATAAATAAATGAATAAAGAGGTAGAAATGAAGGGAATAAGCATTTATTAAGCACCCACATTATGTGCCAGGTACCGTGCTAAGTGCTTTATAAATGTGATCTCATTAAACAGATATTAATCACCTATTAATCCAAGAAAGATTAAATAAAAAGGAGAATATCCCATGTTGGGTGGTTGCTGAGGGCAGAGACAATGTCTCATTCATCTTTCTGTTTCTTTTAGTACCTAGCACTTAGCCAAGCACATTGCAGGTGCTCAAGAAATATTTGCTGAGTTGAAGGGTATTCTCCTGAACTTATCCCCAGTTTTATTTCTGTGGCCACAGATCTCCTGGGAACTTGAGAAATGCCATTTCAGTTCATGAGGGAGGCAGGTCTGCCAGTTGTGAAATGCTGCAAGTGAGCCAACAAACAAAATTCTGAAATTGCATACCCTGTTACCTATTCCACATTTTTAAGTCATCTTTTTTTTTCTATCTGTGCACATGATTTTACCTTTTGAATTTTTTTTTAGGAGTAACATAGGATTTAGATCTGGGAAGGGATCTTTGAGGTCATCTTTCAAAGCTCCTCATTGAAAGAATTAAGAAAAAGGTTCTAAGACATTAAATTATAATCAAAGGTTCAAGGCAATAACAATAATGAAAATCATTAATAACACATAATAATATGGAACTATATGATTATAATATAATGAATATTATATGATTATATATAAGTATTAATAATGATTGTTTTTATTACTAATTGGCTTGAAGGTTTGCAAAATACTTTGTATTTTAATTCTAACAACAGCCCTATGAGGTAGCTATGAATATCATCCTTATCTGTTAGATGAGGAAACTAAGGATGAAAGAAGTTAATGGTTTGTCTCGGGCCAAACATCCAGGAAGTGTCAGAGGAAGGATTTGAATTCAATTCTTAACTCCAAGTCCATCATGTGTTCCATTCACCACTTAATTACCAATAATAAAAAATATACAAGGTAAAAAACTATTACTACTACTACTACTACTACTACTACTACTACTATGACTCCTATTACTACTACTAATTTACATTTATATAACACTTTGAAATTTGCATTATTCATTCATTCATTCATTTGTTGGTGTTTTTTCGTCATTTTGGTCCTTGTTCCATTCTATGACCTCTTTTAGGATTTTCTTGGCAAAGATACTAGAGAAGTTTGCCTTTTCCTTGGCCAGCTTATTTTAAAGGTGAGGAAACTGAGGCAAACAGAGTTAAGTAACTTGCCCAGGGTCACAAAGCTATTAAATATCTGAGGCTGGATTTGAACTCAGGAAAAGTAGTCTTCCTGACTCTACCCACTGTGCTACCTAGCTGATAGATAGATAGATAGATAGATAGATAGATAGATAGATAGATAGATAGATAGAATAGAGAAATAAAAAGATAGATTGACAGATAGACATAGACAGAGAGATAGATAGATAAATGGATAGATAGCTATGTAGATAAGATAGAGAGATAGAAAGATAGATAGATTGACAGATAGAATAGAGAAATAAAAAGATAGATTGACAGATAGACATAGACAGAGATAGATAGATAAATGGATAGATAGATATGTAGATAAGATAGAGAGATAGAAAGATAGATTGACAGATAGGCATAGACAGACAGAGAGATAGATAGCTCAATAGATAGATGATTTAATCACAACAACAATCCTAGAATTTAGCTACTACAGATATAATAATTATATAATCTTAGTTATCTCTCCCTTCCTTTCTCCAGAGGGTCATTGGTAGGATCATAGATTTGGAATAGGAAAAGATTCTAGAGTCCATCCAGCCCAATCACTTCTTTTTTTATAGATGAGGAGACAAAGATCCAGGGTTAAACAAGTTGCCTGGGATCACCCAGCAAATTAAGTGTCAGATGTGGGGTCAGAACAAGCCTTCCTAATTCTAAGTCCAGCATTCTAGCTGATGTTCTATAGCACCTTTGGCATTTCTTTGTTTCATTCCTTGTAACAGAGAAATTTAAAACTGTGTTGTAGGGAAACGATTTAACAAAACTACTCAGATCTGATTGTATATACAGTGCTCTACACACATAGAATCTGGCCTCAACAATTTTCTTTTTATTTTTAAACACATCTTAAATCCTTCCAGAGAGGAAAAAATGTAAAATGTAGCTCAGACCATGTCATCCCCCAACTCAGTAGACTCCAGTGGCTTCCTGTTGCCTCCAAGATAAAATATAGAATGCTCAGTTTGGCATTCAAAGTCTTTCACAACCTAGCCCCCTCCTACCTTCCCAATCTTCTTACACTTGACTTTCTACCAAGAATTCTTTAATCCACTGACACTGGCCTCTTGGGTGTTCCACAAACAAGATCACCAATTTCTCAGTGCTGGACATTTTCTCTGACTGTCTCTCATGCCTGGAATGCTTTCCCTTCTCAGCTCTAACTATCAACCTCTCTGGCTTCCTTTAAGTTTCAATTACAGTATCATCTTATATAGAAAGACTTTCTCAGTCCCTCTTAATCAAATGCCTTAATCCTGTACATAGTTTGGATATATACAATATATATGTGATATATTATATACACACATATATATATAATATCTATAACACATTATACATATATTATATATAAATACATACACATGTCTTCTAGATTGTGGGTTTATTGAAGGCAGGGACTCTCTTTTGCTTCTTTTTGTATCCCCGACACTTAGCTTAGTGGCTAACACACAGTAGCCACTTACAAATGTTTCTTGATTGATTAAATAGACAAATTAATAATAAACATAGAGATATTTATATCTATATATGCACATGTATAATTATATCTACATGGAAAGATCCTTAATGTCCTGTTATATACAGATGGCTCATTTCCTAAAAAGAAATTTCCTCAGAACTTTTCTCCTAGTCTTTAGGAAAGGTTAACACCACTCTGCTAATGATCAGCATCTTTCCTTTTACCTGGCAAGTGATCAATAAAACCTCCTTCTCAAATCCAAAGATAACATCAAATGGAAGGGAGGCTGTAACTGGAAAGGAGAAAAGAAAATGAATGGCTTTCTGTTCAGGCTACTTTACCTAGAGCAGAAGTAGCATGAAATTGTTGTTATCCAAAGATCAGACTCCAAATCTCCCGGGATTTCTAAAATGTATTTTCTATTCTGTGTGGATGTGCATGTGTCTATGTGTGTTTTTGGTGGGGAGAACATCAATAACAAAAACCCTCTAAATATATTTCTGACTTTTTTTTATTGTTCCAAAGTACACTCTCTGAAGCCAGACCTCTTTCTCTTCCTGCCTCTCCTTAAATACAGGTCAGAAGGAAGAATCCAGATCCTTCTGGCCCCAGGTTGACATCATTCTGTTAACAGCTTAGTGCTTATGGAGTTTGTGACTTTGGCTGGCTCTCTCCCAGCTGTATCTTCCAAATGTGATGGATGGAGCACTCAACACCTGCAACACCCAGCTTGTCCTGGGTTGTCAGGGCCAGTCTTGTTGGCAATTTGTCTCATTTTCTTTACTCATGACCTTGAAGGCTCTTTCCATCCATACAATTTGCATGTGGGGTTAACCTTGTCTCCAAAGGGACCCAAGAACCAAATCAGGGAAAAAGTAGAAGGCTCAATATTCATTAAGTGGTGAGGGTGTGTGTGTGTGTGTGTGTGTGTGTGTGTGTGTGTGTGTGTGTGTGAGAGAGAGAGAGAGAGAGAGAGAGAGAGAGAGAGAGAGAGAGAGAGAGAGAGTGATTCAGTTCAGAACTTTAACTAGGAATGTTTTCATTTAGTGAAAAATCAATTTTGGGAGTGGGGAATGACAAAAGACAGTGAGTCATTGTGTGCGACAAGGAGTAGAGTGGACCCTGAAAAACACATTATACATATATATGTATATAAAGTTCTGTAAAGGGGGTTCTGTAAAAGATAGAAACTTGGAAGGGAGTAATGGAGGCAGAGGCTGGCTGGTAGAGTAACTATGAAGCTCATTGCAAAGAGAAAGCCTGTATCCTGGGGATGAAATGGACTATCCAATCCTGACTCTTGTTAGAGCCCAGAGACTATTCTAGCTAGTATCTGATAGTATCTGATATTAATCGACAAAAAAAGAGATTGCCTCTCACTAGATCAAAATAGTTGTCCCTCTTTTCTTCTGAGCCCACTGCCTCTTCCTCTTCACACACACATGCAAACACACACACACATAAACACATACACAGACATCATTCTCTTTTCTCTAGTGGCTATTTGGGCATTGAATTGGCAAATATGTCCTTAGCAAAGATTTGTATTTGCAATTGTGTTCTCTTTCCACCAAAGCCTTGTATGTCACTAAAAATGCTGAAGATTTAATACCTAACTTAGCTCTGTGCCTTTTGAAGACTTAAGAAGCTGTAGGCTGCATTTCCATAGGATTTGGAAATACTAAAACCAACTAAAGGAACAAAAATCATTGAATTCAGTTCCCTTCTGCATTCCTCTTGGTGGAGGCTGCATTCTGTAGGGTACCAGCTCATCGTTCCGTGTCTCTGCTCTCTTGGAAAGAAGGGACAAAATGGCTGACAGCATTGAACCACCATTCAGAGTCAAGTCCCAGTTCATGGAATATTTCATTAGCTTGGACATTCTATAAGAATTTCTTTTATAGGTCACAGAAAATAAGACATAATGCAATTTATTTTGTAAAAAAAAAGATCATAGTTCTTTCATTGATTTTTCAGTGGGAAAGCACCTCTATAATAAGGATCACTCAATTTATATGTAATTTTCAGCTTTCAAAGTTTCATATAAACATACGTATGTACACATATCATTTAAACCGAGCCTCATAATAAGTCAGTGAGAGTCACACAATTATTATTCCCATTTTACAGATGAATTATTTCATAATTAGTTTTTGAAGTTTTTGAAGAGGGCTGTTGACATCACAAGGGTGATGTCTTGACTTGTGAATGAATTGGATTTAAGTGAGGCAGGGTTGTATAAAGCCATCAACCTCACTCTCTTCTAGTGTCATCAAAGTCTAGTGGAAAGACAAAAGTCAAAGATGACTGTTAATGACCCAGGATGCAGTAGATGATGTTGGTGGCTTCAATGCCTGACCAAGCTCTAAGCATTTCACAGCACTTGCTTCAGTCACCTTTATGTTCATTGGACCAAATTATTCTCATCCATCCATTCCTCCAGAAGAAGTCTTCATGTGCCTGAGATACATATCCCCCTAACTAAGGGCTTTGATGCTTCTCAGTTACCCTCAACTTGGTTTAGTCTGTGTATCAGGACAGCTTTACTGGGGTGTGGATGCTACACATGCTATGACTTCTTGGAGCTACAGATGATAATTGGGTAAAAGGTGGATACCAAAAGTGGGTGAGCTGCACTGAAAAGGGTTTAGCAATCTCTCAAAACAGAAATGCTAGTCCTTTCTAAATATTTCATACATCCCATTTTACAGATGAATAAAAAAAAGTACAATGCTGCTAAATGAATTTCCTGAGGCCAAAGAACCAGTAGGTAGAATATGAGGTCATCTATGTCTATATCTCTAGAAAGTATACTGCCAAGGCAAGTGTAGGTGCAAAATAAATGCTGAGTGTCACCCTTAATGATCATTTTAAGGGGGAGGCAACAGATTTTTCAGATAGGGTAATGATAGATAACATTTACATAGCTTTTTTTTTTGCAAATGTTATTACATATGATCCCCATAACAATTATGTTAAATAAGGACATCAGGAAAACATTATTCTGTGATTTGATGGATGAGGAAACCAAAACTCATAGAAGTGAGACAACTTACCTTGCTGATAGTCACATAGTAGACAGACTGTGAAATTAGATAAGTTATTTGCCTAATTGGAACTCAGACCTCCTGATATCACTTAGGACTCCATTCTGACAGCTTCCACTTTGCTATTGTCTATTTCTCATCCATTACAAATCAGTAAATAAGTGAGAACTTTCGGTTGGGCTCTGATTAGGCAATGGAAACACAAAATCAATCAGCAAAAATAGTCCCTAGAGTCAAACAGTTCATACTCACTAGGAGAATGTCTTGAATATGGACAAAATTATGTTATTATACAAAGTGTTGGAACTGGAAGCAGGATATCTAAATCTGACTCCTGCTTCAAACACTTACAAACAGGATGATCCTGGAAGGATATCAATAAGAATTGAGTGTGAATTTTCCTGGACCAAGCTGTCAAAATAACCTAAGAAAATTTCCTCCAAAATCAAAGACAGAGACGTATATATATATGATATACTACCCAAGGGCAGAGTTCATGGCCAATGCCATTTCTGAACTCCTTCTTCCTGGTTAAAGGAAAAGAGATTTCCCAGGAAGCATGATGTCAGAACTTAACTATCTAGACAGAGCACAGAAATCTCTTGGGTAGCACCAGTTATCACATCAAGTTTGCCTTGGGTAGAATGAGGGATGGTAAGTAGAATCAATGAAAATCCTAGGAGTTATTTAAAAATTAGTTTCATATGTATTAGATGATACCATTTCTTGATATACCCTGATATTTTTTTTCTGAAGAGTAATCCCAAGCAAAAGTGTTTAGAGATCTACACTAGAAACAAAAAGAGGGTTCTTGAGTTGCTGTACTTTTTTTTGGAAAATTTTTATTAATTAATTGATTTAGAATATTTTTCCATGGTTCCATGATTCATGTTCTTTCCTTCCCCTCCTCCCACCGCTCTCTGGTAGCCAACAAGCAATTCCACTGGGTTGTACATGTGTCATTGATCAAGACTTATTTCCATATTATTGATATTTGCACTGGGGTGATTGTTTAGATTCTACATCCCCAATCATATCCCATCAACCCATGTGATCAAGCAGTTGTTTTTCTTCTGTGTTTCTGCTCCCATAGTTCTTTCTCTGGACATGAATAGTGTTCTTTCTTGTAAGTCCCTCAGCTGAGCTGCTGTACTTTTAAGGGGGGAGTCCATGTGGCTCCTCAAACTGAAGGATCAATACAGAGCTAATAGCCCAATAAGGGGTTGCAGAACCCAGAATTCTTTGCAGCCCCTATTATTTCAGGTTACATAAACAATACACATTGGATAAGAATATGGTTGTCTGTCACAAAGTGGGAGAAAAAGATTTCAACAGAATGCTGAGGTGTTGCATTGACCACATTTAAGTTTAAGCCTCTTCCATGGGAGAACTATATGCTACTATGAATACTTCAGACATTTTCTGTGTCTGCTTATTGGCTCCAATGAGTAGCTTACATCTTCTACATTTTTAATGGGTGGGATGGAGGATAAAGGTTATCACATACCTGAGTACCTTAAGCAACACAGAAGTTTGAGACGTTGTTACTCTTATTTGTTTAAACCCAAAATAAGCCATCCATAATTTACATTTAGAGATTCCACAGGAAAAATTCTAGGTTAAAGTATAACAACCCCTTTCTTTATACACATACACACAATTATACATACACATAATTTCACATATGTGCATATAACGTGTCTTATATGTAAACACATGTACAAAATATATATGCATATTACATGTGCATTCATACACATATACATGTATGTATCTGTGTATCTATATCTATATCTATTTGAGAATAGCTCCCTGAATCAGACTCAGGTAGATCCTTGGTGTCAAAGGTTATACAAATAAAGGATTTAATTTATAAAATCTGAAACAAAGATATAATATTCTATTGAAACACCTTATAAATTTCAATGGAGATCATTAACAATGAAAAAAAAATTTCAAGCTTATCATTTAGAAACTAAAATAGTGTATCCAATGTTCTGAGTGAACGAACAATAACTACAGACCTTAAATCAATCTTTTTTCTCCAAACTTGATTTAACTTTCTAGTGCCATATGCCAGACAGCAATGCTTCAGTAATTCTTTCTGATGGGCAATTAAATTGACATACCTAATCCTGGCATATGAATTCTCAACATGGAGCCATCATTCCAACCCCTAGGGGGTGCAGCTAGTGAGAGAAGAGGAGGTAGGGAATAGTACCTACAGTAAAACTGAGATGGCTAATATCACACCAGGCTTTCTTTGAATAAGAGAGATGAAGTATAGAACTATCTGATGTCCTGAGACTTTCTATAAACACATACACACAAAAATCTATTGTGTTCTGGGGAAGTAGTTGGTTGCATAGAGGACAGAGCATTGGACTTTGAATCAGGAAAACCCATTTTTAGTAGTTCTTATCAGGTTTCAGACCCTTACCACCTGTGTGATCCTAGACAAGTCATTTAACCCTGTATGCCTTAGTTGCTAATCTGTAAAAAGAACTGGAGAAGGAAATGACAAACCACTCTACCTTCACAAAGATAATGCCAAAAGAAGATATAGGATCAGACATTACTAAAACAACTGAACAACAACAATTCTTTTTTCTTTCTTGTGCTAGTAGTGGTAATGTTGCTTGTGCCAAAGTTTGTGCATTATGTGAAACCAAAATGATCTATTATCTTTTATAATATTTTCCATGATTTAGTTAAGAAGTCTTTCCCTAAACGTACTGATGAGGGCTGAAATGTCCCACAAACCCTGCCAAACAGCTGTAAACAATCAAAAGAACAGAGAGACAATAACTAGTTGATTAGAATGGGGCTACCTTTCATGTAATACCTATGAGTTGTTTAGATTCACAATTATAAAAGAAAAAAAAACTTCTCACATCAGTCTTTAGATATAATCTAGATCCTTGGTTGGGGGTCTCTGGACAGCAAATGAAAGTGATTCAGTTTCCCAGTTACAAAGGACTAGGTTCAAACAATGTTCAGTTTCCATATTCACTGCCTTTCTTGGAGTTAACAGAATAAAGCAAAATTTGACCTAGCGTTGCTCTGAGATATTTAGCATATCATTAGCTTCCTATTTATATTGAGGTTTGCTCCCCATCACGGGTAAAAAGAATGAAACATGGGTAAAGCTACATAGACCAAAGCGGACAAGGGTAAAGTGACATCAGTTCCCTGATGACATAAGGCAACAACTACCCAAACAAATGACCCCTTTCTTAGTAACTAAGCAAGATAAAAAGAATTGCTGAGAACCCCTGCTGTACACTCTTACCTTATACACACTCTTAACTCTTACATTTTTTACTAAACTCTTACTACTTTTACTCACCACACCTTCTTACCTTACCTGAATTACTTACTTTCTATACTGACTGTTCTCTTATAAAAAAGCTTGTTTCCTTAGAATACAGTCAGTTTAGTCATCACTCAATTCTTTAGATGAGACCCAATAAGAATTAACTCCATCAAAACTTGGGAATGGCTTTTGATCTTTCTCCTCTCTCTCTCTCTCTCTCTCTCTCTCTCTCTCTCTCTCTCTCTCTCTCTCTCTCTCTCTCTCTCTTGGGAG